>NC_139624.1:105419170-105506670 GCF_964638095.1 Poromitra crassiceps
GATCACCGTGGAGATGACAGCCAGCTGATTGATGGGCATGCGATCGCCCCAGAAAGCACCTTGGGCGACGTGGTGACTCAGCCGTTAACAGACACTAACGCATATTCCTCTAGTTAATCTTCCCAAATGGGCATCACAGAAGATATCTGGCCTCCACGGGCCTCGACTGGTAATGAAAGGCTGCCATTCCCAATGACGCTTCTGAATACAGCTCGTTTCAAAGCAGCAAAAATGACATGCGCTGCCATGACAGAGAATGACAGGAAGGACGATTGTCTATATGTTTTATTATTCATCAATGTCGAAACTTCCACACAAGAATGTATGTATGGCCATATTGAAGTAACATAAAGAAAGGAAGTGCACACTCAAAGTCTCCTCTGCTGTGTTTAATGGGTTAGTGGCGTTCCTGACCAATTTGCCACCCCAGGCAAGATATTTGCTGCCCCCCCTCCCCCCCCCCCCCCGCGAGGATCCCACTAACGTCACTGTACTTCTTGACACAAAGCCTCTGATTGGCTTGCCCTGATATTCTTACCCTAACTTTAATCAATCCTAGTCAAGTCTTTACTGTTTATTTGTCTGATAGAACAAAACCCAGAAGAACCCAGATTTGTTTACAACAAAAGTATAACACTGAATGTATTGTACTCAATTTAAAGGCATATTTTTGATGGCATTATGCTTTTTTGTAGGCTATTATATTTTATTTCATATATCAGACATGTACATTGTCAATTGAACATTTCTTTTTTACAAAGCACTCTGAAGAGCATGTGCGTATCTGTCTGTGGTGTGAAACTGTGGAATAAATTACCTGACGAGATCAAAGAAAGTAAAAATCTTGTGCAATTCAAAAAAAAGTATAGAAACATTATTCTGGAGAAGTATAGACGTGATGGTACATAATCAGGACTTATGGGTCACTTGTATTTCCTGTAGTATGTTTGGTATTAGCTATGTATGTGTAATTATATGTATATGTGGTAGGTAGCCTATGTGTGTATAGGCATGTATGAATAATTAGTGCTATTTGTGTGTGTAAATCAATGCATGTATGTATCCATGTGTATGCATATGTACTGCATATGTTTACATATAACGTAAAGGAATAAGGGTAAGGGCATTTAATAAGCTAGCTAGCTTCAGCCCTAAAACCCTTTCGGTCAGCCTTATGTATCTTTTGTTTTGTTGTTCTGTTTTTTTTTTTCTATTCTGTGAATATTCTTTTTCTTTCTGATCGAAATAAACTAACTAACTAACTAACTAACTAACAATTTAAAGGCATATTTTTGATGGCATTATGCTTTTTTGTAGGCTATTATATTTTATTTCATATATCAGACATGTACATTGTCAATTGAACATTTCTTTTTTACAAAGTAGTTTGAACTACTTTTTCTGCGTAGCTTGTAGTTTCCTAAACTACATTTCTCCCAGGGTAGCTTTGCTGTAATTTCAACTAGCCTACTTCCATGATGAAGTAGTTGGTAGCTTCCTAAGCTATGCTTTCAAAGTAGTTTATCCAACACTGTCGATCACTGTCAGTCATGAAAAGTGTAAATCATGATTCATTACTGTCTGCACAGCAATAAAAAAAGAAACATCTGAAATACATACTGGCATTGAAAATGCTGAATACAACCGTCCGGGTCTTTATAAATCCCCTTAAATCTGCACCCATAAGTAAAAAGTAATTAAATACAATTACGGTAGGCTATGTGTAACCTCAACTAAAACATCAAATGACTTGTCACAAACTATTTGCTTAGCTACGTTGTGTTTTTGATCTGCAACATGCTGGGCTGGTCTGACGACAACGTTGAGTGTTGACAGTCAGGAGTCAGGACTCCACTTTCACTTTCACTAACTGAAGCCTCCTACACAGAGATGGGCGAAAATACATCATAAAGTATTTTGATACAAATTACAAATACTTGCTCAAAAAATGTATCACAATACAAATACAAAATACCTGTCTGAAAATGTATTTGAGATACAAATACGTATTTTGTATTTTGAAAATACATGAAAATACATTTTATAAAAACTTATAAAGAGCTGCAACGATTAGTCAATTCATAGATGAATTGCCAAATATTAAATTAATTGCCTATTTTGATGATCTATTAATCATTTAGAGACATTTCTTTAAGGAAAATGTCCTAATTCTCTGATTTCAGCTATTCAAAAGTGAAATTTTCTGGTTTCCTTAGAGACAGTAAATCCTCTCTTTAGTCCTCTGTCACAGTATGTGTACTCCCTAACACACTGCAGTTCTTCCATTTTAGTTTTAGTTGTTTTTCAGTAGAACTAATTTCTCCTTCAGCTCAGCTGTTAATCACCTTCTGTGAGGGCTTTTGACTTAAAGGCAGCATTTCTGCATGTTAACCTCAAGTTTTGGAACTTTGACTATGTTTAGCCATATATATCTGACATCATAACACAATATAAATAACTGAAATAGGTAAAAGGCATAGTAGGTCCCCTTTAAACAACTTCACATTCACCACCATGTCAGTAACTTGTCGTCACAGTATTTATTTAACGTGCAAACATATTTAGACAACTAGAAAAGGTTACATTTCAGGAATTGAATGCCCTGATGCACAGCCTGTCTAAGGTTGTGAAATTGTGAATCGGTGAGAGGAACGATGAGAAACTGCATCTCAAACAAAAAAGGCCTTCCATGAAATTGGACTCTTGTTCAAATCCTTACATCCTTAAAATGACTTCCCCTCCTTCTGCTTCATAAACAAAATCCAAAACAACCTGGCTATCTAGAACATAATTACTAAAGGACAATCACTCACTGAATACAACTTTCCACTATCAGCAGTGGTAACACCATTCTAGTGTCAAAATCTGCACAGCCATCATTATGCACAGTGAAGCTCAGACATCCTTGTAGCAACAGAAAGACATTTTTGATTTTCATTAGGGTACTTTTGGTGTTCAGTTATAGTTTTTCAGTATAACTAATTTCTCCATCTATTCAAATCAGGTTTATGACAGTTAGTTGTTTTTCAGTACAACTAATTTCTCCTATTCAAATCAGGTTTCAGTTTAGTTCAGTTAGGTTTTTTTTCAGTACAACTTATTTCTCAATCTATTCATATCAGGTTTTAGTATAGCTCAGTTAGTTGTTTTTTTTCCAGTACAACTTATTTCTTCAGCTATTCACATCAGGTTTCAGTTTAGTTCAGTTAGTTAGTTTTTCAATACAACTTCTTTCTCAATCTATTCTGAATCATATCAGCTTTCAGTTTAGTTCAGTTAGTTGTTTTTCAGTACAACTTATTTCTCTATATATTCTGAATCATATCAGGTTTCAGTTTAGTTCAGTTAGTTGTTTTTTCAACTTATTTCTCCATCTATTCATATCAGGTTTCAGTTTAGTTCACTTAGTTGTTTTTAGTACAACTAATTTCTCCATCTTTTCACATCAGGTTTCAGTTCAGTTAGTTGTTTTTCAATACACCTTATTTCTCCATCTTTTCATATCAGGTTTCAGTTCAGTTTAGTTCACTTAGTTGTTTTTAGTACAACTAATTTCTCCTATTCAAATCAGGTTTCAGTTCAGTCCAGTTAGTTATTTTTTAGTACAAGTAATTTCTCCATCTTTAGTTTAAACCTGTCAATGTTTACATGTGTCAATTTGAGAATGAAAAGAAAAATTTATTTTATGTATTTGAAATACACAAAATACAAGATCTGAAAGTATCTTGATACAAATTACATCTAATTTTTCTCTGCCCAGCCAAATACAAATTACAAAATACAAAAAAGTAGTTGAAATACGTATTTCAAATACAAGTATTTCAAATACTGCCCATCTCTGCTCCTACACACCGCCGACGAGTCTAAGCGATAAACTCGCAGGCACTCGCATGTACTCGCAACTCGCCCTGCAGCTTGGTTGGCTGCCTTGCTGTATTCCTGTCTTCAATTGGTCTATTTCGGTTTGCATTTTTTCGGTCTCCTCTCGTCTTGTCGCCTGCGATGTCTTGACGCCAGGTATCCCAGCATGCTTTGCAAGCTGGTGAGCGACAAGATGGCAACGAGGGAAGGAGGGGCATTTCGAAATCGACCAATTGAAGACGGAAATACAGCAAGGCAGCCAACCACGCTGCAGGGCGAGTGCGAGTACATGCGAGTACATGCGAGTTTATCGCTTAGACTCGTCGGCGGTGTGTAGGAACCGTGAGAAGTCAAGCACTCGCCACTCGCTAACTGTGGCATGCTTCAGCATGTAGCCTAGATGATGCTGCAGCCTCATTGATGCTGCTGCCTGCCTGGTGTGGTGATGCAGAAGTTAAGATGCCGCTGTGTGTGTGTGTGTGTGTGTGTGTGTGTGTGTGTTACCAGTTAAAACAGTTACCAACCTACCTCAGAAGCCACCCTTTCCCCACTACAAAGCAGCAGCGCACGGCGCACCGGTACAGGAGAGAGAGAGAAGAGCATAGGAGAGGAGAGCAGAGCAGAGCAGGGGGGCAGGCGTGTCGTGTGTGCAATAGTTAGGGACCGTGGTAAAACTGCCTGCAGGGTGCAGGCAGCCAGAAAGCCAGAATTAGAAAATATAAATGATTTCACCATTATTTAAAGGCTTAAGACTATATCTACTGTTGTTACATTGTTGTCTTTATTGTTGTTGAATATTGTGAAATAATAGTATCATAAAAAAGTATTTATAAAAATAAAAATAAAAATAAAGAATCTTCTCCCTCCCTGGTGCGCCTCTGCAGCTCGCGTGCGCCTGTGTCTATTACTGCCTAGGCATAGGAACGCACCTGGGTTACACCAACATGTTTCGGTGAAAGTGCCTTCGTCAGGGTGCACGTGCAACATCAGGAGGTGTGACCCTTTTTATAGGGCACACCTTCTCAAATCAGTTGCAGGTGAGACAATTACAATAAGGGTTTAAGACATATACAGATTCAATTAGGTACAGATTTTTATTTTCAACAAATAAACAATCCAATCTGTTTAGGAAAAAACATTTCACAATTAAAGTACATAATCAAAAAAAATGTAATATGGTACCAAACTAGGCACCTATTTAGGCAACACGGTTGTCCTAGTTGTCTCAATTTACACAGCAATACATTAATTATTCAAAGAAACGGCCTAAGGTCATAATCCATATTTAAACCATTAGGAGAAAGTGCATTTAGTTCATACATCCAGTATGCTTCTCTTTGTAACAGGCAGCATTCCAGATCTCCTCCTCTCCTAGACAAAAATATTTTTTCAAGCCCTGTATGTATCCCTGCGAAGTGATGAAATAGAGTGATTAGCTTCCATGAAATGGACTGCAATGGGAGAGGTTTCATCTTTACGTCTAATGGCACTGCGATGCTCTGCAATTCTTTGCTTAAGTTGACGTTTTGTTTGGCCAACATACCCTTTACCACAGGAGCAAACCAATAAATATATCACTCCCTTTGTAGTACATGAAATAACTCCTCTCACAGGTATCATCTTGCCTGAATGTGGGTGTCGAAATAATTGGCTTTTCTTAGTGCTATTGCACTGTGCGCATGCACCACATTTATAATTGCCATTAGGAATAGGAATTAAGAGAGTTTGAGAAGACATCGAAGTAGGAGGAAGATCTGAGGCAGTACACATATCACTTAAAGTGCGGCCCCGTTCAAAAACCACCAGAGGGGGCTCTTTATATAAGTGTTCAATATGTTTATCAGAATTCAAAATGTGCAAGTGTTTCAAAAGAACTCCTTTAAATTGTTCAGCACACTTGGTGTACTTAGTGCTGAAAACAATTACATTGGACTTGTTTTTTGGACTAGGTTTTTAAAAGTCTCTTCTGTTTTTTGAGATATTTTTAATTTAGCCTCTTCAAGAGTCTTCTTTTTATAGCCTGTTTCAAATTTTGCCAACATTCTGGACACATTATGCTCAAAGTCTTCAAACTTTTTGGGTGTGCTCCACTCTATGTTTTGAAGGGCCATATTGAAGGAAATTAGTCTACTGTACTGTCAAAGCAAATCCATAGAAAAATCATACTAAGGTGGTAATGCCAGCAGAGAGATAAACTGGTGCAAGACATGCCTCATACAAGGACATAACTCAGTTGGGGACCTTGGGGTTATACTGTACATATATTAATAGATAGATAGATAGATAGATAGATAGATAGATAGATAGATAGATAGATAGATAGATAGATAGATAGTTAGATAGATAGATAGATAGATAGATAGATAGATAGATAGATAGATAGATAGATAGATAGATAGATAGATAGATACTTTATTGATCCCCTTGGGGATTCGGGTGTCCAAGCAGCTCATACAGTCTGATAAAAAACATATAAAACACAGATTAAAATGACAAGACACATTAGAAGAGAGGAATAAAGTGCACACAGAGGTTAATACCAGTGTTATCTTAAAAATAGATAAAATAAATAATTGCTACGTTTTTTGGTTAAAATGCCCATTCACTTAACATTGTACTGTCTTTCCATTATGGAGCAGGTTCTCTCACCTCAAATATCCAAAGCAGTCAGTCAAACTATGTGAGGAATATATGAGTCATCAGAAAGAAAGAGGAAAAAAAGGACAGTCCAAGTGCTTTAAAACGCTGTGAAGGCCTACATCACTCCCTGATAGATAAACATCCAGGCACTTGCAAAGTACAGCCACCTCACTGGTGTTAACATTACAAACCAACCAAGTGTAACTAGTTTCCAGTCTGTTGACAGTAGAGACAGACACGTATGTAAACGCCACACCAAGCCGACTGTCGGCTGTCTGCAAAGTCTGTCTAGTTTTGGCTCTCTATATAGTCGGCCTTGTCGGTGGCTTTTTCGGTCGATTCGACATGTTGAATCGGGGTTGGGCAGTTGGTTAGAGAAATCACTCTGTTTGGCTGGTCAGCTGGTTAATCAAGAGAGGGCACGTACAAAACAGCCTGTCGCTGTATGATACAGTATATCACCCATTTAGTGCGGTTTCTCCTTATTTTTCCGACTCTGCCTCTTCCTTTCTTCTTCCACAAGCAAAAAAACAAAACAGCTAAGGGCTGACAACAGTGTCATTTGCAACTTTGTATCTGACTATTCTCGATTAAGTAGCTTTATACCATGGTCTGGGTGAATACTCGATTCTGATTGGCTGCAGGGTGTCCATTAAAAAGTGATAATGTACAGTTGGTAAAGTAATTCAGCCAAATGGTCTGTTCACCATTCATATCAATGCGCCATAGTTTCAACAGTGGTATCAAGAGAGCTGTTTGAGCTCTATACCCCCGTTAAGGGTTAATAGACAATTTTGGAAGTTGAGAAAAAAATTGAGTCGGTCAAAGTAACTATTTAAATCACCCCTGTGTGCTCAGTTTATCAAAAATAACTCTTATTTACAATTTTGATTTTCGTTTCGGAGATTTCTAACCTCGCGTCACCAGGCTCTTCTCAGCGAGAAAGAGGGGATTTCCCTCGGGGCGAGCCCGGCGCGAGCCGGGCCTTTGACAGAGAAGCCATTTTCCCACATGCGCTTTGTACCGCTAAATGACCGGAACGTGGTCTAATGCCTGCATGTGTGAAAGTTGTTGTTCCGGTATAAGCGCGACCCCGTCATCGCGGACATTTCACCAGTTTCGAGCCAGTCAGAAGAGCGGTATGCGCGATAACGGACACAAGTGTAGAACGGGTCCAGTCATTTCCTGCGACACCGGTCCTTCTCTCATGGGCGAGGTGTACACACGTTGCTTAATTTTCCAGCGGGCATAATCTAATCATTCGCGCACATTAAAGCAAACTGGCGAAATGATCTTGTGATAATAAGAGCGGTATGTCAGCTTCATGTGTGGGCGTGCTGATTTCCCCCTCTCTTCTCTCTGCTGCCTGCTCGCTCTCTGGCCACAGTCCTTCAGTCCTCCTCCTTCAGTCACAGCCGGACAGGGACACAGACGAAGCAAATGCACGAAGCGAAATGTGGAAGTATTTTGCTTACGTTGCCGACAGCGAAGGCAAGCCCGGACACATCAAACGAAGCCAGTCTGTAAAAAGTGCTTCAACGCGACGCAGGTGAACGGATAAACAAGCAAACTTATTTCACCATCGGAGTTTTGCCGACACATCACTCCCCACCCGCTCTGCAGTGCCGCCCCGCCCCCCAACATACAGGCAATTTCGCTGCTATATTCCCACATGCGAGAGCCCAGGTGTGAAGGGGAATGTCCGATATTGACTTACAGGTAATTTTCCGGTACGCATGTGGGAAAACGGCTTCTGAGAGAGAGAGAGAGAGAGAGAGACAACCTCTCTGCATTTCACTTGAATCCATTCTCGTCACTTCCTGAAACTCTTCGCTCTTAAATGTTAATATACTTGGCCAATACGTATCTATCATACAAAATAAAGCAAGTGGCCAAACGGTAATGTCTTCATTTAATGTAGAATGCAAAACATCGTTAAACCCGCATTCCTGTGATAAAGTTAGCGTTTGAGTCTGCTTTAAAACGGAGGGTGGTGGAGGTGGGAGGGACTATTTTATTTCGTGGAAGACTGATTTACAGTATGAATAACAGACATTTAGCCATTTAGATTGCTTTATTTATTACACATGGAAATATAAATGAGGCTCTCTGTATAATTCTTTGTTTTGACAAACATACATACCTTATTCACGTTGACTGATATATCTGTCATATCTAGTTTGTATCAATCCTAGGTCGTGACGTGTTTCCGCCACACAGTCCCTCTCTGTATCTATAAGGATACACAGGACCTGCTGGGAAACCATGGAAATGCATGCATCAGCACTGCATTATTTGCAGTATTTTCATTCATTATAGAGGCAATCATCGACTGTAGTAATGTGAACAATTTTTATTGAACTCGTCAATATGCTAAGGAGAGTCAATAGACCTGTTAAATGTCAAATGGTGACTTCTGGAGGTGCATCTGTATGCAGCAGCTTAGGCCAGTGCAAACGAAGCAAATGGCTTGATGATAAAGTGGTAATCCACGAGTTGTTTTATTTTGTATTCTTTTTGTTTTTAGCGACATCTTTGAGCGGAGCCTGCATTTTGTGTGCAGTTTGAGTTCCTGTAGGTGGCGCTCTTTTTTTTGTCCAGCCATGGTGGCTATCGCTGCTCATGCTAACTATGCAGTTCTTCATTTTATTCCAAACTAACCACCTTGCTGATGCTGGAAGTTATGCTCGAGGTATTTTTCTTGGGAAAGACCTAGTGACAGTGTTTGAACAGCAGATGTAGATTTCAGGAACTGGGCTTAGGTTGAATCACTATTGCATTATAATAATTGATAATGTAATAATAAAAATAATAATTGATTGCATTTATATAGCGCTTTTGAAATAGGTGTGTGTGTGTGTGTGTGTGTGTGTGTGTGTGTGTGTGTGTGTGTGTGTGTGTGTGTGTGTGTGTGTGTGTGTGTGTGTGTGTGTGTGTGTGTGTGATGGGGTTGTTGTAGCACCTGGGTGATGTATGGCAGCCAGTTTGCACCAGAACGCTCACCACACATCAGCTAAACAGTGGAGAGTTGAGGACTAAAAGAGCCAATGACTGTAGATAGAGCAAAGATTAAGATGGGATCCTTAATGACCACAGAGAGTCAGGACCCCGGTTTAACGTCACATCCGAAGGATGATGCTCACTCACAGAACAGAGTTCCTGTCTCTGCCCTGGGGCATTGGGGATGGGTATATTATTCATGAGACCAGAGGGAAGAGCACCTCCTACTGGTCCTCCAACATCACTTCCACAACCATGGTGTCCCATCCGAGACCTCCTTAGCTTCCCCAGCAAGCCAGCAATGTAATGCAGGAGCCACGGGGTTCAGGGATAGAACGTAGCAAAGCATACAAGACATTGATTTCTAAATGTCATGGATTAGTATCAAAGATCAGAATGGGAGCCGATCAAGGCAGATATGTGATTGATCATATCGGCTACATGACGCACAATTAAATCCAGATCCATTTATTTATTTAATTTCTCCCCTTATGCTCCATTTACGCCAATGGTCGTAAAAAATGTATGTCCCATAAACAGACATTATCCACCACTAACTTATGGCAGTGGAAGTTAATGTGACATGTTAATGTAATGGAAAGGTATTTATTTCTTGCAAAGACTACTGTATTAAAGATAAAAGAAATGCAGGCATGCTGTACAGTATGCTATTTATTCTTAATGTGGTTTTTAAATGAATACTACCTTTCCTCGCTTGGTCTGGTTTTCCTGATTTTTGATCAATGATGCTTCTAATCTAGTATGCGGAAAAAAGAATTTGACAAAAATATCGGATCAGCAGATATTCATTATTAAGTGAGGTGAATCGGATCAGATACAAAAAAGTTGATTGGGACATTGCTAATGATTACTTTAAAATCTTTAGGGATTAACAGTTGTAACAGGGCAACATGAACACGTACAGCAGCTGTGAGAATGTGTGCATGCACTGATTGTGTTTTTCTGTTCCTCTTTCTGTTCCTCGTGTTCACGTCCTTTTGATGGGCTGAAGTGTGAGTCGTGAAGCTGCAACCAGCTGCTGAGCTGCTGGGAACTCGTCATCCGTCCCTGAGCGGAGCAGCGCAGGTTAAAGTGATGAATCGGATCCAAGTTCCTGACAAACGCCTGCTGTTCAAGGCAACTGTTCCATTAATATTCAGATGTGCTCACCGCCTCCATCACGAGGCAGGGGGAATGAAAGTCTCTGCGAGTTGGGGAATAATTACAGTAACTTTTCCCTCTCACAGTCCCAAACTGATATGACATTACATTTACATTACATTACGTCATTTGGCAGACTCTTTTATCCAAAGCGACTTACAATAACACATTTTTGTCAGCAATAGAGCAATCAACTATGCAACACAGTCTATGACAACTACAACATCTGAAGGAATAATAGTGGTAAAGTTAAGTCAGTAATTTTTTATTTTATTTTTTTAGAGAGAGAAAGAAGTTACCGTAGTTCAAGAAGGGCCCAGATGGAGCATGAAAAGGTGTGTCTTTAGTCTTTTCCGAAAGATCAGCAGTGATTCAGCCGTCCTGACTGAAGGTGGAAGCTCATTCCACCATTGAGGTGCCAGGGACGAGAAGAGTCGCGATCGGGATGAGCGACTTTTTAGCCCCCGTAGCGAAGGAGGGGCGAGGCGTCCTGCACTAGTGGAGGAGCGAAGGGAGCGGTGAGAGGTTTGGAACCTGACCATAGATTGCAGGTTTGATTTGATTTGATTTGATTTGATTTGACGGTTACAAATTGAAATACAGTGTACTAAACAAAGTACAGACACGGATCTCAAAGAATAACATCAAGGATAAAGCACAATAAAGTCAAGACTTATTTCCATTGTGGTCCTTGGTCTAAAACAGGTAGATAAAAAACAACAACAACAACAATATAAACATAAAATAATTAACAGAAGCATTCAATACAGTATGATTTATGCAATGAGAGATGAGAAACATACATATCAAAATACACAAAAGAAGCTGTACATCAGAGCTTAGACAAGGACTTGTTCAAGAAGCCACAATTTGACCTTCTTCTTGAAAACACCTTGGCTGCTTGTACACTTTAAGTGGAGGGGCAACATGTTCCAATTTTTAGCCCCGGTAAAGGTACAGAGGAGCTGTCTGGTGTACTGCCCTGTAGGCCAGTACCAGTGTCTTGAATTTGATGCGTGCCGAGATGGGAAGCCAGTGAAGGTCCCGGAAGAGGGGAGTGACATGAGAGAATTTGGGTTGGTTGAATACCAGACGGGCTGCAGCGTTCTGAATGAGCTGAAGCGGTCGGATGTCGACGGCAGGTAGGCCGGCCAGGAGCATGTTACAGTAGTCCAGGCGGGAGATGATAAGTGACTGGACCAGGAGTTGAGTCGCTTCCCTTGTGAGAAAGGGACGGATTTTGCGGATGTTGTAGAGGGAGAACCTACAGGAGCGTGCTGACGCAGCTATCTTGGCCGGGCAAGACAGCTGGTTGTCAAAGATCACCCCAAGGTTCTTAGCTGTTTGGGAGGGAAGCACAGTGGTATTGTCAATGAGGATGGAGAGATCTGCGAGAGGGCAGTCTTTCCCTGGGAGGAAGAGTAGCTCTGTTTTACCAAGATTGAGCTTGAAGTGGTGGGCAGACATCCAGTCACCAATGTCTTTGAGGCATGCAGAGATGCGAGCCTCGATTTGGGTGTCGGAGGGGGGGAAGGAGAGGAAAAGCTGGGTGTCATCAGCATAGCAGTGATAAGAAAAGCCATGAGATGAGATCACATGGGCAAGAGATCTGATATAGAGAAGGAAAAGTAAGGGGCCCAGGACTGAGCCATGGGGGACACCGGTGGTAAGAGGGCAGGATCTGACTCTTCTCGTACCTGGCCCCAAAATGGTGGAATGAACTTCCCCCTGACATCAGGACTGCCGCATCACTACCCATTTTCTGCAGAAAACTTAAAACTCATCTCTTCAGACTTTACATAGACCCTTCCTGAATTCCCTCCCTCCTCTCTGCCTGCTTTCCATGTGTTTTTAATTGAATTCTCTCTTTCTGAAATGTATGCTCCTTTAATTGTTCACACCTTTAATCTCCCCTTTTATATTGGCTTCTCCTATTTTTACTATTGTTTTTCTATTTTGTCTATTCATGTTTTATTGTGTGCTGTATATGATCATGCTGTAAGTCGCTTTGGATAAAGGCGTCTGCTAAATACCAATAAAGTAAAGTAAAGTAGGGAAGATAGGCCATACCTAGGGATAGGAAGGTCGTAGACTTAGAGAGTCAGGGTTTGTGGGGTGGGTTGGGGAGTGGCTGCGGGCATGAGGGTGGGTTACGGTAGGGTTAGGGGTAGTACCAATTTCCATATTGAAAACGATTAGCTGTGTTGTAGAGGTACCCCAAAACCTTGCCTAAAGTGCCATAAGGCTGAATGACCACATGACTGCGTCATCAGCCTTATGGTATCTGTGCTTGTTCATTAATAAGAACGCTTTATTCAGAGTGCAATTTCAGAAGTGCAGCAACTTGACAAAATGATAATGGATCGTTTTTAAGGATGCTGTTTACCCAGAATTGGATGTGGTACCTTGTACCTTTTAACAAGGGTGAGCAGCTAAAACCTCACCTGGATGGTAGAGGAAACACTCAAACTAGTTCTGTTTGAACAAAACTTCATTGCTGCCTGGAATGAGAATGCAAGAAGGGACCTAAAGCTTTCCCCTGCTAAAGCAGCTCTTCTCAAACCAGACCGCATAACAACTCAGTTGAAGATCTTTATAGCTCTATATGTGGCAGTGATAACGCTAATAAACCTCCAGGTTTAATGTAGGCTACGTTTTACATACTGTATATGTGCCATTTTTTCTGCTGCGGAATTAATGAAGGGTGATAATGATCTGTGGCCCTGACAGGCAGGGAAGGTCAGCAGAAACCTCTTATCCAGATTATGGAGCTCTCCACCAGAGAGAATCCTCGCAAATCCTCCAAATCTACACAACCATGTTTCCCGATGCAAGTCAGCCGAGAACATAGTTCTTGAAGTAGTTGATGCCAGCTTGGTGATAGTCGCATTTTCAAGTAGAGCTCTCTCATTTGTGGAAGGAGTCAAAAAAGTGAAGAATGGGGAGTGGAGTGTGGATTACTGAGATTTAATCTGCAATGTTGCACAATTTGCCAGTAAAAAGTGTTTTCAGTTTCACTAATAATATTAGGGTCCCAATCAAACATACGCTTTTGGTATCACCCCCTCCCAATTTCAGATTGAAGTTTATTTATCCAAAAACTCTATCCGATCCCCATCTCCTGATTTGATTTAATCAGTGGCCATTCACACCATACGCCGAAGCAACGCTCAACCTAAGATCAACCTACGCTGAACCCACAAGTTTCATTTAGGCGTCCTTGTTAACAGGCGAGGCCGTTCACACCATCCGCGCGTGTTACGCTGAAGCCACGCTCACGTCTTGCTCAAGCCATCGTTCAGGATTCAGTCCTATTTTCCAAGCGTGACGCGTGAAGCTTGAAGCTGCCATGCATGAAGTGAATGGAGGGGGGAGGGGGCCGGTGGAGCAACTCCGAGCTGATGAAAGGAGAGTGTCTGGTGTGAACGGTTAGGTGTGAGGAAAGGAGAGTGTCTGGTGTGAACGGTTAGGCTGAGGAAAGGAGAGTGTCTGGTGTGAACGGTTAGGTGTGAGCTCACGTTCAGCATGAGTCAAGCGTCAGTTCTGCCTATGGTGTGAACAAAGGCTTAGTCATGGACCACTCAGTTGGCACAGGCTCGCACTACCTCATGTACAGTATAAGAAATAGTAGAAAAGAGTATTTTCAGGTAGTGGAACATATTCCTACTTTTATCGAGCCAAAGCATGACGGCTGATTGATTTTCCTGATTATTCACACATAAGCATGCAGGAGAAGCGCTTCATTGGTTATTGATTATTGGGATTTTGGAAGATGAGAGACAAGGCAACAGACAATTGGGGTGAAATGGAAATATAATATCATGAGAAGTGCACTGAAATACTGCTCCCATGGAGTAAAATAAAGTAAAGTAAAGTGGGTTATGTTATTTACCTTTTGACATGAGTAGGGAGTAGGGACTAGGGAGTAGTACTTTTCACAATCTTGTTATGTCAATACTGTACGTGAGCGATGCAGCATTCCTATTTCTTTATTAGCTTTTATTATAGCTTTTTATTATGTTGTGTCTATAGATCAGCACATAATAAAGAATAACAATACAGCAAGAACATGAAATATGTATGACAGTGTATCTTATAGGGGGTAATATACACATCCAGCCATCGTGTGCTTCACGTTTTACTGCAGGCTTACTGAACTGCTGCCCTTTAGTCCTTTCCCCAGAGCAGATAATCCTATATGGAAGAATCAAACATTTAAGCCAATAAAACTAAACTAAAATTGTCTGGAAACTACAGTATGGCCTACCAATACCAATTTGGTTCTAACTGTGTTACATTCAAAAGAGTAATTTTCTGCAATATTAACAAAGACTTAATACAGGATCCAATTTAGCATGGATACTTCAATAATGGCTACCACTGTAAGATTTAGCTTACATCTTAAAGGAACACTTCACCTAAAAAGGAAAATTCTGTCATTATACTCACCTTTGTGCCTGTTGAAACAGGTGACGTTTGGTGGTTCACTTGGTAGAGAGTGTACCACAAAGGCTAGTCCTTCGCGTGGCCGACATCGGTTTGAATCCAACCTGTGGTCCTTTGCCACATGTCATCCCCTCTCTCCCCACCTTTCTTGTAAATCTACTGTCCTATCCAATAAAGCACCAAAAAAAGCCAGAAAGAATAATCTAAAAAAAAGAAAGAAAAAAGAAACAGGTGAAGTTTGTTAGTCCATATAACACACAGGAAGGCTGCTCACACAACTCAGTAGAAGCCTTCTGAATTTAGCAGGGGGCAGGACTTTAGAGTTCCAAAAAGAGGAAAGAATTGCCATAAAATTACTCCATATAGCTTATGCAGCATAATCCAAGTCTTCCGAAGCCAATCGATCGCACTGTGACTGAAATATCAATGTTTACAGCATTACCTAGCTCAAATATTCAGTACAGCCATTGTTTTCAAAAACTTGCTTGCTTGCACCCACCTTCTGGTCAAGGAGAATGCACCCACTTCTGATTTTGCTGATCATACTTTCAAATAAGGAAGAAAATGTCCAATCTGACTTTGATATAAAAGAACAACAGACATCACCAGTGTCCCACGACACACCCGTTGTCAGAGACTCCACTTGTCTTCATTTTGGGAGATGTTAGACTCACTTGCCTTTAGCCTATTGTTTTGTTGAAATGACAGAATACAGATACAATTAAATTCAATGGTGTCAGCTAGGGCAGTGGGGCAACAGCACCAGCGTACGTTTATTTCATTCTATTGAGGTCGACAGTGAGCAATTTCGTTTCACTTTGAAATTAGTTGAAAATCTGGGAGGTTGTCATTAAAGCAGAGGAAGACGACAGTGACAGGAGTGATAGAGGGTATCATGGTTTCCAGTAATTGCGTTGATAATGAAGCCATCGATTTGTCCTCAGAGGGTCCCAGTTGAATTTATTGTGCTGGATGATTGCCGTCACCAGAATGAGGCTTGTTCCCTGGACTCCCTCCACTGGGGGATGCATGGGGGATGCAGGCCAATAAATCCCGGATTTTGTGCAACTTTTAATCACTTTTGTCTAAGGGGCTTCGTAGATTGCCTGGAGTCTTTTCTTGGAACAGACTCAGTCCTAGAAGCACCAACACAAAAATTCACACAGAGACACAGATGCACACACGCACGCCATGCGCGCACGCACGCACACACACGCACGCACGCACGCACGCACGCACACACGCACACACACGCACGCACGCACGCACACACAATGATGTGAATTAAAGCCAAAAGGAAATTGCATTTTGACAGTGTCTTGCTTCTGTAATTTGATACATTTCTGGTTGAAATAGTATTTTGGGTCCGGACATACTGTAACGTGGGCAAGGATTGTTAAAAAGTTTTCAAAATTGCTTTGCGCATAATATTGAGCTGTCACAAGTTTGGATTTTTCAAAATGAATAAATTCCATCATGACACAACCAGAGTGTATAAAATGGAAACAGACAAAACTACTGCGCCGCCCCATGTTGCCACTCACTTTGACTCTTGTGAAATTGCAGGTTTTATGGAAGGAGCGGGGGTGAGGGCTGGTTTGGGAGGAATCTTTTTTATTAACTACGCCTGCCTGGTACATCTTGAACCTTGTTTTCCATGAAGTAAAAGACAGATTTGATAGAAACATACAAGATGACTGAAAGTCCATATCCTGTGTAAGAAAATGGACATACATTAACGCTTACTGTATCTGGTGCATTGATTTCAATAGGCCTTATTCAAGGACAAAGAAAAATAGGTTAATCAACACTAAATCCTGGTATCTATCTTGTATATGAATTATCTTGATTGATTTATTTTACAATCTTGCCAAACTGTTTTGTCAAACTTTTAAACATGTAAAATGGACCAAACAATATATATCTTTTTGTGGTATTCCTGACAAACATACTTTTTTTTTTCATTTGCATTTATTATTAAAGCTGCAGGCAATATTATTTCATTATAATTTTGGCTGAAATAACTAATTTTGACTATTGAATATCACTATCAATATTTCATTGAAGGGTTACATTAATTAAAGAAACGTGTCTGTGAGCGCCCATCCTTTGTTGTTGTTTCTTTTTTATTTGTCCTTTTTACTGAGGTGCTCTGAATCAAGCAACCAATCAGAATTAGCTAGAACAACTAGCCAATCACACCACACAAACAAACAAACAAAAAGGCCAGAAAGGGTTCTACTCTGCTATGTTGCTTTTATGCAAGCTACTGCAGCTTTAAGTGGGTGCATGTTATGATATTGAAAATGAGCTAACAAGGTTTCATTTTCCATGTCATTGTGACCTTAAATGAGCTACTGTATGCACCACCAGCCTTCTGTTGCGGTTTCTTGTAACATTATTCAAGTCATGCAGCAGCAGTCCACACTCCAGCAGGTCTCCTCTCCCCAGCTGAGCTCCCATGCAGCTCCGTAGCTTTGGCTGGTGTCTGCTGTATGACTGTCAGCCTATTCCTCGGCAGTCTTATTGGAGTCAGTAACAAGCATCGCCGGCTAGCGGGTACCCATCCCTAACCAGCAATTTCCCCTCCGACTCTACTTAACGTCAGGCAGCTGCTGTCTGTGTTGACATCGCTGCTACAGATGTCCTTGGCCGCCACACATGCACATGATGAATTCCAACTTGCCCCTCTGTGCCTAGTATGGGAATAAACAACATGGTGGGGGGACGTCAATATTGCATCTGTGCTATCGGCCAGGTTATGGCCAGGTTATGGGGTCATCAGCAGTTCATGTGTTGAACTTGATGCAGCCACTGAAAAACTGCATCACCATCAGCAAAGCAGAAAGAGTTAGGCCCAATCCCAATTCCTATCTTAACCCTCAATCTTAACCCTCAGTCTCAAAAATGCGCACTCCCGCGAAGTGCTAGTGCTGTCCCGATTCTCACTTTGTTAAGTTAAGGGTCGAGTTTGAGGGCTCTACGGCACTCAGTTTTGAGATTTTCCACGACCACACTTGGCGGTGAGTGCGATCCCAGAATCCCTTGCGTGTCATCAGCTAGATCCATTCAGATGGAAGATGGCGGCGAAGGAGGAAAAAAGGAGCCCTACAAAGTTAAGTATTTCCTTGTTAATAGCGATGTAAAAATTACGATAACCATTGTATTAGCTTAGTTTAATGTCACTTTATGGATTTCCGTTTTGGAATCCTAACAACATTGTTGTTGCTAACGAGTGGGGGCTAGAATGACCGTGCTTTCCGACGTGAGGGCTGGCTTGACTGCAGTGTTTAACTGCAGTCAAGCCAGCCCTCACGTCGGAAAGCACGGTCATTCTAGCCCCCACTTGTTTTGTGGTGCGTAGCATTACACGTAGGCTGTATCTTGATAAAAAACAACTCAACAACGACATTACCACCGATAATTATGGCATTTCGTAACAACGTTAACAATGTTATAATATAATAATAATAATATGGCTTGACCAGCACGGCTACTGACTATCGATAGTTAGCAACAACAAATGTGTTAGGCTCCAAAACGGAAATCCATAAAATGACATTTAAACTAAGATAATACAATGGTTATCGTAATTATCAAGGAAATATTTGTAGCGATGCTTTTTTCCTCTTCTTTTGAATTGACAGACTGGATCCGGAGCTTTGGCATATTGCTGCCCCCCACAGTCTGAAGACGTATCTGCCTTTAAGGGCTGTCCCATTTTAAAGTCGCAAGATAGCCCTTAACACTTAGTTTTGAGGGCTACTAAGATTGAGGGTTGAGCTGGAGGGTTAAGATTGAGGGTTAAGAAAAGAATTGGGATTGGGCCTTAGATGCCATGTTTTGAAAAGCTTTGAAGTGTGTAGTCTCTCAGGCCACTCTATCTCTTCCACAATATTCAAATGCTCCAGAGACAGTCTGTACTTCAGCCCATTACAATTTAGCCAGAGGAAGTTGTTGTCTCCCAAAGGAAGGAAAAAGAAAAGAAAAAAGCTTCAGACCAGAAGGAAGTTTGATGGTATTCGACCAATCACGACACATGTTCACGAAAATAAATAAAAACAAATAAACATATCTTTCCAATTTCCATTTCTGCTCAGCAGCTAGCTAGCTAGGATTCGACTAGTTTGTTTTCCAGTCGGACCTATTGGGCTCTATCTTCCCCCTGGCCTTAGGTGCTAAACTGGTGTTAAACGCAAAAAAACACGCTTTGCGCCTGCCTACCCGTGACTCGGGAAGATAGCGTCATGTTTTTACGCCCCAAAATGTGCTTTGCGCTGAAGAGGCGTGGCGCAGTGCCAGAATAGGCCAGAATGGGCGTTTCGGCCTTAAATACCAGTCTAAAGCGATCTTCCCAACTGGCGTTAATTTTGCGGTTAGCGCTTTTCAAAACCAGGCCTTATTTAGTATGCCGGCTCCCCTACCAAACACCACACACAGACACACATGTGCATCTCTCCCCACATGCATTGAGGCTTAATACATTTTGACAAGAAAAAGCAACCAAATCAGCCTAAGTAGGCTAAGTGGTAGATAGAAATAATATTTATGTTAACACAACATGCAATTCTAGAACATTTCAATATTGGACAAAATAAAACATAAAAATCAAAACACAACTCTATGTGAAACATACATGTAATCCAGGCCGTATATCCGTCACAAATACAACGTGTTATAGTCGAGTGACAACCGTAACACGGTTGTACTGTGATGTCCGCTCCAACAAGACTTAGCTTACTTGACACATACTTTTTCAATAAAACACATTTATGCCATGACTTGACATAATGTAGGCTATATTTATGTTGACTCCTTTAGCCTGTGCTGTGATGTGCAGGAGCAGCAGGTAGCCTACAAGTTATAAAACTAAGCCTGCCCTGAATGAGCTGAGTGGGGGTGCTTGTTCACTATTGTGAAAGGTATGTGTTTACAACATATAAAGATCATGGAAGTGGATGGTATCAGGAATGTCACCGATAGTTAACGTTCTATATTGTACAGGGAGACCATCAGCCCTGCTGAACAGATCTGTATTTGCCTGTAGGTTGAATAGTTTTATTCAGGCTATGATCTGTGATGCGCTGAGATATCCAAATTGGCATGAAGAGATGACAGCATGCAGCCGCAACCGGAGTTACCGGACTGGAGTATCTCGGTGGATCGGGACCTTGGAAGGGAAGAATGTGATTGGTTTACTGGAGGCCACCAATCCAACACTTGTGAATAATTTTACGCTTAAAAAGGCGTGGTTAAATGGTTAGCGCCGGCTTTATAGCGCAGAGGAAAAATTAGGGAATGCGCCTGACCACGCCCACTAATAGAGAGCTCCAGGGATGACGTATTTTTGTAGGCTGAATGCGGAAGTCCCGAACTTCCTGGTTCTTCACTGTTTCTGTCTATGGGATTTTTGAATGGGTTTTTGGCGCGATGCTTCAAATAATGTCTGTGGGCAACGCAAGATTAATCAAACGCGAACCAAGGTTCAGCGGGATAATCTTCACACATGAGGACCACTTTCATGAGTTTTGAAGCGTAACTGCGAGCCCTAGAGGTAAAAAGCTTGTGCTAAGCTAATCCAGAACTACACACAGTGTCGCATAGGCGTCCACGCATTGATTGCGAGAGAAAGAATTTCCGCGTTCACTCACTCGTGATGACGTATAATATCCGCGTCGACATTGTAGTCTCATTTAGCCATTTGCTAGCTAGCCACCCTTTTAACGGCACATAAAAGCTTCAAAACTCATAAAAGTGGTCTTCATGTGTGAAGATGATGTTACTAAACACTGGTTCGCGTTTGATTAAGCCAGCGTTGCCCAGAGAGATTATTAGAAGCATCGCGCCAAAAACCCATTCAAAACTCCCATAGGCGAAAACTGTGAAGAACCAGGGCTGTTAGCATCGATGATTTCCGGACTCGTTCCTGGAGCTCTCTATAGCGCTGCGCCAGGCCATGAACGCTAATTTAAGGCCAGATAGAGCCCATTAACTGCACAGGGCACACGGAAGGGGGGAAATGAGCGGAAACCGGCCTTATTTTGACCGGATATCCTGTCTTATTTTGATCGGATATCCTGCCTTATTTTGGCCGAATATCCTGTCTTATTTTGATCGGATATCCTGCCTTATTTTGACCGGATATCCTGTCTCATTTGTATCGGATATCCTGCCTTATTTTGACCGGATATCCTGCCTTATTTTGATCGGATATCCTGTCTCATTTGTATCGGATATCCTGCCTTATTTTGACCGGATATCCTGTCTTATTTTGATCGGATATCCTGCCTTATTTTGACCGGATATCCTGTCTTATTTTGACCGGATATCCTGTCTTATTTTGATCGGATATCCTGCCTTATTTTGATCGGATATCCTGCCTTATTTTGATCGGATATCCTGCCTTATTTTGACCGGATATCCTGTCTTATTTTGATCGGATATCCTGCCTTATTTTGATCGGATATCCTGCCTTATTTTGATCGGATATCCTGCCTTATTTTGATCGGATATCCTGCCTTATTTTGACCGGATATCCTGTCTTATTTTGATCGGATATCCTGCCTTATTTTGACCGGATATCCTGTCTCATTTGTATCGGATATCCTGCCTTATTTTGACCGGATATCCTGTCTTATTTTGATCGGATATCCTGCCTTATTTTGACCGGATATCCTGTCTTATTTTGACTGGATATCCTGTCTTATTTTGATCGGATATCTTGTCTTATTTTGACCGGATATCCTGTCTTATTTTGATCTGATATCCTGCCTTATTTTGACCGGATATCCTGTCTTATTTTTTTACCAACTTTGAGAGCTGCTGAAATACAGAGCATTTTAAAATTGCGGGAGCCACCGTGTCTGAGAGACTATGAAGTGGTTATCCTTTAACTAAGCATGCTTTTGACAGTAACACCCCTAAAAGACCTCCAAAGTTGATCGTTAAAAAAAGCAGGCTGCATATACAATGAAGCGGCAGCCTGCTACCTATCTTTGCATGCGCTCCGTTTGCCTCTGTCAGCAGTCCAGCTGGAGTCTGGAGAGCCTGACGACGCCTCCATTAGGTTGTTTTGACAGCCTCATCCACAGTAATTAATACAGGGCAGTTTTAACTGAGATTTATCTGAGACGTGCTGTTTGCAGCTCTCAGCTGTTCACTGCTGAGACTTTCAGAGAGTTTTCACTTGAACTTGAATCAGGTGACTTCTGGTTTGGTGCAAAATTGGCGCAAGTAATAGACTGGGTATAGAATGTACAAAATATTTGGGATATCTTTCTGATATTGGGTTGCAGCCGCTTTCACACACCACATCTCAAATCCTTCTCTAGCTCATCAGCTTCTCTTTATCTATGTCTCCCCCTGTGTGATTGGTATAGATTTAATAAAGAAAACCAATAATAGGGGGAGGGATAATGGCTTAATCCTGGATTCACCTCATCAGTGTGCATCATGAAAAATGTCCCTATCTATTTTTTATTTTTTTTTACGTTAAATGAAGGCTATCATTGGGACGCTTTTGTTGAGCTGTATCTGATGGTCAAAACACATTTGCAACCACAAGCAAAATCTAAAGTGAAAACCCTGTGGTGCAAAAAAAGCTGTAACTGCACGTTGCAGTATTACTGTACTACTGTAGCTTTTTATAGGATGTCAATTTTCTGAATCGTAATCTCTGTAAATGTTGAAGTCTGTAGTGGTCTGGATGTTTCCTGTTTTGGAAAAAAAATCCAATAAATAGCTAAAGTTTGTTTGTTTCTTTTCTATAAAACTAGGAATATACCACTTACTGTATGCCCCCTTCACTCTGATACTGTAGACATAGTACAAACGAATCCTATAATAACAATGTGAAGTGACTGTGTGTGAGCAAATTTTGTTCGGCCACAGCTATGCCATTTTACGTGCGACCGTGCTGAATCTGTCAAGAAGTGGAAAGAGAGCACCCCTGCGGGTGACCTAACAGAGCTGGATTTTTTAATTAGGTAATTACGGCCAACTAAATGGGCAGAAATGGCTCATTAGTGGCCAAAATGAGTCAACACAGGTTCAGCACCATGGAGAGCTCCATTTGTTAGCTACTGATGGAGCTCACCTGAGTGGATGAGCACAGTTGAGTGGAGTTTGAATGAGCCAGATGAAAACCCTCTGGGGAGAGAGGAGACACTGCATGCCAACTCTGTGAGCTAACCCTGACTAATGACTAGTGATAATGTGCTCCAACAGGTATCAGAATCACAACTGTAATAAGAATGCAAAGTCTCTGTGTGTGAGTGAGTGAGTGAGTGAGTGAGTGAGTGAGTGAGTGACTGAGTGACTGAGTGAGTTAGCTAACAATGGCCTGATACACTGCATGGATATTCCACCAGTGCACTGTTGAGTTTGGTTGTCACATTGTGGATGGCTACTAGAAATTCTGCACGCTCATTTCTAGGGTGGAGACTGTGAAAGACTGGAGACGATGCGCCATGGCTGCACTTTTTTGTTACCAAAACCCATGCCAACTAATGCACTTAGAGCGCCGAGTTGAGTGTCTCTGGCAGGAACACATTTCTCGTCATCAGTGTTGTAACTCGAGCGATCCATTGTGACATTACTGATGATGTCACAATATCTATGTGAGTGTGACGGCACGTAAAATATCTATTAACGGAGGACCCCTTCACGAAGGTGAAGGCGCGTTGCTCAGGAGGGATGAGGAGCGGAGGAACATGAGACGAGGTGCAACAGTCAAGATTGAGGAGGTGTTTCGGCGTTGTGTAGGTGGTACTTGCAGCAACCCATGTTTAGGGCTTACCCAGAGGTGGATACGCACCGCCGACCTTCGGCTTGGGAGTCAAAGACACTAACCACCCCACCAAGAGAGCTAGCTCCGCCATGGCGGAGCTGATTAACATGCCTTTATACTGGGGAGTGAGTTTAACCAATCCACTCGCTACCACACTGTACTCACGAGGAATCCGCGCTGATTCACCTCGGTTACATTGGCAGCAATGTGCCGCAAGGCATCCAGTCTGCCGGAAAGCCATTAGAAGAAGAAGACCGATGATGTCATACCCACTAATGATGTCATAGACATTGTGACATCATCAGTGATGTCATAGACTGAATTGTGATGTCATCAGGATGGTGGATGTTGATTGTGTTTTATGTGGGTCGCTGTTCCCCCGCCGCCCTATTATATTAGTAAAGTTTTCAAGGGGAAAGCCCTGTGTTGCATCTATGAAAACTTTTGGGGAGATGATAAAGATGATGCTGATAAAAAGGAGACTGAGTTTCTAAAGGGAGAAAACGAATGCAAATGGCAAAGCGACAGACATTTGGATGCACACCGCAGACCTTGGCAGGCTCTTGATGCAGCATTCTCCCTCAATCATGAAATGACTTTACCAAACCAAGGATAGCCTACAAGGTTTTATGTAAATATTTTGTTATTAAAAAAAAAAGTTGATTAGTCATTTGAAAGATAGTAATTAATTTTGTTTACTGGTGTGCTCAGAACTTGCAGTCATAATGACAAGTCCATATTGGCAGCTTTTCTTTCCATCATAACATGTTTAATTTCACAGCTGATTCCACGCAGATTAGGTTTACAGCTGATGCAGTGGTCGTCAGTGTTCGAGTGGCTTTCTCCTTCTCAGCCGTCAATAGTTGACGTCAGGGGCGTCATGCAAGCCAACAATCTGAGGGGGCGAACTCTGGCGCCGCCCGAAGGGCGGCAAAAAATTTGGGGGGTTGGAAGCCAGATTTAGAGGAATATCTAATTTTAAATTAACAGACTGAGCAGGTGTAACCATAAGGCTATTTTCCAAACTGCTCAGCCTCCTGGAAAGATCCATAATCACCAGACTAAGTACATTGCCACTGCCCAGGCTCAATGGACTTGACAAAAAAGGGAGACCACATGTTTCAAAGCAATGTAACACAATGTTTATTTTGGCTGGTATTGCCTTTTCAGAAGGTAGAAATCTTTCCTTTAGAGCAGGGGTTCCCAACCTTTTTTGTGCCAAGGACTGGTAGATACATGGGGAAAAAAGTCGCGGACCGGTTGTCAATTCTAATGGTTTTAGTTATATATATTTACTCACCAGGTGGCGACAAAGGGTAAATAACAGCCTTTTGTGTTGTACTGTATGTAGCCTATACAGTATTTATGTTTTTGTTTTAACTACAAACATACATAAACGTAAACTTGAAACTATGTTTCAACTACCATACACAGCCTATAATATTATAGCCTATGTTTATTAAAAAAAAAAAAAAAAAAAAAAAATTTACCTCTCAAAAATCTGAGGGGGCAATTGCCCCCTCAGTTACAATGGGCATGACGCTTCTGGTTGACGTGCTGTCCATCGTAATTGAAACGATCCCCTCTCTTCCAGCAGTGGCGGGGCACGGGCAGCAGCACGCACCGACTGCCAATTGCCACAGGAGAAGAGGGGCGTTGAGGAGAAGGGAGTGAGAGATCTCGATCCACCAAAATTAACGAGGGAAGCATGCTGCATCTGCACGATCCTCTTTACAGGGAGGAGAGCTGTGTGGATCCCGAGTGGGTGGGGAATTTATTGGGGAAACTTATCTGTCTCAATGCTCTATTTTTTCATTAACATAGCCTAATGCTTGACGGTTTTGCATTAGAGGACGGAAAACTCGGCGAGAATTCGGGATACTGAAGAGAGGAGAGAGAGCCCACGTTTTTTTTTTTGGTCAATGCGTATAGGTTGTAGCCAGCCTAAAGCCCACCCACTTATGAACTGGCTTACTGGTCTAGCAGAGAACTGGCGGGGAGGTGGACAGCGGGTGGCTGACAGAAGCGGTCCAAAAGTCTACTACGAATTGAGTCTGTTTCTGAAGGGAGACCCAGGCCGCCACAGAGACAACATGAAGGAGAAGAGTCTGATCGAGACTGCTAAAATGCAGGGCAACATGATGGTAAGGCTAAGGCGGCAATTGCTTTATTTGTTGATCTTGCATGGCATTCAGTATGACGCTGGGGGGAAATGATTATTTCGTTCATGAAGTGTCGCCTCCCAATGATCCACATGCGCTTTGACGCACGTTTGAACCGCGCACAACAGCGTTGGAAATACGTGTAGGCTACGCGCATCACAGCGTTTGTTTGGCTTTTGCATCATTCCGTAATAGCCCTTTACCCCTTGTTGCCTTGTGAGATTATTGCACAGCATGCTTTGATAGTTCACCCTTTGGGTTTCATGTGTGTTATATTCGCTCATCTCTCCTTGGAGCAGAAGCAAAGCAATGCAATGGAGCCTGTATATTGACTATGAATCACAGTTAAAGAGTTGGAAAGTTTTGTCCTGTATGGTCATATAGTGACTGCTGGGTTTTTGTCTTTGTCTGCTTTGCCTCATGAAGCTTTTGAGGGCAGTGGTAACCTTTTGCCCAAGGAGGAACCTATTAATATTTGACTACACTGAGCTGCCTGTGGCTTACTTCAGGATATATCACCCTGTCTCTCTCTGTGTGGGGAGCTGCAGGGAGGACGATCAATACCAAATTATGTCCCACTACTCTTTCAGGGCCACTATTTTGATTCTCAAAAAATCTGGGCTTCTTGGGTGAGATTTTGCCCTAACTGCATTCCTGATATTTGCATTCGTTGGCCCTCCAGGATGCAACACCAAGGCTTCTGATGTTGCCTTGACATGGGAGAGTCATGGCATGAAATGGATGGATTCATCCAGATGACATCAACTTTATTCTTGTGTAGTTTGGTTTGAAATACATTTTTCATGATTTGCCCCACGATGGCTTTATTAGCTGGATTTGCTTTGCAAACACTCAAGGGCATTTGGGAGGATTTCGCTGAAGTCTTTCCTCCCCATGTCCTTATGTTCATATTTATCCCTTTTACCCTGAATAATTCAAAGTAAATATGTGTGTTTGATGAGGATTTTGGTCAATTATGGGAATGGCACTCGCTTATTTACTCTGTTAGCGTTGCAAAATCACAAAGTGAATATTTGCACAACTTGGGCATGTTTTCATTTCATACACTGCACTGATCCTGCACTGAACATGAGCGAAGTAATTTATTTAATGTGACATTTTGAGTCATAGGGCTCTTTCTCATGTCTTTTTATGTAGCTGCGACCAGCATAGCTCGCTCTGTCGGTTGGTCTCCAAAATTTCGAATTGCAAATTCACACTTGTTTTGTTCAGTGCAGCACCTGTGTGAACCTGGATGTGCATAATGCCTCCAGTGACTTTCCCTAATGTTTTTTTAGCCAGCAATAGCAGTTCAGTAAATAGCAGGGCGAACAGCTGGAATATAATGTACCAGATGTTAAATTATGGTACACACACACACACACACACACACACACACACACACACACACACACAAACACACACACACACACACACACACACACACACACACACACACACACACACACACACACACACACACACACACACACACACACACACACCACAAATTGTTCAAACTAGTTTCTGGCAGATTTCTGATTGCTCAAAAGGAAACCAAATTAACGGAAACAAATAATGTAACGTTGCTCAGGACCATTTCAATGTTTTAAAACCTCTCCATTACAAAGTCATTTGCTGTATCCCGTGTGTTTCACTACGGAGGATAATGGGGGCAGGGGTAATTTCCGGTAACGTGACAAAGGGGCGTAGGTTTGTTAGCGGCTTTTCTCGCCGCCGTTCAAACTACTATTTTTGACAAGGAGTTCCCAGACGATTGGTAGGCGGAGATCTCCAATTGTGTGGGAGCCGAGACTAGTGAGCATGCAGCAGGGCTTCTACTATGTCTTAATCTCTGAGAGGCCAGATCCACCGCCAGACTCCTGACATTTGTTGGTCCATTTTTGTCTCTCCAGTCAGGTCAGTTTACCCACTAGATTCTCCAGGAGCATGGCAGATGTATTTAATCAGGAGCCCAACCAGATTACTTTGTACCTACTGTATCACAGGCTCCCTTTAATGCTTTGGATAGTAAGTGAGATATAAGAAGCACACACATTCTCACCTTTCATTCAGATATTGATTGTTTCTTTGCATTATTCATTGATACATTATTTTGCCCATATCCGGGAGCTGCACGCTTGAAAAATAAAAATAATAATGTTGTGATTTATACTGACAGATATTACGATTGCGATATGTGATACGATTTTAGTGGGAATGGTACTTTTTGGCATTTTCACGTAAAAAAAAATACACACACAGACATAGACACACACACACACACACACGCACGCACACACACACACACACACACACACACACACACACACACACACACACACACACACACACACACACACACACACACACACAAGCATGTTCCCTTACATTTGGCCTTAATCTAATCGCAACTGCTCCTGCGATTTGGATATTGCACTTGGCCAATATTGGCCATATTGCGATTTCGATGCACACCCTCACAATCTTATGGATAGGTGCGTCGGAGGATAGAGTCCATAAAGCAGAAGAAAGAATTCCCGCACACTATCCAGTTACTGACAATCTTTATTACAACGTTTCGGTCACTCAGACCTTCATCAGGTAAAAATGTTTACCTGATGAAGGTCTGAGTGACCGAAACGTTGTAATAAAGATTGCCAGTAACTGGATAGTGTGCGGGAATTCTTTCTTCTGCTTAAGGATATCAATTTGTTAAATTGTGTAGCTCTACCATATCCCCAATTTCAAAAAGTTTGATTTATTGACTCGGTCAGCCGAAAAATGATTTGACCTCTAGAGTGCGTATTTAGGTGGTGACAACATGGAAATGTACATGACAGGAACATAGAAAATGCACCTTGGCTTCAACGTGACAGGTTTATTGCTCAAAGTGAATTGCTTCATGCACACTAAGCCCGTACTCAGCGGAGAGGGCCTAGTGTCTGATGTCTCAGTGGGGAGCCAGCTGTATCTTCATCTTCCCATTAACAGGGAGAAATGTGCACAGTGTGATCTACTCTGACCACCTCACATGAAGGCCACAGCGTGATCTACTCTGACCACCTCACATGAAGGGTGGATGTTCTTGATGCTCAGCTGGGGGTTCCGCCTGCGTACAATATGTCATTTTCTGCCACTAGGGGGCTCAAACTCAAAACAATAACAGAAGACGAGGTGTCATGGTGTCGTGCAGTAGTGTGGAATTATGTGAGCCATTTTATGAGCTTAGGATTCCCTCAGTGTTCATTGTTCACAAGGTTTTTACTGGGAGCCGATACCCGCAGACGTCTCCTCCTCTCCGAAAACAAACACACTCTCTAATTACAACAGGTCAAAACGCTGAATAAAGCAACTTCACGTTAAAATCACTGTTTCCCCAAACTGAATTTGCTCGAGGGCTTGCAAGCCGCGCTGCTTGCTAATGTTAGCTCAGCTTGTTTCTATGTGCTCAGCTTGTTTCAAAGGTTTGGATTCATCCGTGTTTATCATTCACAAGGCTTCTACCGCAAGCCGGATTATACTAGAGTGAGAGTCCCCCACCTCTCCTAAACAAATGGCCTCTGTAAATTAAAATGGGCAAAAAATACTAAATGAACAGTTTGTTAAAACTCACCCTAATTTTTTTCCAATGGAGTTCAGTGGATACAGGATGTCCGCAAGGAACAGCTGTTTACTCTCTTTCTCTAATGTAACTAACGTTAACTAATAAGATCCAGGCCTCAGATGACTAAAATCATTCATCCAGTCAAAATATATAGTTAAAAATGACCAATATCTAAAAAATGACAGTGATGTGACATGATAAAGTAAGAAAATAGTCCTGAATTGACCGGAGATCTAAATAACAGCTGGCGCTCTGTGATATAATATATATAACATAGGTCTACTTGTTTTTAGATATTTTAATGCTATAATAATATAATACTAATGCTAAAGGTTACATAGAGAGCCAAAGTGAAACGTCACTTCCTGCTTTCTCCCTGTACCAGCGCTGGAAAAAATATGAATGGCAGTGGACGGAGAATAACGTTACTTTTTTGATCCCGTTTGAATTGTGCCACAGGGTGCCAACGTTAATTTTGTCAATTTAAAGCATAACTTTCCATGCAAACAAAATCGCAGTTTGTCGTCAAACTGAAACGTAGGGGTTAGTTTAGTATAAAAACTACATAGCTCGTGGAAGCTCGTGGCATGTCGCCGGTCTTCAGCTTTGCCGGTAGAGAAAGTGACGTCACTTAGGCGACAGTGTATGTAGTCTTTCTGATTTATAACTTATAGTGCAACAGTTTGGCGACAAACTGCGACATTCTTGACATGCAAAGTTATGTTTTAAATTGACAAAATTTACGTTGGCACCCCATGGCACAATTAAAACGGAATAAAAAAAGTTACGTTATTCTCCGTTCACCGCCATTCATATTTTTTCAGCGCTTGGTACAGGGAGAAAAGCAGGAAGTGACGTTCACTTTGCCTCTCTATTGTATCTTTTTTTTTAAGGAAAAAAAGGTCAAAACACGTCCCCCGAGCTATTTGTCTGACAGATAATCAAGTCTCCAGTGCACTCGCAGTGTAAGTCTGCAGTGTAAGGGATAATGACACAAAATGTTTGCCACGGGATATATATTTTGTTGCCCCCCCCCCCTCCCTCCCCCCACTGGCTGGGCAGTGCGGGCACAGCCCATTATGTGTTATGTCTGCAAATGAATGAGTGTGTGGGGGCGCCGTTGGCCGGGCCATTTTGAAGCGGCTGTGATGGTCATTCTCCAGCTCTCTCACTCAGTTTGTGATTGCTCTCTGCCATGGCAAACAGGCCTTCAAGGCCACAGTCGGCAGTGTTGTTGGACGACTAATGATTTGTTGCCCTCGGCTGAAGTGAAAAATATATTTTGGACTGCGAGTACGGCCGGGCGATAATTCAATAGGCCTATTATCGTTTATCATCTTACAGTGGTATCATATTGTGATGACATGAAGATATTTTGATGTCCTTGACACATTTCTGCTCCCTGCATGAATTTTACTTAAAAACTGATAGGAATATTATTTCAATATTTTTGTTTTGTTTGACATCACACTAGGGATGTTCATCAATTATCGAAAATCGATAATTGATCGTTAAGGATTGGAATCGATCCTGTGGCATTTGGATCGATTTTTTAATTATTAAAAAAAAAAAAAAAAAAAAAAAAATTGGACTAGGTTTGGGTGGAATTCGTTCCTCCTCGCCCCACTCCATTGCACAGCCGACTAACGTGAGGTGGAGCTTCATATAGTCTCTAGTTTTCTGGCTGGGCACGGGTCTTTGTGCCAACAAAACTGTTTTAAACATGGGAAATTCACCGGGGACAGCAGTGTTGGAGAGGAGACACATTGAAATAAAGAGTTCATTGAGGAGAACACGTTGTCTTTCGTATTTTCTGCCATAGGCATTCATTTTGTTTAAAAAAAAAAAAAAGATTGAAAATTTTCTAAGTATTGATAAAATCGATAATCGATAATTGATCGTTAATTTTCACCAATTATCGATTTTGGAAAATTTTCAAAATGAACATCCCTACATCACACCCAGCATTACCATTTGGTTCAATGATTAGCATTAATTTGATTTGACGTGATTTTGATATTGAGAAAAATCCTTGTGATTATCGTGACATTGATTTCAACCACATGGCCCAGCTCTACTGTGAGATTGATCTCTGTAAAAGAGAAGAAGCGTTCAGAAGGCTCACCATGAAGGCACTTTTCTCTGGCCCCGTCGTCATGGTTATCTCTTTGAGACCTCTTGAGCTCTCAGTTGGAGCAGTTGACGCTTTTCCACTGATGGCCTCCATGCTCCGTTATCTTATTAACTTCAAAGTATGTGTGCCTGCATGATGCATAGGTTCAAACGAAGCTGATCTAACTCATAACCGTGAACTGTACATTGTATGAGCATGTTGTAGAGCCATATGAAATTCGTTTTATTTTTCCCCCAAATTCCATTTATTTTTTCCAAATTCTGTTTTTTCCATTTTTATTTTATTCAGGGGTTAGGATTGATATTTTTTGTTTTTGTGATGTCTTGGCACTCTCAGACAGCCTCTTCGACATGTTTCTCAAACTGAAAACCAAGTTGTGAGGTGACGTACAGTAAGGGTCCCATGCAAGACTGACCCCCATCTCAAAACACCGCAATCAAAAACAGAATCATTTCTCTAGGCCTATTTTACAATTATGAAATAATTTAGGTTACTACAATAATTGGGTCTACTTTTGATTTTGATAATTAGGCATACTTTTTATCAATTTCATCCAAACTATGGGAAATTCTTCAGTATTCCATGTTTTACAGTGGATTCCATTTTTATTACCAAATTTCATGATTCCATCCGTTTTTTCCGTTTTGCGGAAATCATATGGCCCTACATGTTGCCAGCATCACTAAAGTCATCACTGATGGTTAAAAGTTGTGGTTAAAAGTCCAGTGTTTCCCCTAGGATGGAGTTGTTGCAGCAGATGGAGGCGAAGCACGTTGAAAAACAGTTTTTGCAAAGTGTCTCCTGCTGGGAGGTTTCTATATCTCTGCCAGCACCAGAAGGGCTCTTGAGGCCTAAGTACTAGGGATTTACTGTAACTTATGGCACACTTTCTAATGAGTAGAAAACTCTTCATTCAACTTCATTCCACAATGCTCTGCCCGGAAGCCGGCTTTTCAAAATAACGGCATTTCACAATTTAGTGCCTTACTTTTTGAGGGGGACATTTTAAGGACCTTTTAATATTGGAAGGGACATGTCCCCCCCCTGTCCCCTGTGCTTCCTACACCTATGCGTTGTGCTGACATTATCAGGTACAGTAAGTTCTTCACCATAAAATCCTTCCACTAATTTGTCAGTGGAAAGATTTTAAGATGAAGTAGCAGCAGCAGGAAATGTTTATATCAGCTCGACATTATGCGGCCGAGAAACTGTAAAATAAAGCAGATATCTGTACAAACCAAAACTAAAATTCAGATCACAGAGGATCAGTTAGAAGCTACAAAAGTACTGAACGCTGTTACTGAACACACAGAGGCAGCTAAAAATGCCTCAAGCACAGAGTCATGAGAGTTTCGCATCGCAACCTATGCTCGCAGCAAGTTGTCACGGGTCGTCACGGGTTGGCTGTGGTTTTGGTGAGATGTCACTGGAGGGGGGTGGGGGGTGTGTCTGGCTTGCTGTGCTCCCGCACCACAGTAGGTCCATCTCGGGCGCGGTCACGCATGGCCGACTGCAATAAAACTGATAATGGGAAAGAAATCGGCACAATGTGGCACGGGCCAGCCCGGGGGGCAAAAGTGTCGAAATGAGCCACAAGACTGTTGGTACTAAAGTTTTTGACAAAAATGCACTTTGGAAAGACAATATGAATATACTGGTTAAGGGGTAATTTCAACAAATATATTATTGTTCAAATGGCAAAGAAAAACTGTTGCACAAACAGTTCAAACTTTAGCTGGGCATAATTGTTTCTCCAAGCGAGGACAAGCAGCAACACCAGACTCTTAAGAGATATTTGTTCCATGATATCCTTCAAACAAAACCCTGAAATATTCTGGTGGTCAGATAAACAAAAACTAGAATGGTTGTTTAATTCTGATGCATTTAGTGCTAATTTAATCTCAAAACCCTGGAAAAGAAGGCAAGATATATTATTTAATTAACATTTTGGTTTTTCATTTTCTGATTTTCCAGTCACACTCAAATTAAGAGTTCTACTCTAGTCATGGATGGCCCAATGAACTGAATGTAAAAGATTCCCCAGCGGTTGGTGTTGGTAGTGGTGATGATGATGATGACGATTATGATGTTGCTGTTGGTAGTAGCCTATATGCTGCACTATGGTCCTAGCTTTGCTTGAATTATTGGTGTCTCGTAAGCCAATGCGGGCTGGGCATACAATGTATGTATGATATAATAATAAAAAATTCATTCATTCATTCTGAATTGCTGGGCCAAATCTGAAAAGATCAGATTCAGGAGTCTGGAAGCAGGCTACAGGTGAGAACCTTGTGGGTTCTATCTTCCTAAAAGCGCTAATTTAGCGTTTGCGCTCGTTTAACGGCATGCGCAATGCAAATTGGGGGCGGACACAAGCGCATGCCTGTGATAATTGTACTGGGCATTGGCTGCCACAAGCCAAAGCAGGCGTTTCAGCGCTAAAATGTGGTGATAGATGGCATTACCCTATCGTCAGCAGCGCGCAATTACTTTGCGTTAAGAGCTTTGAAAAGGACTACGCGCAAATACCTCTCTGCACTGGGTGCGCTGCACGGAGTTTACGGCTGCGCTCCCAGCGCAGAGAGGTATTTACGCAGTGGAAAGTGGAATTACTTTTGGATATGTCATTACGCACAGCCTTGCCACGCCAAGACATCAAATTATGCTGCTAAAATTGGGTATTAGCAGATAATTCAGTGAGGCAATCAACTATAACTCACTGAGAAACTTTTATCACATTGCAAAGAGGGAAATGAATTGAGAAAACTTGTTGGTCAATGGACATAGACTATTTACCTTCATAAGCCGGAGGGTCGTTGGCATCACAGACGATCTGTCAATAAGCTCCCTCTGTCCTCGCACGAGTGAGTACACTCTATTACGCATGGAGAGAATTACAGCATATTGCATGCCTCGCGCAAACAACCATTGCGAGACGGGAATCTGATTGGTTTTGATTGACGTAATGCCCAGCCTTGCTGGCCACGCCTGTGAATAATTCTGGTAGTTAAGACCGCTCAAATCCCGTTTACGCAGGCATTTTGGGGCGCAGATGATTTTGGCATGGCTCTAATTTGCGCTTGCGACACGTGCCGTGAACCTTTCCGCATCCCGGCTGAGAATTGCATCCCCAACATATTTCGGGGCTGTTTTAAAGGAGAATTTCGGTTTTTTACACCACGGTCCTCATTTCCAGCTTAAAATATTATGTTTTACTCACCGAAATAGTTTGGCTTCATTCGGATGCCCACAGAAGATTTTAGCTCCGAGTAGTCTCCTCAAACAGGCTATAACGAGAGCCTGCGGCGAGTGCGGGGCATGCTGCACACGCTCTCTAAATGACACTTTTTCTGTCAGATCACGGTTCATTATGGTTGTAAATATAATTATTTAGCTAATAGCTAGAAGCTAAGCTAACATCAACACAGCAGTCGGCGTTGATCTGCCCCGGATGGGGTTACAGTGCGTATCTAACCCCCTTCTGTGGTTCCTCTGAAGAAGTGTGGTTTCACAGGGGGAAGATGGGCACTGTAACTTGGACGGATTGCAACTTGGCACCGTGGCGCATCGTTGTTTTGCGTCCGCAACGCGCTCTCCATGATAAATTACACCCTTTGATATTTATGACTCACGCTTTTGTTTCCCACAACCTGCAGCACTGCATACAAATTAAAATAACTGCAACAATTTAGTGAGGCAGGATGGTGGTATAGCCTACAATACTGATGAAGAGCTCACAGATAAACGTTAACAGTAATATGAACCTAAACGAACGTTACTCAATAACGTTCTCATTTGATTAGTGTTGATGAAATATGAAAGCACTAATTTGCGGTGGGCAACATGTCCTGTTTTCACTCCACTTACTTAAACAACCGTAAATAAACACCGTTTCCACCGTGCTTTTCACTGATGGGTCACAGATACTGTACACGTCATTGTCTGTGACACTATTTTGGTTAGTATGGACTTTAGGGTCTACTAGTTAAGATGTACCTTACGTCTCCGTGGTGCAACCAAACAAGACACAACTTTAGTGTCAAACTAACTAGTTTGAACGTAGCAGTTAGTGTGGACTTTACACCCTAACTTAAGACAGAACTTACGTTCAGCTGGTGCAACAGGCTGCTGGACTGATTTTTTTTTTTTTTTTAATTAACCAAAAAACTTTGAATATATTCGAACGAATTTCGGGCAATTAAAGTTCGTTCAAATTTTATTTTGGGAAAAAGTGACAGCCCTACTGTGCACGGTCCCGCGGATCGAAATCAGTTTCTGGCAGCAAATCACTTTTTGACACAACACCGGCCAGCAATTGCAATTGCAATTGCAATTGCAATTGCACCATGCAGCAATAGGCCGAGTGGACAATTCTGGTATAGGCTATTGAAATAGGCTAGAATTGAAATCTCACACATCCCTCCCTCCCCTATTAAAGAAATGAATATTTTTAAATGTGTATGTTATGGCCTATAAGAGCGAAACGACTAATTAATACTAATTACAAAAGCATCAATTTTCGTTACGAATCCAAACTGGTTCATCCTCCAATTCTCTCCCTCTCTCTTCCCTCTCTCGTTCTCTCCCTTGTTCTCTCCCTTCTCTCTCTCTCTGACTCTCTCCCCCTCTATTTTCTCTCTCTCTCTCTCTCTCTCTCTCACTTTGTCACTCTGCTTGCACTCAGCAAGAAATAAGCTGCTGTCACAGACATGATGGCGCGGTGACGCTGTGGCTTTTAAGGGGAGTGATCTCACAATTATGAATACTGTTTTGGGCATAAACACACCTATGAGGTTTGCGCCGAGATGACACAAAGTACAGCGGGCCAACAAGCCCACAATTATGGCTTTGCGCGGCGCTATTCCAGCTCAAAATGGGCGCTAACGCAAAATTACCGCCGTTCCGAAGATAGGGCCCGTATTCTACTACTAGTTGTCGGTTTGCCATTGTTTTCCCTATGATTCTGCTTTCAAAGCCAGTTATTAAGTATTAAGTTATTGCTAAAAAAAACTATAATATTTGAATCAACAACAAGTAGGCTAGATACATTTATATCGTGTTACATTTACAACTGGCCCTTTGAGGGAAATCATAATGCTGATGTGGCCCAGGATGAAATTGAGTTTGACACCCGAGGAGATCGGACCCATTTTAGTTTCTAAAAAGTTGACTTTTTTCAGTAAAGGTTATTTCACCAGACAGTTTTTTCAGTAAAGGTTATTTCACCAGACAGTTTTTTCAGTCAAAGTTATTTCCCCAGACAGTTTTTTCAGTAAAGGTTATTTCACCAGACAGTTTTTTCAGTAAAGGTTATTTCACCAGACAGTTTTTTCAGTAAAGGTTATTTCACCAGACAGTTTTTTCAGTCAAAGTTATTTCCCCAGACAGTTTTTTCAGTAAAGGTTATTTCACCTGACAGTTTTTTCAGTAAAGGTTATTTCACCAGTTTTTTCAGTAAAGGTTAATTCCCCAGACAGTTTTTTCAGTAAAGGTTATTTCACCTGACAGTTTTTTCAGTAAAGGTTTTTTCACCAGTTTTTTCAGTAAAGGTTATTTCCCCAGACAGTTTTTTCAGTAAAGGTTATTTCACCTGACAGTTTTTTCAGTAAAGGTTATTTCACTAGACAGTTTTTTCAGTAAAGGTTATTTCCCCAGACAGTTTTTTCAGTAAAGGTTATTTCACCAGACCGTTACAGTGCAAACTATCATCTTAAATGTGGATCAGGCTCATGTCCTGTTCTTCCCAGAGCGCAGACTGGAAGCAGATGTAGTCCTGTTTACATACTGGGCCATGCTTCTGTTTTGTCCCTCAAACAGCTGTTTGGCTTATTACGCTGCATGTGCCCCTTCCGGCTGATGACTACATTTGGATGGAGGACCACTCTGCATGATTAGCTGCTGCGCCGCACATTGGCAATACAAACAGCAGAGCTGTTGGTGTTGGCCATCTGGCAGTGGTAGCGCTGTCGCCTCACAACAAGAAGGTCCTGGGTTCGATTCCCACCATGGGCCGCTGTTGGCGCCTATCTTGTGAGAATGGGCCTTTCTGTGTGGAGTTAGCATGTTCTCCCCATGCTCGCATGGACTTTCCTCCATAACATCAATATGAACTGGCAAGGACCCCCACTAAAACCATGCAGAACATCATCGCCTGACCACCGACGATGACGACAGAAGTTGGCCCCCAGGCACAGGCAGCTGAACTGAACATTGCCCACGGGAGGAAGGACATGCCTTGATGGGGAAAAAAGCAGACTATATTTCACTGACCAATGTGTGTGTGTGTGTGCAATGTGTGTGTGTATGTGCATGCTTGTGTGTGTGTGTGCGTGTGCGTGCGTGTGTGTGTGTGTGTGTGTGTGGGGCGGTCACTGCATGTTGTCGTGGTGTGTTGTGTGATCAATTTAGAGACAAGCACGCTTGTCCGGTTTTGTTTGTTTCTTGTGGGAGTTGTGCTGTTACCCCCGAGGCTCACGTCAGACTTGCTTTCATGCTTTGCCTTTTCAAATCATGTGAGATGAAGAAGTCAAATCACGGCGCTGTTTGTGCACCTCCACATGCACGCAGCTTTATTGATTGGTGTACAATGGCCGACTGTGCCCTGGCCTGCACCGTGATTTTCCAGTTATCTGGCATCTGTGCACCTGTTAGCTGCTGCCTGCTAGTGAGTGAGTCAGCACAATCAAAGCTCTTCTGACATAGCTGTTGTGTTGATCCTTTCTGGGCTCTGCTCCAGCATGCGGCGCTATTACTTTTAAATGGTTAGTTTCCCTGCCTGCAGCCAGCCCTTATAGAGTTTGTGATACTTGTTGTGGGATACTTGTGTGTTTGATTGGGGTCAGACCGTTGCAAGATGGGAAACATGGGGGTCTGGGAAGCAGGGCCGTGATTTATAGTGACCTTTATGTGGGCCGCTGTTTTTCACCAGCATTTCATTAGGCACGCTGGAATCCATCATACTGAGTGTTTCCCTTTTGGCTCGGCGAGGGCCTACACAAACAACAGTTTGTAGAGTAGATGTGTTTTCCATTGATGTGGCAAAGCTGGCATATGGATGTCAGCTGTTTCAACATAGAAGCTGAAATCTTATGTCAAGGGCGTAACGTTGTAACCTTGCTTGCAAGATGGATAACCTCGCGAGATCAAAAGAGATTCTCTCGACGTAATCCATCTTGTCATGCACAGGCAGTTAAGATGATTGGCCGAACCATGCCGGCCCGACGAATCAACGGCAGCCTTAGGCGGGCTCAGGCTCGTCTGGGCAAGTAGTGGGTACATGGTCTTTGTAGTTCTTTTCACTCGTCAACATGGCTGCCGCCGCGGAAGTGACAGGCAGTCTGAATGAAATTGAATGTAACGTTCCCAATTCTATGTATTAAATTCTAAAAAACGACCCTCAACATTTGGGAAGGCTAAGCCACACAACTAGTTTGTTATAATCTAACTAAATGCTTCGAAGGTGACTTTACGACGGTGAGGACTCAATCAATGAATACCACGGAGATCAGGCACAGGCACCTTCGGCGATCTGATTGGTTGAAGTTAACACCCACCAGCGGTGATAGACAGATGGGTCATCCAATCACCTGCCAAGTAGCTTGGAAAAAGTGCCCGCCTCCGTCAGCAGGTCTGGTTACTGCATTCCCAGATCGACTGGTTTAGTGAAACGTATGTGGAGCTATACCGTCCATCTGGCAGCGTCAGGTTAGTAACGTTGATCCCCCCCCCTTTTCAAGAGAGACCTTCCTTCTCTCCTCTTCTGACAGAAAGTCTTTCTGTTGATGCCGTGTTTGTACAACTCTTTTTGAGCTGGACCTTGCAGAGACAAGTTAAAGAGTCTCTGGGCCAGGGTCATTAAAGCTGATAGGCAATTTCACCATCTTATAACACAAAAGCCCAAATGTATCAGTCGAGGGCAAAGCATAATATATCAGTTGTGGGTGTTAATGTAGTGCAGCAGTAGATTCCCTGCCTACCAACACAAGGGTGGCAGGTTCGAGCACCTGTCTCACCCTCCGGCTTGGTCGGGCGTCCATACAGGCACAATTGGCTGTGTCTGTGGGTGGGAAGATTAGGGGTATGTGTTCTGGTCGCTGCACGTCCTACAGGTGAAATTTGTCGCTGTCAGGTGACAAAAAGTCGCTGGCAACTGCACATTTGAAATTTTATTTAATGGATAGCCCCTTGAGATGAACCATCTCGTTTTCAACACAAAACAGTACAATGCAACATAAACAAACAGACAACATACAGTACGATACATAAAGGCTCTCATTTACCGACCCACCCACACATAATTCCCATAACCCACGATACCCATACAAAAAAAGTCTTTAAATTGATACAGCGAAACGAATCGGTAATATACAGTATAGCTATTATATAAGATAACAATTATTTCAATCATGAGAGACCGGTCGGTAAGGTTTAACAAGAGACTTTATTTAGCAAATGGCATGCATGGCAAGTACTTCGGCATATGTGGTGCTCCTCTTTAGGCGAGAGTCAGGAGTCAAGACTCGTTGGTGGTGGACTGGGGAGGTGGGTAGGCATGGGTCGGTTTGAAAATTTTGAAACCGGTTCGATATTCCCCCAAAAAACGTATCAAACCGGTATATCGATTTTTTTTATGTATTTTTTTTTTTAGTGTAGCCCATAAATGACTGTAATGCGACTGCAGTTGGTGGCGATAATGCACCTCTAAGCTGGTATGCCAACCAGCACTAACACTGAATAAAAATAAGCAGAACCATTTAACTGTAACAACACACTGTTTTTATTTCTCATAACTATTCAGCTGAACTTTTCTTCAAACATCAACATAATAAACAAAATAAAACTTTTGCCTACTAGTGCAACTTGATAAGAGGCTAATACGAAAAATAGTGCAATCAGAATGTATTGGCACTATTTTTTTATAAAAACAAACCAAAAAAAAAAAACGAACCGGTAAAACCGGAAATCGACCCTTGCCTAGAGGTGGGTGGGGTGAAATGACAGCTTCAGAGGATGGTTTCAGGGGGAATGAACAGCCGTGATGCCGGTTGCTGCTGTGATCCGCCAAAGTGGGGGGTGACGTAGAACCCTCGTTATATATACTAGGATGAACTGACGATGACTGACGTCATATGGACGGGATGAACTGAGGACAACTGATGTCATGACTGACGTCACGCTTGGGCTTGACTGACGTTACGGGCTGATCAGGTAATGCGGATATGGCGGCCTCTCTCTCTGGTTGAAATTTGGTATGGAAACCTCACTACATAATAATAGTATAATAATAATAGTATAATAAATGCACTAATAATAATGACAACAGGTGATCCAACAAGCAAAGCTGTACAATATTAAAGAGGCAAGAAGCCAGGGAGGAAGATGGCGCCGGGAGAAGGCGACTCGCTAGGGAGCTCTAGTGACTTCATAGACAAATAGGCTTGTATTCCAGTGTAAACGCGTTTTGTTTTGATTTCTTTGCTTCGACTCGCTTTGTAAATACCTATTGTATATAACAGTGTAACTGAATAGTGTAGATAGTGGCGTCTTCGCACTTTTCTTTGCAAGAAACTGCGACGGCGGGGACCCGCTTTGTCCGCTCGCACGCAAAAAACAACAACAAACAACAGCCCCGCGCCCCCGCCATGGAGGCAGAGAACGGAGGCACGGACACCAGCGGATATAACACGGAAATCAGCGTCGGAATAAAATACAACAGGGACGCGCTGATCAAAATCAGGAAAGAACGGATATATCCCAACAGCAACTGGCAAGCTCCAGATCTTACGGATTTTCCTGAACTCAAAAAACAACGCTGGAGGAGGGGGAAGAGAGGGGGGCTTCTCGCCCGCTTGAGGAAGCGCGCGGATAAACCCCCTCTCCCCAGCATACTGCTGGCAAATGTTCAATCGTTGGAAAACAAACTTTGTGAACTAAGAGCGCGTGCACAATACCAAAAAGACATAGCGCGATGCAATGTTCTGTGCCTAACGGAAACCTGGCTTACTCCTGACACAACGGACCACTCTATCGCGCTACCAGGATTCAGTGTATTCAGAGGAGACAGAAACGAACAATCCGGTAAGAAGAAGGGAGGGGGCGTATGTCTTATGATTAATGAAAACTGGTGCGTGAACAACACAGTCATAGGAAGATACTGCTCGGAGGACCTAGAATATGTAATGCTCCAATGCGTGCCGTTCTGGAGTCCTCGAGAATTCAGTACAGTAACCGTGATGGGTGTATACATCCCCCCACAGGCAAACACCACGGCTGCGCTGAAAGAGCTGCAACGAGCGATCAGCGCACATGAGACAAAACAACCTGAAATGGCCCTGGTAGTGACCGGGGATTTTAACAAAGCAAACCTGAAAGGAAGAATGCCAACGCTGCACCAGCATGTTCACTTCCCCACTCGAGGCAATAACACACTGGATAAATGTTATACAAATATCCGCCACAGCTACAAGGCCGTACCCCGTTCACCCTTTGGCAAATCAGATCACGCCTCCATTCTGCTGTTGCCCAGGTATCAACACAAACTGAAAAAACAGCCCCCAGCATTCCGAACCGCCCACTGCTGGTCAGACCAATCAGACGACATCCTGAGGGACTGTTTTGACCAAGTAGCATGGGAGGAGTTCAGAGTGGCAGGAGACCTGGGCGCGTACGCAGAGACTGTGTCATGCTTCATTAAGAAGTGTACCGACGACATAGTCCCGACAAAGAAAGTCAAAATAATGCCCAACCAGAAACCCTGGATCAACAGCGAGGTCAAGGCAGCCCTGCACGCCAGGACCACCGCCTACAGTTCAGGCACACCAGATCAATACAAGCAGGCACAATATGCCCTCCGGACCGCTATTAAAAAAGCACAGAGAGACTACGGAAGGCAGCTGGAGTCAAAACTGGACACCAACAACCCCAGACACCTGTGGAAAGGCCTCCATGCTGCTACAGACTTCAATGAGGTGAAACGACAGAACCCCAGCACGTCACCCACCCTACCGGATGAACTCAACGCGTTCTACGCTAGATTCGACCCCTCTGCCAGAGCGCCTCCCATCCACCCCCCCCCCCCCCTCCCCTCTCCCACCCCTCTCCCACTCTCCCCCCCCCCATCACCTCCCTCCCTCCCCTCACCCCCCCCTCCTCCCCTCCCCCCCCTGCCACCCCTCCCCCCTCACCATCCCCCCCCCTCTCCGTCCCCCCACCACCCTTCCTCCCCCCCCCCAAAGACCACCATCCCTCCTCCTGTTGGGGCATACCGCCCCAACAGGAGCACAGCGGATGCAGTAGCACACGTGCTCCACACCGCCCTGTCCCACCTGGAGGGGAAGGACACCTATGTAAGAATGCTGTTCGTGGACTACAGCTCAGCATTCAACACCATAGTACCCTCCAGGCTGGTAAGCAAACTCAGGGATCTGGGACTAAACACGGCAATGTGCGACTGGATCCTGGATTTCCTGACAGACCGCCGCCAGGTGGTGAGGGTGGGCAACCTCACCTCCTCCCCACTGACCATTAGCATAGGAGCGCCCCAGGGGTGCGTCTCCAGCCCCTTCTGGTACGACCTCTACACCCACGACTGCGTGGCGACTCAAACTTCAAACACAATTGTGAAGTTTGCAGACGACACAGCGGTCGTGGGGCTGATCTCGGGGGGCGACGAGACGGCCTACAGAGAGGAGGTGGGGGTACTGGAACAATGGTGCCAGGACAACCACCTCTCCCTGAACGTCTCCAAGACCAAGGAGATCATTGTAGACTACAGGAGAGGGGGGGGCGCACACCCCCCAATCACCATCAATGGCACAGTGGTGGAAAGGGTGGACAGCTTCAAGTACCTGGGAGTCAACATCCACCAGGACCTGACCTGGGCCGGCCACACCGCCACTGTTGTCAAAAAGGCCCAACAGCGACTACACGGACTCAGGCGCCTGAAGAAATTCGGGCTGAGGAAAGAAATCCTCGGGGACTTCTACAGAGGCACCATTGAAAGCCTGCTGACAGGCGGCTTCACCACCTGGTACGGGAACTGTACCACCATGGACCGCAGAGCGCTACGGAGGGTGAGGCGCGCGGCCCAGCACGTAACAGGAGGTGAACTGCCAGAACTGCACGAACTGTACAACCAGCGGTGCCTCAGGAGGTCCCTGAAGATCATCAAAGACACAAACCATCCCCACAACAGCCTGTTCTCCCTGCTACCCTCAGGGAGGAGATACAGGGTTCCAAAAACACGCACAAATCGCTTGAGGAACAGTTTCTTCCCGCAGGCCACGAGACTCCTTAATATGCACAAATAGTGCAGTAGTCGTACCGTACCGTACTGCAGCTGCTACTATTACGGATGCCTAACATTTAATTGTAAATTTAAGTGTATGTTTAATAAGGTGCCTAACGTTTAATTGTAAATTTAAGTGTATGTTTAATAAGGTACATGCTATTTGCACATGTATGTATAAAACGTCGAATTTGGAATGTCTGAACACGTCTAACGTATGCACATGACATGTGCACCTATGTGCAATGAATATGCCACTGTCGTATAAGCCACCGACTTGTCTTATTGCTTATAGATGCCTATTTCGTATTGCCTTATTGCTGTCTTATTGCTTATTGATGCCTATTTCTTATTGCCTATTACTTGTTGCCTATTTGTACTATGTCGTAAACGGAGTCCACTGCACAAGAATTTCACACGTGGTACTTGTACCATGGAGTGACAATAAAAATCTTGAATCTTGAATACCATTAGAAGCAGCAGCATGGTGATTTGAGGAATGTAATAGTGAGTTCTTGAAGAGGTGAATTGAGTTGATTGTTCTAAGGGTATCGGGCAAGTTGTTCCAGTCCGAAGGAGCTTTAAATTTAAAGGCACCTCTGCCGATTTCTTTATTTATTCTACGAATGAAAAAGAAAGGATGCTGTGTATGTCTAAGAGAATATGAAGAAGTGTATGGTAATAGTTATTGTTTTAGATAAGAGGGATAGTTGAAATGGAAACATTTGAAAATAAATGGAAGGCAATGGTACTAACTGTCTTCTAGCTGTGAGCCTAACCAGTTTAGAGATTCATACATGGAGCAGTGATGGGTTCGATATGGACACCTTAAAATAAATCTACAGAGTCTATTGTAAATAACATTGAGGGGTTGCAGATGTGTTTCAAATGTGTTCTGGTAGACAATATCAGCACAATCCAGTATTGGTACTGCACTGTACAGTATTAGGAGGAAGCATGTGCTAGTCTACAACTCATCAGTCGATTTGTCATTGATTAATATCAATTACTTGGACAGGTGTTTTTCAAAAATTCACTGTCCACTGTGTTTTGGAACAACTCCACACCTTGCGTTTTTCAACTGTGTTTAAAATGGCATAGCAGAATTATTATGACACTATTTTGTATTGTGATACATTCCCTTTTCACTACATGTTTCTGTTGGATCTGATGCCTGCTCAAATTAGCTAGCCTACTTGTTTTAATTGGGAAGATGTGACTTTATTATTTGTGTCAATTACAGGCTAAGCTGTGGAAGATATGTTGCAATTCCTTGGTGGCCAATAGAAATCGATGAAAGTCACAGATAACTTAATGCCCCTGTCAAAAGAGAATCTGTGGCCCATAATTGAAACAGCCTCTTAGAAGTTCACCCAGTGATTTTTGTGCGTTTAATCCTCACAATATTGATGTATGCATTAGGAGTAGACCAGTAATAATAGCATATCACACCCATATTGGCATTTTATTACATAAATATCAGATATCAGTTTGTCATGTCGTTCACCTCCAGATGGAGATTCTTCCCTGACCACAACTCCATCAAAACAAAACAGTCTATAAAACCTTTATTCAGTCATTTAATTGTTCACTAATGGTTTTCATAATTGAATTCTTCATTTATAAGCAGTAAGGCAATTGTGAGGTGGGTCACTGCATCAAAGAGCTGCTAAGCCTTTCATTTCATTTGCCTTCAACGGAAAGTTTTGGTCTCAGTGCTGTTTCAGTTGTTTATACACCCTTGCAAAAAATAACTTTCGGGGATAAGAATACGTGTAATCTTTTGGCATGAAAATGCCAACAAATTCAAATGAAAAATAAAATAAAGATATTTAATAACAGCACAAAATAACAGCTATTGGCAGCTTCACTACAGAAATGTTGGTACCGTATCGGTGAAACCCTTGCATGCATATTTCTTTATTGCTGATAATTTCTTTTATCCACTCTGAGGAATTGACCATAAAAAAGTTAATTTCTTAAACTTGTTACGATAATCCGAGCCCTCTGTGCCCCTTATTTTGATTGCCATGCATGGAAATGTCCCATATAAAATACTAGACACGTTTTCTCTCCTTGTGCGTACAGTAGGCTACAGTAGCTCCTGTGTCTGTCTGTTGTACCCTCTCACCAGTCCTGAGTAATAAATCACACCAGGCTACACCATGCTGGCTGCTCCAGCAAAATAATGAGTGTACAGTAGCTGAATATTTCATGCACCCCGCCCCATCCATCCCAACACTGTTTGCATCTCCAGATTGAAGACCCATAGTAGAGTAAAGGTTTGATCGCTTTGATTGTCTTTTCATGAATATATGCAACATTTTGGGTTTGCTCATTTAGCCATGTTCATTTCTTCCTGAGGAAGGGCTTTGCCCGAAACGTCACATCACTTTGTGGTGATATACCAATAAATGGTGGGAGCAGCAGCTACCATTATGCGCACTATATTTAGTTATTTTCAGTTGCACTTCAGTCCTGCACCTGGTTCTTCAATGTTTGGACGTGCGTGCTTTTTTTTACCTTCCTGTTTAGTTATTACCTCCGCCAAGGAGGTGGTGTTTTCGGTGGCGTTAGTTTGTTGTCTGTTTGTCAGCAGGATTATGGAAAAACTACTGGCTCATTCTGGAATGGTGTAGCATGGGCCAAGGAAGAACCCATTAGATTTGGGAGTGAATTTGATTCAGACTCAGGAACAATCATCTAAGCAGTTGGCCTTGGTGGATGTCTGCGTCTCCGAGTGCCATTCCAGTTCATCATTGTGAAGCTGAGATTGAGTCCCATGCTGCTGTGGGTCCAGTCTATGCTTACAACATGCAAAATATTACAGGTCAGACACTGACATTTTTCATAAAGTACACTGATGAGGCAAAACCAGATAAAATACATTATTACTTATTGATGAATATACCAATCACAATGAGGAAATGCAGAAGAGTTTGGGAAGGACATTGAAGGTTTGAGATACTTGAGAATGTGCATTGTGCAAAAGGAGCTTCAACTCTGTAAGATGTCAGGAAGATATCCTTATTATTTTGTGCATCCAGTGAAGTGTGTGTTGGCTTTGTTTCTGAACAGGAGATGACAGCAGTCTCTGAAGGAGCAGGAGTGCTCATAATAAATGGACGGCATTATAGAGGCTAATTTGGCAGTCTGTTTTAAGGATGCCATAGAGAGAGTGGGGTGGTGGTGGGGAGGTGTGGACACTGACAGAGAGAGCGATGCTGCAGGTGTAGAGAGATGGGTGTGCATGTAGAGCAGAGGTGTATGTGTGTATATGTATGAGTAGGTAATAGGGATGGGATCATAACCAAATTCAATATACCGGTATACCGAAATAAAAAAAATGTGACAATGCATATCATGGGGCAGAAAAATGAATCATGGTGGTACAGTATTACCTCCATTTTATTCTGCTGTAGTAATCACAAATGAGACGCTTACTCATCACAATTTCACAACCTCTCCATCCAAATTATATTATTTGCACTTTGTAATGACAGTTAAAAACGGTTTAGATTCTAGCAAGAATGATTTGTGTCTCAGAAATAAACATAATTCTGCACAGTCAGACTTTGTTGTCACTGAACGTTTATTTCTTACACTGTATCGTGGTTGTATCGAATCCTGAACCCCATGTCGGATATAGAATCATATTGTGAGATAAGCAGTATGCTTATCGAATGCTTATCGAATGCTTATCATTTAATATGCATGTTTTGGAGAGGCATACTGTATGTAACCCACGCTGTGTAGTCCCCCGCAGCTGGGGATCGAACCGGGAACCCGGCATGGAAGGCCTCTAGCGAGGAGGCAAAAGCCCATGAGCTCTAGCTCTCTTGAGGTGTGTGAGGTTTACTTACTCCATAGCACTACCTGCTGGCCACACATTACACATATACCAGTCAAAAGCTTGGACTCACCTGATACATGACATTTGTTTTTTAGACAAATATAGTTAATTTGATGCCTGTGTATGAATTTCTTTCTAAAGCCTTTGACTTTCCAACAAGCCAAAGGCAGCTGCTTCAAATAATCTAGTTTTGACTTATTGACACTTTTTTGGTCACTGCATAATTCCATGAGTGTTATTTCATAGTTTTGATGTCTTTCCTATTATTCTAAAATGAAGAAAAATGTGTGTTTTCCAAAACCTTTGACTGGTACTGTATGTATGTATAGAGTATCTTACTAATATAATTGGGCGACGATCACTGTGCACAATTGTTTAACTGCACATGCATTCCAATTGAGCGGGCGAGGCAAGGTTGCGAGGTGAGCAGCGAGGGGCGTTAGGAAGGCGCGCACAAAGCACACTCAATCTCTAGCATGTGTAATGAAACAAGGCCAGGTCGAAACCTAGCATAGGGCCGGCTCCGGTGCATGGTATCGTCACCCATGTACAGTATACCCATGAGGTCCTTGCCAATCCCCAGCTTTAGCTGTGGTGGGGCATTCCTGTCCGTGTTGGAAATTAACTTTTGCATAGAGGCAACAGGATTTCCTAACCAGTTTAAAAGCTCTGTGTATGGATTTAAAGTGGAGATGAAGCATTGAACAATACAAGTGTGGTTTGTTTGCTTTGTACCTTGGGTAAGACAGAACCCTGCAATCAAATGTGAATTACACCTACATTGGCTGCAAAACTAAAATGTATTTGCCTGTTTTTGCCCTGTTTCGCCACTGAGCGCCGCCATGTTGTTGAAAGCTAGATGGTGACGTCACACGCATTGTAGCTCTTGTCTACGCAGCCAGGCTGCAGCGCTGCTTGTTGTTTACTCACCGGTAAAAATGGAGCACGGACATATTAACGTTAGTAAAAGCACAGATGGAGGACCCAGCAAAAGACGGACCCGAGGAGGATCATTTTGTATTGCCCCTGGATGCTCAGATGAGCACTATTGTGTAAAAGACAGTGGTAAAGTCATTCATTGTTCTTCATGAAGAAGGTGCCTGTGGCTAGCTGCTCTCGTCTCAGCCCACCTGTGGGACTAACGCTACTTCGTGAGCTCTGCAGTTGATCTTAAAATAGGTGAGTAATCTCTGCCACATTTCAAAAACGTTATCCTCCCCCGTTTATAATTGTCTTGACCATCAAAATTGCATTTCACTCACAAAAAAAAAAAAAAAAAAAAAGATTTTTTTTTACATTTTTATTTTTATTTTCGAATTTCGATTAAAAGTCGACTTTGGCCAGCGAATTTCGAATAGTGTTTTTGCTAGAAATGCCCATCCCTAGTTAGTATGTCCGTGCTCCATTTTTACCGGTGAGTAAACAACAAGCAGCGCTGCAGCCTGGCTGCGTAGACAAGAGCTACAATGCGTGTGACGTCACCATCTAGCTTTCAACAACATGGTGGCGCTCTACCAGTCAGTGTTGCCAGATACAGCTGATGGTTTCCAGGTCAAAAGCTAGCCCAACATATTTGAGGAAGAAACCTGTCCAAAACAAGCGAATCCTCCCCTCCACAGTAGCCTAGCAATTATGCTACATAGGCTACTACATACAGTACACAGTAAACAAACTTTGATATTTTTACACAATCAATATTTTTACGCAATCCAATCAAGCCCAATTGGCCGGAAAACCAGCCCATCTGGCAACACTGGTAGCAACAGCACTCTGATGTGTGACCGTGTGTGGAGTCGCGCATAGAGTCATTGCGACTGAGGAGATCATAGGGGGCCCCACCGGCCCCAAAAAGTATAGACGTTGTCCCTCAGCCATTCTGTCTCTATTGCTAGCATAATTGGCCTGACCCACAATGAGCAGGAGGGTATAGGAGCAGGAAAACAAGAGAGGGCAGATCACTGTCTCTTAAGCCGCTCTCCCTCCCTTACAGGGAAGACTCTTTGTGCTTAGCATTAATGATGATTTCCTTCAGTAACACTCGTTAGGACTTTGACATGATAAGCTGGCTCGCACCACTTACTCATGGCATTACGTGTAATTGTGTTTCGTTGCCAGGGTGTACTGTATGTACAGAATGAGCAAGCAGAGGACTCCATTTGTCTGGAGTCACTGTAGCGTTTAGCCTCTTGAGTGCTATGCATCTATCTATCTGGATGGTAGAATTGGGGGGATAATGGAAGGCCCTGTGTCCTGATACAGTAATGATCTGGGAAAGAAGGTAAACACGTCATGAGGTAAGTGAGAGAGAGAGAGGGGGGGGAGAGAGAGAGAGGGAGGGAGGGAGAGAAGGGAGAAGAAAACAGAGCAAACAGACAGAGAGGCAGATGGATAGAGAGAAAAGGGTATAATGCCAAAGCCATTGACTTTAATTGAACCATTTGTTTGTGCGTTATGGGGGAGTTTGGGGCTCTATTAAGAACTAGACGGACTAAGATAATCCTGCCAAGATTAGCTGCATTCTACATTCAATTGGGAATGACATCTTTCTCACTCAGACTATCATCACAATCTACAACGGCAAAAGGTGCACAATCAGCAAGCTTACAATAACATCTGCAAAACAGACCTAACAAAATGGAGGTGGGGGGGGGAGACATCCTGTCTTTGCACATGGAAATATCCATGCTGGCAAGCTGCAGGGTGTTTGGATTTGGGGTTTGATTTGGCACAATCCCATTAAAATTATACTGCTTTCAAGATCCTCTTCAATCGGTTCCCTTTCTCTTTTTCTTTTTTTGCATTAGTTGTTAAATTCTTGGTATTAAACGTGTTTTCATATTTTGAAACACTTGAACTTCAACAGTGAAAAACTCATCAGATTTGCTATAGACGTCTTGCTTACTATCAGATTGTGGAACCAGAAAGGTACTCAGATAGAGCAGACTTCCGCCCTGTAATCCAGTAATCCAGTAATCCAGGCTGCTGCTATGATATGCAAATGTAGTGAGTCGGATCGGATCCACTCCACAATGTAATGGCTTCTTCCTTGGTCCATGCTACACCTTTCTTCCTTGGCCCATGCTACACCTTTCTTCCTTGGCTCATGCTACACCTTTCTTCCTTGGTCCATGCTACACCTTTCTTCCTTGGCCCATGCTACACCTTTCTTCCTTGGCTCATGCTACACCTTTCTTCCTTGGTCCATGCTACACCTTTCTTCCTTGGTCCATGCTACACCTTTCTTCCTTGGTCCATGCTACACCTTTCCTTGGTCCATGCTACACCTTTCTTCCTTGGCCCATGCTACACCTTTCTTCCTTGGTCCATGCTACACCTTTCTTCCTTGGTCCATGCTACACCTTTCTTCCTTGGTCCATGCTACACCTTTCTTCCTTGGCTCATGCTACACCTTTCTTCCTTGGTCCATGCTACACCTTTCTTCCTTGGTCCATGTTACACCTTTCTTCCTTGGTCCATGCTACACCTTTCTTCCTTGGTCCATGCTACACCTTTCTTCCTTGGTCCATGCTACACCTTTCTTCCTTGGTCCATGCTACACCTTTCTTCCTTGGTCCATGCTACACCTTTCTTCCTTGGTCCATGCTACACCTTTCTTCCTTGGTCCATGCTACACCTTTCTTCCTTGGTCCATGCTACACCTTTCTTCCTTGGCCCATGCTACACCTTTCTTCCTTGGTCCATGCTACACCTTTCTTCCTTGGTCCATGCTACACCTTTCTTCCTTGGCCCATGCTACACCTTTCTTCCTTGGTCCATGCTACACCTTTCTTCCTTGGTCCATGCTACACCTTTCTTCCTTGGTCCATGCTACACCTTTCTTCCTTGGCTCATGCTACACCTTTCTCCCTTGGTCCATGCTACACCTTTCTTCCTTGGCCCATGCTACACCTTTCTTCCTTGGTCCATGCTACACCTTTCTTCCTTGGTCCATGCTACACCTTTCTTCCTTGGTCCATGCTACACCTTTCTTCCTTGGTCCATGCTACACCTTTCTTCCTTGGTCCATGCTACACCTTTCTTCCTTGGCCCATGCTACACCTTTCTTCCTTGGTCCATGCTACACCTTTCTTCCTTGGTCCATGCTACACCTTTCTTCCTTGGTCCATGCTACACCTTTCTTCCTTGGTCCATGCTACACCTTTCTTCCTTGGTCCATGCTACACCTTTCTTCCTTGGTCCATGCTACACCTTTCTTCCTTGGTCCATGCTACACCTTTCATCCTTGGCCCATGCTACACCTTTCCTTGGCCCATGCTACACCTTTCTTCCTTGGCCCATGCTACACCTTTCCAACAAGCTTCATGAAAATCAGCCCACTAGTTTTTTCCAACAGATAAACTGCACCAAAAACATAGCATCCTTGGTGGAGGTAATAACACACTATCTCTCTGTGTGTGTGTGTGTGTGTGTGTGTGTGTGTGTGTGTGTGTGTGTGTGTGTGCGTGTGCGTGTGTGTGTGCGTGCGTGCGTGCGCCTTTGTCAAAGAACTAAATTTTTGTCAATTTTGCCGAATTTGGTGCTGGGTTATACCCGTTTCCCAGCTAGCTACCATAACATGGCTGGTACCTATGTATTTGTCTGGACATCTACTTTCCGGAAATACCAGAAGCTCTGCACTAGAATAAAAACTGAGCTCGCAAGAGCTCGTCAAACACGGATCGCCGTGCCATAGGAAACTTGAAGGGCACTCGGAGGGCGCAGACCTTCTAACGGCAATATTCCAGGATCTGATCCGTGCCAACATTTAATGGGTTCTTCCTTGGCCCATGCTACTACACCCTTCACCAAGTTTAATGAAAATAAGCCCAGTAGTTTTTCTGTAATCCTGCTAACAGGCAGACAGACCGACAGAGAGACAGACAGACACACAGACAGACCTACAGACAGACAGACAGACAGACCTACAGACACACAGACAGACCTACAGACAGACAGACAGACAGACAGACAGACAGACAGACAGACAGACCTACAGACAGACAGACAGACCTACAGACAGACAGACAGACAGACACCGAAAACATAACCTCCTTGGCGGAGGTATTAAGCAGAGGCATTTATAGTACAGTACAAGCTAGGGATGCAAATTTTTATCAATTTCCTTAATCGATTAATTGGTCAGGTTAACAATCAATTAATCGATTAATCATTATATTAAAAACTGCTTTTGACATACAAAATACAAAATAAAAAATTCTGGGTTTTACACCTGTCTTTAGGCCTACCCAACAAGTTGATCAACCAACTAAACTTCCTGCATTAGCTCAGTGGTGGCTGGTGAGCTTGGAAACAGGGGAGGAAGCTAGTGCCGCGACCGAAGGTCGCCGCCCCTTTGAGGCTTTGGGCTTTTTTTTTTCACGTGTGCGCGCGCGCGCATGTGTGTGTGTGTATTTGCCATGTTTCCCATGCTGTCAAGCCTCTTAGCTTTCCACCCAGTGAGGAGCATTGCATTAGCACCCAGTGAGAGGACTACAGGACGGAACAGCACCTGGCACCTGAGGCGGTCCCAGGGAAAATATGACGTGTGCTCTGCTGCTGATACTCTCACCCACAAGCAGTTTTTGCCCAAAACGCCCAAATCTCATTTTAAATTAGCATTAGGATTAGACTGTTGTGATGTCATTATTCAGTTTTAACCATCAATAATTGTTCCTTTTCTCATTATTTCATTTCTCAGAGTAAATACTGTATACCGTAAATTCCGGACTATAAGCCGCACCTTTTTTCCCGTTTTTTGGCCTTTTTTGGCCCCTGCGGCTTATATAACGGTGCGGCTTATCTATGGATTTTTTCAAAAAAAAAAAAAAAAATCTCTCTTTTTTAGCACTCTTTCTAACTATAAATCCACTTCTGTTTTAATTTCCTCTCTTGCCCTCTTTTCACCACACTGTATGACACTGTATGACACTGTATGACACTGTATGACACTGTGTGCACTGTAAATAACAACACAGGTGGTGTTGTGTTATGTTGTTTTGTTGAAATGTTAATAAATGGGAGCTTCCTCAAACAGCCAACACCTTACATATGGTAATTAAACATTAAAACACAATAAAAAAAAAAAAAAAAAAAAAAAAAAAAAAAAAACATTAAAACACCCGCGGCTTATAGTCCGGTGCGGCTTATATAAGAAAAAATTAGTCAACTTTGCAGGTGCTGCTTATACACCGGTGCGGCTTATAGTCCGGAATTTACGGTATTTATTTCGAGATTTTTGTCAATTATTTGTGCTGTTATGGTTATAATTAGCCTAGTTACTCACTTCTACACTATCTTAGATTGTGTTACTTATGGATGGCATGGAATTATAGTGAAAATAGATTATCCCCCCTTTTTGCTGGGGACCCCACTTTGAAAACCACTGGCTTAGGCTAGAACTGTTGCGAGAAGGTTTCAGGATTTATCTCTATGCATTAGGCTGTGATTACTATTTATATAAATCTATTTATTCACATAGATTCATGATATATTATGGTATACAGCCTACCTGTGACATCAATGTTTTGATTCATCCTATGATGTCTCACACTCAGGTGTGCTTTCACAAGACAGGTGTTGTCCATTCAATCAGCTAACCTGTCTTTATAATGGCTGTCTTGCACTGTTTGTATGATACTTGACAAAGTCTATGGCCGAAACTGTTGTCAAATAGCGTTAAATTACACTTAATTGCATCTGGAACGAGAGTGTGTCTTGCTGTGCACAGTGCTGCACTACTCATTTAGTTATCAACTTTGGAGCGTTATTTACCCCCCCTTCCCGACATCCTAGGTTGACATGCTTCATCCCAATCGATTCCTTATTTCTTCTACTTTCATATGATATAAAGATCACCACTCAAGCTTTAAAATTGAGCCCGCTGTCAGCTATCGATTTACAGGCCAAATTCAGTTAAAAAATGTGTGAATTTAAAGTTCGCGGGTTTTAGTATAAGAAATTACAGGATGAAACTTCAATACGACAAAAATAGCGCTGCTCGGTGAACCATTTCCACGCCGAATTTAATAGAAGGTTCGGATAACTTGAAATCAATTGACTTACTTGAATATCCGTGCTGTCTGTAGGGGAAACGCTGCAGTCGAGACGTTGCAAATATTCCAGTTTTCTGACATTGCAAAAAGCCCGTATCGCGCAGCTCGTCTCCCCGCAACTCGAAACTCGTTTTGGTGGTAATCCAATATCAACGACTGTCTGGCTTGTGAACACTTACTGATTGATAAAAAAGTAAATAAAAATAAGAGGGAAATATGATATGCTGCTACTGTCTCAGTAAATCCTTCCTGTCAGGTCAAGCAGTGGATTTCACCTCCTTGATTCAGCGTGAGAGACCACAGACCAGGCAGTGGAACAACGTTGCCGATTTTCAGACGTATTCATCAGCATTGGACAATACAGAATGTCAATCAATGTCAAGCAATCTATCTATCAAACAACAACCAATTAGGGTTTCACCTGGTTTCACGGGCTAAGGGAGAGCTCCCTCCTAGCTCAATCTGATTCGTTGGAAAACACATCACTCTCACTGTTTTCTGTGAATTGCAAGTCTTTTTCAACCAATCTTATTTTTTCATTAGATAAATTACCAAATAAATCAAGCGGGTGTTTTTTTAATCCCCTCCCCCATGCTGGGACCAGGGCCAGAGTGACTCGTCTGCATGGAGCTATATAATGAATGAAAAAATGAGCGTCTGCACATAAGAAAAAACACATTTGATTGATATTTTATTATAAAAAAAAATATGAAAAATGAAAAATATAAAAATAAAAATAAAAAATATATTTTTTTAATATATATTTTTTTTATATAAAATCCCCAATCTAATAGAGGAGGACCATCCTCCTATGCCTCACTGGAAAAACCTCCTCTGCATTAGCTGTCATTGTGCTTGTGGACGTGAGATATTTCAGCATTGTATTACAATGTTTACAATGATTACTGTTGTCTTTTTGGGTGTAATTCTCCCACACTGGACTTTCTGTCTGCTAGCGTGGCTTTCTTCTTCCTCTGTATAACGGTACGTGCACATCATGAAACGCTCGGCGGCTTGCCTCCTGTGGAAGCCGCTTTGACGCTGCATCTTGATAGGCTGTCTTGCTCTATTTCCGTGTCTGATTGGTCAATTTGCCTCGCGCCCCCTGCCGCTGGAACCGCCCACAGCGTTTCACTGTCGCAGACTAGAGGCGGCTTGTCTCCGAGCGGCTTCACGCTCGCGGGGCGGGACTAGGGCGGGACCTTTCGTTGAAGCTACCCAATGACAGCTCTTCCTACACATTTCCTCCCCCCACCCTCCTGTGTAGCTCGACCTGAGAACGTTTCTACAGGCTACAGCTCCAAGCTGGAAGCTGGTTTCCACGCCCACAAAACGCTGCGACACAGCGGAAAAGCGAATTTGCCATTGTAGATGTGCACGTACCGTAAGCAGTGAAAGTTACATTTTGCCCTTGTGGTGTTAAATCATTTCAGAAAAGAAAAGAAAAATTACAAAATAGCACATAGCCTACATTGTCGATTAATCGGTTAGCATATAGTTTGATCGATCAAATTCTTAATGATTAACATCCCTGGCTGTGCAGCAATCGTTGACAGGGGATGACTGTTGCCAAGAAACTAATTCTTAAGGAATGGAAGTCCTTCTCTCCACCTTCTTTTCAGCTGTGGCTGACGGACATGGTCTCGGTTGTGCGCGTATGGAGAGACTCAGGTTCCAAAGGACCAATTCATTGGGGAAGTTTTTAGTTATCTGGGACCCGTTCCTGGCCTATTTTGAAGAGGTTAAAAATGACAAGACTCACCTGCCGATTGTTTATGGACCACTTGTAGTGGATCCTATGCACAGTATCTTTTGTAAGCACATGGGCATTTTACGTGACTGGTAGCACCACTTTGCAAAGTTGGAAATGTATGTTTGTTTGTTTTTATGCCTCTGCTGGTGATAGCCAGGCCGGAGGGCATTATGGATCCGGGTTGTCCGTCCGTCCGTACATCCGATGTTCGTTAGCGCGATATCTGAGGAACGCCTTGACGGAATTTCATCAAATTTGCTTCAAACATCGACTTGGACTCAAGCATGAACTGATTAGATTTTGGTGGTCAAAGGTCAAGGTCACTGTGACCTTTCGAACACCGTTTTCAAGCTTGTTAACGCGATATCTCAGGAATGCCTTGACGGAGTTTCATCAAATTTGCCTCAAACATTAACTCAAGGATGAACTGATTAGATTTTGGTGGTTAAAGGTCAAAGTTCAAGGTCACTGTGACCTCACACCTAATTTCCAAGCTCTTTAACGCAACATCTCAGGAGCGCCTTGACGGAATGTACCGTAAATTCCGGACTATAAGCCGCGGCTTTTTTCCCGTTTTTTGGCCCCTGCGGCTTATATAACGGTGCGTCTTATCTATGGATTTTTTCAGAAATTTTTTTTCAAATACAAATAAAATCTCTCTTTTTTAGCACTCTTTCTACCTATAAATCCACTTCTGTTTTAATTTCCTCTGTTGCCCTCTTTTCACCACACCGCGGACACTGTGTGCACTGTCGAAATAAACAAAGGTGTTGTGTTATGTTGTTTTGTTGAAATGTTACGGTAATACGGTAAATGGGAGCTTCCTCAAACAGCCAACAATCCCCTCTGTGCGTGAACCCTTACATATGGTAATTACGGTAAGCAAAGTTCATCAGCCCGGAATCACAACAAGACAAGCAGTCTCTCTCTCACTTACCATGGGGAAGGTACGCAGAAAGTCACACGACGCAGCTTTCAAGCTGAAAGCAGTCGAACTCGCACTAAAATAAACAAACAGAGCAGCAGCGCGTATCCTGGGCATCGATGAGTCAATGGTGAGACGTTGGAAGCAGCAGCAGCAGGAACTGTCTCAGTGTAATAAGACAAAAAAGTCCTTCAGAGGCCACAAAAGCAGATGGCCGGAACTTGAAGATTCCCTTGAGGACTGGGTGTTGACCCAGAGAGGAGACGGCCGAGACGTTTCCACGGTGCAGATCCGACTGAAGGCCAAAACAATCGCCACCGAGATGAAAATTGAACATTTCAGAGGTGGGCCATCTTGGTGCTACCGATTCATGAGACGAAAGGGACTGTCCGTCCGGGGGAGAACTACTGAACAACTCCCTCCCGACTACCAGGAGAAAATCACAAACTTCGGCGAATTCACACAAAGGAAGATCACGGAATATTATAGGAGTGTGAAAACATCCACAATCACCAACGGGTTCCAAAACGCTGGACTGCTGCGGGATGAAAAGGATGACGCCGCCACAGCTGGCGCTGAGGGCCGTCAGAGGCTTCAGAGGCTGTTCGATGCCGACAGTGATGAAGAGGAGTTCGTTGGTTTTGAGTGACAATGAAGGAGAGAGGAGAGTGGTTGACGAAGCCACCCTGAACCTGTTCGTTTCCGACACTGAAGATGAGGACTTTGGTGGTTTCAGTACGCAGGAAGAAGAGGAAGACGAGGATTAGTGACTTGACTTCTCTGGTTACAGGTTTGCTGCACATATACGGTAGCCTATTGTTGTGTGATTTTGTCTGGGGATTAGTGACCTGACTTTTGTTTTGTTTTGTTGAAATGTTAATAAATGGGAGCTTCCCCAAACAGCGATCTCTTTCCCGACATTCCTCTCTGTGCACGAACCCTTTCACATGGTAATTAAACATCAAAACACCCGCGGCTTATAGTCCGGTGCGGCTTATAGAAGAAAAAAATAGTCAATTTTGGTCCCGCGGCTTATAGACCGGTGCGTCTTATAGTCCGGAATTTACGGTATTCCAATTTCACTCAAATGGCGATTTGGACTTAAGAATGAACTAATGGCAGAGGCATAAATCCGCGGTGCGGTCGTTCTAGTTTGTCTTCTTTTTCTTTTCCCCTTTTCCTGTCTGAGTTTTTTTGTTTTTGTTTTTCATGTTCTGAAAAACCATAAAATAAAATATTGAAAAAAAAACATTAACATCCCTACTCTCCATGTCAGCACCATACTTTAGTATATATCTCTCTCCATGGCAGCACCACGCTTTAGTTAGCCTGGGTAAACCCAGCCCCCAGTGACCTGCTCTCAGACAGACCCTGCTCAGTAGTGACTGAGAGCAGGTCTGAGAGCAGGTCACGTGGCGGCTGGGTTTACCCAGGCTATGCTTAAGTATCTCTATCCCTCTCCATGCCAGCACCATGCTTTAGTCTCTCTCTCCCTCTCCATGCCAGCACCATGCTTTAGTCTCTCTCTCCCTCTCCATGCCAGCACCATGCTTTAGTTTCTCTCTCCCTCTCCATGCCAGCACCATGCTTTAGTTTCTCTCTCCCTCTCCATGCCAACATCATGTATTAGTCTCTCTCTCCCTCTCCATGCCAGCACCATGCTTTAGTTTCTCTCTCCCTCTCCATGCCAGCACAATGCTTTAGTCTCTCTCTCCCTCTCCATGCCAGCACCATGTATTAGTCTCTCTCTCCCTCTCCATGCCAGCACCAGCTTTAGTCTCTCTCTCCCTCTCCATGCCAGCACCATGCTTTAGTTTCTCTCTCCCTCTCCATGCCAGCACCATGTATTAGTCTCTCTCTCCCTCTCCATGCCAGCACCATGCTTTAGTCTCTCTCTCCCTCTCCATGCCAGCACCATGTATTAGTCTCTCTCTCCCTCTCCATGCAGCACCATGTATTAGTCTCTCTCTCCCTCTCCATGCCAGCACCATGCTTTAGTCTCTCTCTCCCTCTCCATGCCAGCACCATGCTTTAGTCTCTCTCTCCCTCTCCATGCCAGCACCATGTATTAGTCTCTCTCTCCCTCTCCATGACAGCACCATGCTTTAGTCCATACATGGGCAACATACGCCCCCCTGTGTGGCCCGTGATGGAATTGCAAAAAAAAAAAAAGTGCACTTGAACGCAACATGCAATATACTGAATATATATATACTATATATGAATAAGTGTCCAAATGTTCATGTCATTCTGGGCAATACTCTTCTGTTATAGCATTTCTGTCTGGAATATGGAATATCTTTCAATAATATTTATGACTAAAAGGCTAAAGTAATCTCATGTGTAAGAAATGACTGTTCTACATTGAAGTAGAAATTTAAATAATTAACTTGTTGGTTTTGGATTTATTTAGCTTCAAGAGTGCATTTTTGTTCTTGTGTGACCCTCAACACAGGCTTTGAGAATCCCGGGCCACTTACTGATACTTATGCTTAAATTAACCCACTCATATTCTGGTTTATTTCAAGAAAAACATTTCGGCTAGTGGAAATTCTAATTGGCTGGTAACTTTAAAATCTAGCAGCCATATTGGCAGGTGGTGAAAAAAGTTAATTTCAAGCCCTGCAGGGAGAGCAGGTGGTGACATAGGAGTGAGTAGGCCTGGGCGATATGGCATTTTTTTTTATCACGATATGGTTTCTTATATCGATTGATGTCGATATTTATCACGATATAAATTTATCAATAATACTAATTGCACATAAAAAGCACATGAAGAATTTTAGGGGCACAATTAAAATTCAATGCAGAGCGATATAGAATGTATAAGATACGACTCTATTAATCTCTGACCGGTTACAATTAAGTTGAATTCAATTCAAAGTATTCTCATGAGAGAGGCTCAATGCAGCTCAATGGCTATTGTTGTCATTAAATGATAACCCTTTATTTAGTCATCTGTTTGTCCATACTATTCACTTATGGCTTTTTAATGTAACTTGATCCATTTGCATTTTCATCTTATTATAATTGTTCTATGCTTGTTACTTGTTTTCCCTTATACCACTGGTCTTTGGTGTGCTTATTCTGTTGTGTGTATTGCATTATGTTGTTTTAATCATTAAAACAACATAATGCAACGTTACGTTCATTGCATTAATTACGTTCATTGCATTAAATTAATGCAATGAACGTCTTGGTCCAAGGCTAGGTGTTGATTATGCAGCTATAGTTAGCTGCTGTTGGTTTGATAAAGGAAGCAAAGACTGTTTAAACCATAGATGTGTAATGTTATTCGGATAGCTGCTATAGATGGTCTAACAGATAGCATAACGTTAGCAAGATTGTCAAGTATGAAGATATTAACGTTAGCGCGTAAGCTAACGTTAGCGTTAGCTAACGCGATGTAGATGCTAATTTGATAGCATTCATGACAGCCAGCTACCGCTACCCATAACCAGAACTACTGTCTGCTGCAGCTTTATCTCCCGTGTACAAATCAATTCCATCTGTTTATGTTACTCTTGCCAGGCCAGGCTCTAACTGGTTAGTAACAGCAACTCAACTCAGCCAGCCGACTGCGAGGCTCTGAGCAGAAGGGATTCTTCCGCAAACTCGTGCATCACATGGTTTATTTTCCATTGATGCCATTGGTTCCACTCAGTGTTGCCTTCAAATACCCCCAAAAAACGACACGTTATTCACAATAATCATTGCTGTGCTAAGCTGCGGTCATGTTTCTGAGGGGTTTTGAACGCAACACTGAAAATATTTTTTATCGAAATTACAGCTCATAAATTTATCATCGTTATCGTGGCCGTTTTTTTTCGTGAAAATTTTCGACATCGTTTTATCGCCCAGCCCTAGGAGGAGTGAGTGAGGAAAATGATCAAATATTGGTGGTTAAGACTGAATAATGACATCACAATTGTTAATTATGCCTCCGCCGGCGAAGCCAGGCCGAAGGCATTATGGATCCGGGTTGTCCGTCCGTACGTACGTACGTACGGCCGGCCGTCCGTACGTACGTCCGTACGGATGTTTGTTAACGCGATATCTGAGGAACGCCTTGACGGAATTTCATCAGATTCGCCTTAAACATTCACTTAGGCTCAAGGATGATCTGATTAGATTTTGGTGGTCAAAGGTCAAAGGTCAAGGTCACTGTGACCTCTCGAACGCCATTTTCAAGCTTGTTAACGCGATATCTGAGGAACGCCTGGACGGAATTTCATCAGATTCGCCTTAAACATTCACTTAGACTCAAGGATGATCTGATTAGATTTTGGTGGTCAAAGGTCAAAGGTCAAGGTCACTGTGACCTCTCGAACACCATTTTCAAGCTTGTTAACGCGATATCTGAGGAACGCCTGGACGCAATTTCATCAGATTCGCCTTAAACATTCACTTAGGCTCAAGGATGATCTGATTAGATTTTGGTGGTCAAAGGTCAAGGTCACTGTGACCTCTCGAACGCCATTTTCAAGCTTGTTAACGCGATATCTGAGGAACGCCTGGACGGAATTTCATCAGATTCGCCTTAAACATTCACTTAGACTCAAGGATGATCTGATTAGATTTTGGTGGTCAAAGGTCAAAGGTCAAGGTCACTGTGACCTCTCGAACACCATTTTCAAGCTTGTTCACGCGATATCTGAGGAACGCCTGGACGGAATTTCATCAGATTCGCCTTAAACATTCACTTAGGCTCAAGGATGATCTGATTAGATTTTGGTGGTCAAAGGTCAAGGTCACTGTGACCTCTCCAACGCCATTTTCAAGCTTGTTAACGCGATATCTGAGGAACGCCTGGACGGAATTTCATCACATTCACCTTAAACATTCAATTAGGCTCAAGGATGATCTGATTAGATTTTGGTGGTCAAAGGTCAAAGGTCAAGGTCACTGTGACCTCTCAAACGCCATTTTCAAGCTTGTTAACGCGATATCTGAGGAACGCCTGGACGGAATTTCATCAGATTCGCCTTAAACATTCACTTAGGCTCAAGGATGATCTGATTAGATTTTGGTGGTCAAAGGTCAAAGGTCAAGGTCACTGTGACCTCTCGAACGCCATTTTCAAGCTTGTTAACGCGATATCTGAGGAACGCCTGGACGGAATTTCATCAGATTCGCCTTAAACATTCACTTAGACTCAAGGATGATCTGATTAGATTTTGGTGGTCAAAGGTCAAAGGTCAAGGTCACTGTGACCTCTCGAACACCATTTTCAAGCTTGTTAACGCGATATCTGAGGAACGCCTGGACGCAATTTCATCAGATTCGCCTTAAACATTCACTTAGGCTCAAGGATGATCTGATTAGATTTTGGTGGTCAAAGGTCAAGGTCACTGTGACCTCTCGAACGCCATTTTCAAGCTTGTTAACGCGATATCTGAGGAACGCCTGGACGGAATTTCATCAGATTCGCCTTAAACATTCACTTAGACTCAAGGATGATCTGATTAGATTTTGGTGGTCAAAGGTCAAAGGTCAAGGTCACTGTGACCTCTCGAACACCATTTTCAAGCTTGTTCACGCGATATCTGAGGAACGCCTGGACGGAATTTCATCAGATTCGCCTTAAACATTCACTTAGGCTCAAGGATGATCTGATTAGATTTTGGTGGTCAAAGGTCAAGGTCACTGTGACCTCTCCAACGCCATTTTCAAGCTTGTTAACGCGATATCTGAGGAACGCCTGGACGGAATTTCATCACATTCACCTTAAACATTCAATTAGGCTCAAGGATGATCTGATTAGATTTTGGTGGTCAAAGGTCAAAGGTCAAGGTCACTGTGACCTCTCAAACGCCATTTTCAAGCTTGTTAACGCGATATCTGAGGAACGCCTGGACGGAATTTCATCAGATTCGCCTTAAACATTCACTTAGGCTCAAGGATGAACTGATTCCATTTTGGTTATCAAAGGTCAAAGGTCAAGGTCACAATGACCTAACAAATGCCATTTTCAAGCTCGGTAACGCCATATCTCAGTAACACCTTGACTAAATTTCTTCACATTTGGCTCAAATATCAAATTCTGCAAAGAAACGCCTTGATGCAATTTCTTCCAATTTGGCTCCAACATCCACTTGGACTCAAGAATTAACTAATGGCGGAGGCATAAGTCCGCGTTGCGGTCGTTCTAGTTTAAAATGAGTTATTCCTCTAAACCTGGCTTCAAATGCCCCATGTTTTTCGCGCTGGCGCCGTTCAGCCCTCAGCAAAATCTGGTAGCGAGGACATTTTTTTGTGGCCCTCTCTATCATCAAAGTTGCCCATCCATGGGTTACGGCATGACAATATTTGTTCGGCCCCCGGCAACAATCTGGGTTTCTCATGTGGCCCCCCATGAAAAATAGTTGCCCACCCCTGCTTTAGTCTCTCTCTCCCTCTCCATGGCAGCACCATGCTTTAGTCTCTCTCTCTCTCCCTCTCCATGCCAGCACCATGCTTTAGTCTCTCTCTCCCTCTCCATGCCAGCACCATGCTTTAGTCTCTCTCTCCCTCTCCATGCCAGCACCATGCTTTAGTCTCTATCTCCCTCTTCATGCCAGCACCATGCTTTAGTCTCTCTCTCCCTCTCCATGACAGCACCATGCTTTAGTCTCTCTCTCCCTCTCCATGACAGCACCATGCTTTAGTCTCTCTATCCCTCTTCATGCCAGCACAATGCTTTAGTCTCTCTCTCCCTCTTCATGCCAGCACCATGGTTTAGTATCTCTCTCCCTCTCCATGCCAGCACCATGCTTTAGTCTCTCTCTCCCTCTTCATGCCAGCACAATGCTTTAGTCTCTATCTCCCTCTTCATGCCAGCACCATGCTTTAGTCTCTCTCTCCCTCTCCATGACAGCACCATTCTTTAGTCTCTCTCTCCCTCTCCATGCCAGCACCATGCTTTAGTATCGCTCTCTCCATGCCAGCACCATGCTTTAGTCTCTCTCTCCCTCTCCATGCCAGCACCATGCTTTAGTCTCTCTCTCCCTCTCCATGGCAGCACCATGCTTTAGTCTATCTCTCCCTCTCCATGACAGCACCATGTATTAGTCTCTCTCTCCCTCTCCATGACAGCACCATGCTTTAGTCTCTCTCTCCCTCTCCATGCCAGCACCATGCTTTAGTCTCTCTCTCCCTCTCCATGCCAGCACCATGCTTTAGTCAATCTCTCCCTCTCCATGCTAGCACCATGCTTTAGTCTCTCTCTCTCCATGCCAGCACAATGCTTTAGTCTCTCTCTCCCTCTCCATGCCAACACCATGATTTAGTCTCTCTCTCCCTCTCCATGCCAGCACCATGCTTTAGTCTCTCTCTCTCCATGCCAGCACCATGCTTTAGTATCTCCCTCTCTTTCCATGCCAGCACCCAATGCTTAAGTCTCTCTCTCCCTCCCCATTTACATATGCACATTTTTATCAATTTCCTTAATCGATTAATTGGTCAGGTTAACAATAAATTAATCGATTAATCATTATATTAAAAACTGCTTTTGACCCTTCACTCCAAACATATTTCTAGATTTGTGTACCTGTTTGATGGTTGTATCAGGGCCTCCACTGAGAGGATTAGAGAGGCATGGCAGGAGGAACTTGGTGTTGAGTTGTCTGAAATTATTTGGGACAGGATTCTGTCTGTGGTCCAACTTTGTTCAATTAACAGCAGACACCAGCTGATTCAATTTAAAGTCACTCATCGACTTCACTATTCCAAGTCTAGATTGCACAGGATCTACCCTTCTGTCTCGTCACCACTATGTGATAGGTGTCAGGTGTTAGAGGGCACACTGTCACACGCTTTTTGGTTTTGTTCTTCACTATCCGGATTCTGGGCCAAAATATTTGACTGGTACTCTAAGGCCTACAAAATAACCCTTCAACTAGAGGCAGAACTTGCCATCTTCGGCTGTTCTGAATCTTCTCTACTCCTCCCTACGGCCAAAGAGCATGGAAGGAAAGAGACGAAACTCCGGCCATTTTTGGAAACAGAATGCGCCTCGCAGTGGTCAGCTGCGGTAGCGCGGGCCCCTATAATCAGCCTCTCTAAACAGTAACTCAACGGGAGAACACTCTAAATTTCGTGGATTCACATCTTTTCTGGGCGTACTGCAAATCTTGATTGAAGTGGTGTAGTGCAGGGATGTAAAACAACAACCATATTGTGGAAACTAAGCAAAATTTTTCGTTTTTTTCTTTTAGTTTTTTCAAGATAAATAGTAAATGCAAAGGACCCGAGGTTAAAACCACGGCAACACACTTCTGACGGAGTGGACGACAGCCGCATTAGCTATTTATCTTGAAAAAACGAAACAAAGAAAACGAAACATTTTGCTTAGTTTCCACAATATGGTTGTTGTTTTACATCCCTGCACTACACCACTTCAGTCAAGATTTGCAGTACGCCCAGAAAAGATGTGAATCCACGAAATTTAGAGTGTTCTCCCGTTGAGTTACTGTTTAGAGAGGCTGATTATAGGGGCCCGCGCTACCGCAGCTGACCACTGCGAGCCTGTGCGAGGTTCTTTTGGCGCTGTCACGCTTCCAAAAATAAAAAATGGCGGAGGCTGCTGGGCGCTGATGTTGCAATGGGGCAATATGGAGCTTTCAGTTCTTTCCATAAAAGTTCTTTGCTACGGCTGTGCAGCAATCTCTGACGCAGGAGATGACTGTCGCCAAGAGACTCATTCTAAAGGAGTGGAAGTCCTACTCTCCACCATCTTTTCAGTTGTCGCTGACGGACATGGTTTCGGTTGTGTGCATGGAGAGACTCAGGTACATGAGGGCGAACTCACTTGGGAAGTTCTCGACTATTTAGGACCCGTTCCTGGACTACTTTGCCAAGGTTAGAAATGAGTGACTCGTCCAGCTACTCTAATGGACTCCATAATTGGCTCTTAATTTTTTATTATTATTATTATTATTTTTTTTTTACAAGCACCTAAGCACCTTACACGTCTGGTAGCACTGGGTTGTAATGTCGGTATGTTTTTTTTTAATGTGTGTATTTGAGTTTGTTTCACTTTTGTTCTGAAAATTGAAAAATAAAATATTGAAAAGAAAAAGCTTTTTACATACAAAATACAAAATGCAGGGTTTTACACCTGTCTCTAGGCTTACCCAACAAGTTGATCATGCAAGTAAACGTCTTGCTTTACTGTCATTGTATTATAAACATTGTATTACAATGTTTACAATGATTACTGTTGTCTTTTTGGGTGTAATTCTCCCACCCTGGGGCATGTACTACGAATGTTCTATAAGAAGATCCAGGATCTGTCCCTTGATCTGGTTTGTCTAAACCAGATCAGCTTGATTGTAGTTAACTTGTACTACGAACCTCGTTTGCCAGTCGTTAACTCGAACCAGGTTTTTCTAATCAAGTGGAGAGCGCGTGCACATGAAAATGCCCGTGCACATGAGCTCGTGCCCGCAAAAGAGGCGTGGTTTTTAACAACTAGCCAATCACAATGCAATATGGACCGTTCCAGCTCAGAACCGTAGCTTTTACAGCGCCAGACACGCCTATTTCCTCATTCATCAAAGCCATCTACTTCTATGTCAGAATCAAAATCCGCATTGGATATTATTAGTCTGTTCCCAAATGACTGTCTAAAGTTACCACTTTTATTCACATCAGTCATTTATTTGAAGAGCGGTTTCTGCCTCCACGTATCCTACAGCTGCTGAATTCACCCTCTCAATAAACTGTGAGTGGAAGTAATGTGTAATGTCTCAGTCCAAAATCCGTATGTATAGACCATTTAGGCTCAACGAATAATAATGATGTCATGATGTGTTTAGTCGCACTGATTGAATAATTTCTATAGGCTATCAATAAAAAAAGAATGATAATAAAATTAAAAAAGCCTTCTGAACTGAATCGACACGGTACGTGCGGGCATAGCAGATTTCATTTATAAAAAATAGCCTATTTTGTGGTCACATATATTGTCAGCAGAGTCGCATATCTATATATTTCATATAATGATGCTGGAAACATGAAGTTCAATCACATCATACAGGCCAAAAGCAACACAGTTGCAGCTGCAAAATGCAGGAGTAGCCTAGATATGAATCATCTTAATATGGGATCGCCTGTGTGCAGGTGATCCCATATTAAATTGCTTAGATGTAGTAGGCTATTCCAGCATGTAGGCTATGACCATTTCAATTCCAACCCAACGTCAGTCTCAGCTCCCTTGCGCACACGGCACCGTGCGCTTTGGAGACGTTTATGTAACCTTTTTATGCCGGTTTAGTGATATTTCTCCACTCACTATTCAGCTGCAATCGATCAGCGGGGTCAAACAACGTATCTAGGCTACTTGAGAGCACAAAAATTAATATATAAAAACATATTCCAAAGTGGTAAGTAGGGCTTAATTAAAATAGCCAACAAGTGCAAGGCTTTAGTCCTTGATTAATTCAACATTACAATTCGTGCTCCTTCCTAGATGGGAAACTCGTCCAGAAAGGGGTTGGCCATTTTTCCAAACTGCTGATTCGATTGGTTCGTGGGCGGTGTATTTAATGTCTAATCTTATCCTTGCAACTTAACCTGCTGTGGACCAGGTTAAGTGTGAAGCATAAGTTGCTATGGAAATATATGTCGGTAAGAAGTTAACTTGCTTTGTAGTATGGCTAAACCAGGTTTAAACCCAAACTTATCAGGATCAACCTAAATCTTGCTTTGTAGTACAGGCCTCTGGACTTTCTGTCTGCTAGCTTGGCTTTCTTATTCCTCTGTATAAGCAGTGAAAGTTACATTTTGCCCTTGTGGTGTTAAATCATTTCAGAAAAGAAAAGAAAAATTACAAAATAGCACATAGCCTACATTGTCGATTAACCGGTTAACATAGTTTTATCGATCAAATTCTTAATGATCGATTAATCGATTGTCGATTAATCAGCAACATCCCTAGTACAAGCATACTACAGACAGACCTTTTGCTGTTTACATATTTCTTGCATTTAATCTCATGACAAATTATAGTCTGTCTGACCCACTTCCAGTAAGTCTGATATTGACATGTTGAATTCATGTTGTGTAAAAAAATGTGCTTACACTTAACAAAAGTTTCAATGTAAAAACATCCAAAACTTTGCTCACAAGTGTAGGCTTTGTCTGTGAAAAAGAGTGTATGATGAGTGCGTATAGGACCATTTTCCACTCTCCCTTTTGCCATTAGACAATCTATGATTAATCGGTGCCATTTGGTTCCTGGCAGAGGAAGTTGGGGAAACTGCCGGCTAGAATTCTGGGTAATGATGTACAACTCACTCTTAACAAGATTCTCAGCTTGTATGTGTCCCCAGTCCACTCCACTGTGCAGCAGCGAGGGCATTGTGCACGGTTGTATTCAGGGAATTCAATTTGCCTTTTAAGTCCGGCCTCGGAGTACTGTCCGTCTTGTAAGTAAGCAACCTCTGTGCCGCCGCCATATCAGAGCGACGCCCGAATCCTGCTCCTCACCAGAGATGTGCCCCTAGTGTTGTTGTGCCCCTTGTGTTGTTCTGCCCCTCGTGTTGTTGTGCCCCTCGTGTTGTTGTGCCCCTTGTGTTGTTCTGCCCCTCGTGTTGTTGTGCCCCTCGTGTTGTTGTGCCCCTTGTGTTGTTCTGCCCCTTGTGTTGTTGTGCCCCTTGTGTTGTTCTGCCCTTTGTGTTGTTGTGCCCCTTGTGTTGTTGTGCCCCTTGTGTTGTTGTGCCCCTCGTGTTGTTGTGCCCCTTGTGTTGTTCTGCCCCTTGTGTTGTTGTGCCCCTTGTGTTGTTGTGCCCCTCGTGTTGTTCTGCCCTTTGTGTTGTTGTGCCCCTTGTGTTGTTGTGCCCCTCGTGTTGTTCTGCCCTTTGTGTTGTTGTGCCCCTTGTGTTGTTGTGCCCCTCGTGTTGTTGTGCCCCTTGTGTTGTTCTGCCCCTTGTGTTGTTGTGCCCCTTGTGTTGTTGTGCCCCTCGTGTTGTTCTGCCCTTTGTGTTGTTGTGCCCCTCGTGTTGTTGTGCCCCTTGTGTTGTTCTGCCCCTTGTGTTGTTGTGCCCCTTGTGTTGTTGTGCCCCTCGTGTTGTTGTGCCCCTTGTGTTGTTCTGCCCCTTGTGTTGTTGTGCCCCTTGTGTTGTTGTGCCCCTCGTGTTGTTCTGCCCTTTGTGTTGTTGTGCCCCTCGTGTTGTTGTGCCCCTTGTGTTGTTGTGCCCCTCGTGTTGTTGTGCCCCTTGTGTTGTTCTGCCCCTTGTGTTGTTGTGCCCCTTGTGTTGTTGTGCCCCTCGTGTTGTTGTGCCCCTTGTGTTGTTCTGCCCCTTGTGTTGTTGTGCCCCTTGTGTTGTTGTGCCCCTCGTGTTGTTCTGCCCTTTGTGTTGTTGTGCCCCTCGTGTTGTTCTGCCCCTTGTGTTGTTGTGCCCCTCGTGTTGTTGTGCCCCTCGTGTTGTTGTGCCCCTCGTGTTGTTCTGCCCCTCGTGTTGTTCTGCCCCTTGTGTTGTTCTGCCCCTTGTGTTGTTCTGCCCCTCGTGTTGTTGTGCCCCTTGTGTTGTTGTGCCCCTTGTGTTGTTCTGCCCCTCGTGTTGTTCTGCCCCTCGTGTTGTTGTGCCCCTTGTGTTGTTCTGCCCCTCGTGTTGTTCTGCCCCTCGTGTTGTTGTGCCCCTTGTGTTGTTCTGCCCCTCGTGTTGTTCTGCCCCTCGTGTTGTTCTGCCCCTCGTGTTGTTCTGCCCCTCGTGTTGTTCTGCCCCTCGTGTTGTTCTGCCCCTCGTGTTGTTGTGCCCCTCGTGTTGTTCTGCCCCTCGTGTTGTTGTGCCCCTCGTGTTGTTGTGCCCCTCGTGTTGTTCTGCCCCTCGTGTTGTTCTGCCCCTCGTGTTGTTGTGCCCCTTGTGTTGTTCTGCCCCTCGTGTTGTTCTGCCCCTCGTGTTGTTCTGCCCCTCGTGTTGTTCTGCCCCTCGTGTTGTTCTGCCCCTTGTGTTGTTCTGCCCCTCGTGTTGTTCTGCCCCTCGTGTTGTTCTGCCCCTTGTGTTGTTCTGCCCTTTGTGTTGTTCTGCCCTTTGTGTTGTTCTGCCCCTCGTGTTGTTGTGCCCCTCGTGTTGTTCTGCCCCTCGTGTTGTTCTGCCCCTCGTGTTGTTCTGCCCCTCGTGTTGTTCTGCCCCTCGTGTTGTTCTGCCCTTTGTGTTGTTCTGCCCCTCGTGTTGTTGTGCCCCTCGTGTTGTTGTGCCCCTTGTGCTGTTCTGCCCCTCGTGTTGTTCTGCCCCTCGTGTTGTTCTGCCCCTTGTGTTGTTCTGCCCCTCGTGTTGTTCTGCCCCTCGTGTTGTTCTGCCCCTTGTGCTGTTCTGCCCCTTGTGTTGTTCTGCCCCTCGTGTTGTTCTGCCCCTTGTGTTGTTCTGCCCCTCGTGTTGTTCTGCCCCTTGTGTTGTTCTGCCCCTCGTGTTGTTCTGCCCCTTGTGTTGTTCTGCCCCTTGTGTTGTTCTGCCCCTCGTGTTGTTCTGCCCCTCGTGTTGTTCTGCCCCTTGTGCTGTTCTGCCCCTTGTGTTGTTGTGCCCCTCGTGTTGTTGTGCCCCTCATGTTGTTGTGCCCCTCGTGTTGTTCTGCCCCTTGTGTTGTTCTGCCCCTCGTGTTGTTCTGCCCCTCGTGTTGTTCTGCCCCTCGTGTTGTTCTGCCCCTCGTGTTGTTCTGCCCCTCGTGTTGTTCTGCCCTTTGTGTTGTTCTGCCCCTCGTGTTGTTCTGCCCCTCGTGTTGTTCTGCCCCTCGTGTTGTTCTGCCCCTTGTGTTGTTGTGCCCCTCGTGTTGTTGTGCCCCTCGTGTTGTTGTGCCCCTCGTGTTGTTCTGCCCCTCGTGTTGTTCTGCCCCTCGTGTTGTTGTGCCCCTTGTGTTGTTCTGCCCCTCGTGTTGTTCTGCCCCTCGTGTTGTTCTGCCCCTCGTGTTGTTCTGCCCCTCGTGTTGTTCTGCCCCTCGTGTTGTTCTGCCCCTCGTGTTGTTCTGCCCCTCGTGTTGTTCTGCCCCTCGTGTTGTTCTGCCCCTCGTGTTGTTCTGCCCCTCGTGTTGTTCTGCCCCTTGTGTTGTTCTGCCCTTTGTGTTGTTCTGCCCCTCGTGTTGTTGTGCCCCTCGTGTTGTTCTGCCCCTTGTGTTGTTCTGCCCTTTGTGTTGTTCTGCCCCTCGTGTTGTTGTGCCCCTCGTGTTGTTCTGCCCCTCATGTTGTTGTGCCCCTCGTGTTGTTGTGCCCCTCGTGTTGTTGTGCCCCTTGTGTTGTTCTGCCCCTCGTGTTGTTCTGCCCCTTGTGTTGTTCTGCCCCTTGTGTTGTTCTGCCCCTTGTGTTGTTCTGCCCCTTGTGTTGTTGTGCCCCTCATGTTGTTGTGCCCCTCATGTTGTTGTGCCCCTTGTGTTGTTCTGCCCCTCGTGTTGTTCTGCCCCTTGTGTTGTTCTGCCCCTTGTGTTGTTCTGCCCCTCGTGTTGTTCTGCCCCTTGTGTTGTTCTGCCCCTCGTGTTGTTCTGCCCCTCGTGCTGTTCTGCCCCTCGTGTTGTTCTGCCCCTCGTGTTGTTGTGCCCCTCATGTTGTTGTGCCCCTCGTGTTGTTCTGCCCCTCGTGTTGTTCTGCCCCTCGTGTTGTTCTGCCCCTCGTGTTGTTCTGCCCCTCGTGTTGTTCTGCCCTTTGTGTTGTTCTGCCCCTCGTGTTGTTCTGCCCCTCGTGTTGTTCTGCCCCTCGTGTTGTTCTGCCCCTCGTGTTGTTCTGCCCCTCGTGTTGTGCTCCTCATGTTGTGCCCCTCGTGTTATTCTGCCCCTTGTGTTGCTGTGCTCCCTGTCGTGTGGCAGAGGTGCCATCGGCTGTTCCCGGTTGGAGTGGCTGTTTAATGAGATCATTAAAGCTAGCCAAACAGAAAATGAAATAGCACCTGTTGTAGAGGGAATGTGGTGTATTCCCCAAACATTAGAAGAATATTACCTCCTCATGGTGTATCAGCAGAATGCTCTGCACTTCTAAATAAACTTTTATGTATATCTGTCTCCTGTAGGTAGGCGATACATTATTAATTATGGTATGGATGTGTTTGGGGTTTCGTTTGAATTGGAGGTCTTTTGTCAATGCCATTTTCTTTACAGATTGGAACCAACAATCACACCAAGCAGATTTGAAGCAGTTTAATCAAACTCTGGAGCATTTCCTCCTTCAGTTTGTTTTGTTTGGGCAGTTGAGAACAATGCTGTTCGAACACGGGTGGCAAAAAATAACTGCTCCCAAGACACTTGAAAATGTGTGTCTCATTCCTCTACCAAACAAACTGCGGTGATACGAGTGAGAACTTCATCCGAATCACCTACAAGAAAATAGCCTAGAATGCAAGGCTTTATGGGTTTAAGGCGATAGATGTGGACATATAATGGCTAGCGGTTCCTCATGCTTGGAAAGCCTAGCATAACAACATGACCTGAGGCTAAGCTTGGAGTCAGGATGAGGTGAAATGCCTCCTCCATATCTGTGTCGCGGTCATGGAGCATTTGTTTGGAGGATTTGTTTTGACTCCTTGCGGCGTCAAATTCCCCAACCTCTCAGGATGACAGGTCACCAAAACCCCGTCCAATAAAGGAGCTACTTGTGAAGCCATGTGACTTGTTTACACGCCCTGGTTCACTTGTAATTGGTCAGTGAGAACCTAAATGAATCCAACCTTGCATTTCGGAAATTTGCCCCCCACCGCCCCCTTTTTGCCAATAGACCCTTCTCACGGGGGCCATTTTGTGTCGAAAAGGCAGAATAAACACAGGTGCAAGCAAAACACTAATGAGGGTTTCCAAATTCCAATCATGGAAGTTGGAAACCCTCATTAGTGTTTTGCTTGCACCTGTGTTTCCCCTGCCTTTTCGACACAAAATGGCCCCCGTGAGAAGGGTCCATTGTGCATAAGACATAGAGCCCTCTTCGCAAATGCGGTAATTTAGCATTTGCGCTCGTTTAATGCCGGCGCAATGCAAATTGGGGGCGTGCACAAGCGCATGCCTAATTGTACTGGACATAGGTGTGCCACATGCCAAACCAGGCTTTTAAAAGCACCTCTTACGCGCTAAATATCCCGCTGCGCTTGAGCCCACCATAATCTCCGTGCTGCGCAGCGCAGAGTAAAATTCCTTTTGGATATGTCATTATGCACAGCCTTGCCACACCAGGACATCAAATTCTGCTGCTAAAATTGGGTATTAGCAGATAATTCAGTGAGGCAATCAACTATAACTCAATCCAATCCAATCCACTTTATTTATATAGCACATTTAAAAAATCACAGGGATTACCAAAGTGCTGTACAAAAAACACAAAAATAAATGCACAAAAACTAGCTAAAAACACAACAAAGAAACACAAAACATCTCAACAACAGACAACAACTCTCAGATAGAATTAAAAGCCAAGGAGTAAAAGTGGGTTTTTAAACGAGATTTAAAAGATTCGAGGGTGGGGGCCAATCTGACAAGGGAAGGTAGTGCATTCCACAATTTTGGTGCTGCAACTGAAAAAGCACAGTCACCTCTGGTTTTCATTGAGGTCCTAGGGACCACAAGTTGCAGCTGGTCAGCGGAGCGCAGTGACCTTAAGGGAGCCTTGACCTGGATAATGTCACACAGGTACTGAGGCGCCAGACCGTGTATTGATTTAAAAGCAAACAATCCAATTTTAAAATCAATTCTAAAACGAACAGGGAGCCAGTGGAGGGAGGACAGAACCTGAGTGATGTGGTCATACTTGCGGGTTCCAGTAAGGAGACGCGCCGCAGCATTTTGAACTAACTGCAAACGTGCAACAGAAGCCTGGTTTAAGCCAGCATAAAGTGCATTGCAGTAATCCAAACGTGTGGAGATAAAAGCATGAATCACTCGTTCAAATCATTAAAAGACAACACAGATTTAATTTGAGCAAGATGCCTCAAATGATAAAAACAGGAACTGACCACAGCATTTATCTGCTTGTCAAATTTAAAAGCATTGTCCATTTTGACACCATGATTTGAGAGCATGGGTTTAACATAGGGTTTCAGGGGACCTAGGTCTAGGGGGTGGGGGTCACTGGATCCAAACACTATGAGCTCTGTCTTACTCTCAAAATTCTGAGCAAGCCAAGCTTTAATGTCGTTTAGACATTCAACAAGAGGTGCCAGGGGGGTGCTACTGGTCTTTTTCAGCGGCATGTAAATTTGGGAGTCATCCGCGTAAAGATGGTAGGAGATGTTTTTTTTAAATTAGTCCTAGGGTGAGGAAAAAAGGAAGGGCCCAAGAATTGAGCCTTGGGGGACCCCACACAGCAGGGGGGCAGAGGACGAGACATAGTCTCTGAGAACTCACTGAGAAACCTTTATCACATCGCAAAGAGGGAAATGAATTGATAAAACTTGTTGGACAATGGACATAGGCTATTCACCTTCACCTATCCCATAACCCGGGGGGTCGTTGGCACCACAGACAATCTGTCAACAAGCTCTCTCCATCTCTCTCTGTCCTCGGCACGAGTGAGTCCACTGTATTACGCATGGAAAGAATTACAGCATATTGCATGCCTCGCGCAAACAGCGATTGCGAGACGGGAATCCGGGAATTTTATTGATGTAACGCCCAGGCATTGCCTGGCCACACCTGTGAATAATTCTGGTACTTAAGACCGCCCAAATCTCATTTGCGCTGGAATTTGGGGGCGCAGATCAGGGCCGTAACCAGGGTTCCGAAATAGGGGAGGTCCAGCAAGGGGAGGCGGAAAAAAAATTGAGGTTTTTTTCCCCCCTTTTTTAGCCATATTTAGAGTAATATATCATTCAACATTAGGATTATACTGTTGTGATGTCATTATTCAGTATATTCTCTTTCATGTCACCACCTGCTCAGCTCTCCTGTCAACATAATTGTAACTAACAAACACAAACTGTTTTAGCCAAATTCATATCAAAATGACACCTACAAACACAGGTACACAACCCAAGCCGTACACAACACACAAAGTCATCATCGATAATAAAAAAAACATACAGAGGGACATTTATTTATTCCTGATAGGAACGATTGAAAAATAAAATAAAATATATTATGTTGTTTTTAACTTTACACCACCTCTTTTTGTTACTTATTGGGTCATGAAACTGAAACCATGCATATAGCCACCTGCATACCTGACTTCGGGAGCTTGGCAATTGGCATCATGCATGATTAGCCAGTAGCATCCCAACGTGTCATACAGGTAACATTACTTAAGAGACAGACTAGACACTTACTTTCTTGGTTGTTGCTAAAAAATCTGTCAGTGTCACTCACTGTCTGTCGTTCACTCGCTCACTGTCTCGCAGCTCGCTCACCTTCAATTATCTCGCCAGGCAGACAGACAGTCATCACTCACCACCATGCTGCTGCTCTCTCGGAATCAAGTTACCGCGGACGCGGCGTCAGATGACTTCCTGCCTGACCTGCCTTTCGTTTCAAAATAAAAGCGATCCCGTGTTTTTCATGCTTTTCCATGCAGATTGTTTTATTTTTTTACAATCTTCGTTCTCAGGACACTCTACAATTTTCTGTTCCCAAAGTCCGAACTGAATTGGGGAAGAAAGCTTTTAGGTTCTCTGCACCCACCGCATGGAACAGTCTGCAGTCTGATCTTAAACTTAATAGCTTAGTAACCTTAAATGGTTTTAAGGCTATGGTAAAATCTCTTGAGAACAGGCTGTCTGTATGCAAATGTTTTATTTGATCATTTTAATGTTTTTCAATTGTATGTGTTTATGTGTTTGTTTGTTGTAACTTTGTGTTGCTGCTGTTTCTTGGCCAGGTCTCTCTTGTAAAAGAGATCTTTGATCTCAATGGGACAAACCTGGTGAAATAAAGGCTAAAAAAAAAAAAAAAAATTAGGGGAGGTCCGGACCTCCCCGTCCTCATAGCTAGTTACGGCCATGGCGCAGATGATTTGGCACGGCTCTAATTTGCGCCTGCAGCACGTGCGTGAACGTTTCCGCATCCCCGCCGAGAATTGCATCCCCACCATATTTCGGGGCTGTTTTAACTTAGAAAACAGGGAGGTCACGTCTACCCAGACAATTATATCACTTTTAAACAGTTATATTTCTGTATAAATCATTACATATGCTCCCGTGAGGTGGGGATGCGTTTAGCTGCTGCCGGGCGGGGGTGCAAAACTTGGCATAACACCTGGACACTAGTGCAGGGCGGACTGCTATCTTCCCTGCCTTAAGGCATTAACAGGTGCGCAAGCGCAAATAGGCAGAGTTGGGGGTAACGCGTTACAAAGTAACGCGCTACTGTAATCACATTACTTTTGTCGGTAACGAGTAGTGTAAGGCACTACTGTACTTAAGTGAAGTAATCACATTACAGTTACTGATCAAACGCTTACCTCGTTACATGCATACTAGCAAGATAGAGAGAAAAGATCTCCGTTTCAATAGCAGATCCTGTGTCCCATCAGACGGGTCATTTAACTGCACAGCAGAATCAATCATGGTGCCAATATTTCAACTTTGTATTAGCATGCAGAACAGCACTACTAGTCGACACATAGCTTATCAGATAACTAACATCATGCATAGAACAATAAATCATTTTAACCTCCAAAACACATTGACAAACAAACAATTGACACAAAAACACAGTACCCCCAGGGCATGCTGGGAACTCCGCCCACTTTCCTCTTCCACGGGTTAAATTTCCCAGAAGGCTTTGCATAACTTTTTACACTCTGTTTTACAATTAAATCAGGCTAAAGAGTGTTAGATATAAATAAGATGTATTTTAACACAACATGCAATTCTGGAATATCTGAATATTGGACAAAATTAAATTAAATCAAATGTAAACGTAAACCATAAGAGAAACCCACATACAGCGATGGGGTCTGTAAATACCCCTTGTAAATACAACGTCTTCTAGTGAAGTGGGCGCAGTGCGTATGTGCCGTAATAGTCTGCCAGCAATCTGCCAAAAAGCGCCGTCTTCTACAACAAGTTTTTGTTGCGCGGAAGGACAAGAATGTGAAACTGCAAACGCCCTGGACAGAAGCAGCTAGCTACGGTAGCCTACGACATAAACCTCTCAAAGCATCTGCAGTGGAAACATGCTAACACAAAGCTGGTTGCAGACCCAAGCTGAGTCGCCTGCCTCGACCCCAAGCAAGCAGCAAAAGCTTTCTTTTCACCAGGTAACATCAAAATCAGAGATGGACAGGCGTGTTGCCTCCTCCTACATGGTAGAGGAAATGTTGCCAGTTTCAACAGTAGAATGAAATCGCCATTTTTCAGAAACATATTGAGCAAAATACAGATGGCAGGGAACGGACAGCCACCATCAGACAGGAAAAGTTTTGCAACCTACCTTATTACGATAGAGATTTGTGCTAATATATGGGCATATATGTAAGGATTAATGTTGTATTGTTAACTGGCAAATTACGTGACAATGCATCTCAGGCGATGTTACGGAGTAACGCAAAAGTAATGTAACGAGTAGTGTAACAAATTACTTTCTCCAGGGAGTAATCAAGTAAAGTAAGGCATTACTTTTTTTGAAAGTAATGTGTAATGTGTAATATATTACTGTTTTGAGTAACGGACCCCAACTCTGCAAATAGGGGATATCACCTATACCAAATAATGTAAACATAATGTGTTCATCATATCTTATAGGGCCACTTCACCACTCTGAAACCAGCTTTGTATCATTACAATGTGGGTAGTATAGAGTACAGCAGGGATGATGTATTTTTGTAGGCTTAACCAGAAATCACGCGCATGTTGGTTCATCAGGGGAAAAGTCTATGGTGTTCTAGAATGGGCATTTCACTTAAATGCATCAAATAAGGTCTGTGGTTAACAAAAGTTTATGAAACTGCAGCCTTTGTGCCAGCATGATAATCTTCATAAACGTGAAGCACTTGTATGCCTTTTGAAGCGTTTTCTAAAAATCTCATAAAAAAAGCATTTACATTTCAAAAGTCATAAAAGTGGTCCTCCTTTGTGAAAATTATCGTGCTGACACAAAGGCCGCAGTTTCATCAACTTTTGTTAAACACAGACTTTATTTCATGCATTTAAGCGAAATCCCCATGTTAAATCCCCATAGACTTTTCCCCTGACGAACCCAAGTGCTACTTCCGGACTCATTCCTGCGGTACTCTATGCAGATGAACAATGTTTAACTTCCCTCCATGTTTCCTGCACCAAGAGCTCCTTCATCTGCCAGCAGAAACCCCGCCTCCACCAGCTGGTATGTTAAAGCCCCCCTCCAGTGTGTTTTGTCATTTTTAAGATATTTCATGTGTCCCTGCTCTGCTTATTAGCCAAAGTGTTCGCCATTGTATTTTGTTGACAAATAACCTTATTTTGGGCTCAAAGTCCTAAAAATAAGGTGTTGGTAAAAACGGGTGATGACGTCAGACATTATAGTTGTCTAATGGCTGACGTCTGATATTCAGAAAATACATTACAGTGTGGAGTTACGTTAGCAGAGACAGTGAGATATCAGAGCCTCTGGTATTAGCTAGCTGTTAGCTCTGAGCTATGTTAGTTACATGGCAATAAAACGCCACTGAATGACCAGTTTGATATAACTGTCAACCAGTTCGAGTCACGCTCTTTCCATAAAGCCCACCAGCGTTGATATCTGTTGACTGGTGGTTGATATTTATAACAATATTGTGGCTTTTAGACAGACATTTTGCAGAGGTAGCGGCAGCTATATTGTTCCGGTCTACCGCCTGGAAGGGAGACAAAGATTGTATATTCTAGGCAGGAGCAAGGCTCTTATCCTTTTTGACAACAGCACTGCAGACATGACGTTGCAGTGGAACAAGGTATACGCCTTCGGTTCTTATCAATCTACAATCTTTGGCACAAATGATGATATGCGATTATACAGCACACGCTCACATGTGTTGGACATGGAACACCAACAGGCAGGCAGAAAAACTGACTGCAGGGGGGCTTTAAGGAGAGAGTGAAAGCACTCCATCGGATGCGGGCGTACAAAAATGTGTAAATATAATCTGTAGCTGGGGGAGGGTCACTGGGGGGAATAGCGTGATCCTCCCATTTGCTGCTGAAACTCCTCAGTGTCAGGTGAAGCCTGCATATATCTATTGGAGGAAGCATGTGCTAGTCTACAACTCTCCTCAGATCAGCAGAGGGGGTGGAGCAATGACCGGGACAGGGAATTCACCAAGTATATAGACATAGGTGTAGTGCCGGTAGAACGGGGGGGGACGGCGTTCCCATACTTCTCCAATGGGTGTTTTGTGTGTGTCAGTCAGTGTGTGTGTGCATGTCGAGCCAATAAAACGAGTGAAACTTGGCAACGTTGTCATTCGTCCTATATTTAAGGTGGGCTGAATTATTCACACAGCATCAACTCGCGGCTTGAAGAAAGAAGGAAACATTCCACCTTAACTTTATTTAAGGTGGGCTGAATGACTCACACAGCATCAACTCGTGGCTTGAAGGAAAAGGAAACATTCCACCTTAACTAGCTACAGCGCGGGGGAAACCTCAGTTTAATAAAAGCTATACTGAAACAGCTAGGCTACTGGCTTTTTCAGCATCAAAATATTTTTTTTTCCCCCAGTAGCCTACCTCACTTTAACAAGTAAAGATGAAAAAGGCAGCCAAACATCCCTTCATTTTTCGGACAAGCTGTTAAAAAGGTACGTTTACAAGCATGAAGAAACTGTTAAAAGCGTGTTTCTTTTCAACACGGTTGAATCAAAAGTTAGCGTTAATCACCCCATTGCAATTTGCATCGCCAGAATTCGCCACAAAATTCTAAAAATGCCGGCCGCCGTGCCAAACGATGATCAATGCCTTGTGCAGCTTGTGTGATCGCTGTTTGAGAGATTGTTTAGCTGTTTGTGTTGACTGACTCTGCTGAGTCTGCTCTGCTCTGCCCATATACGTCTTTTAGTTTCAGAGCTGCAAATGTCATGGGCTACAGGACACAATTAGTTAAGTTGTATGTCAGTGACAGTGGTTTGCAGCACTTGAGGAATCCCTGAGTTTGCTCGTTTAATTCGTTGATATAAGCGATTGCCCGAACGATTAATTAATGAATAGGCTACGTGAACGTTAGCGTGTGTGCGTGCGCGGGGGGGGGGCTTTGTTGGGACCTGTGTGTGTGCAGGTGTTCCCCATATAGGTGCGTTCCCCCACTTCTCTAGATAGCACTACACCTCTGTATATAGACCAGAACTGCGCCGCGTCATCAAGCGTCCAGCGCGAAGGTTACTGCCCCTTTTAGTGGGAAACCCACCATAGGAAAAGACTGTACAAGAAGCCGAAAACACTTCAAACAAACTTAATTTAAAATGGTTTATTTTAGGGATGCACATTGTCCACAAATTCTGAACTCGATCATTGGTAACGTTAACGAGCAATCAGTCGAGTAATTGTAATTAAAGATACAAAATTTTCCAAACCATACCAAATGCGCTTTTTCTTCAATAAAACCTTTATTACAGCAGCAACTTATTGTATATTTCTCACAGCATTGCATAGCATAGCCTATGCTATGAAACACATAAAAACGTAGAGGCATAACTTTTAGACATGTCAACATTTGCCCAGAATCCCCGCCGCGGCCGCTGCCTTGGTCCAACAGGGGCTCACTTACCGCAGATTGTTTATTTTTTCTGCTCGCAGTGCGTCGCAGCTCTTAAACGCTGATGCCGAGTTTCTCACCTCCAGTCCAGGTGAGACTAGGATCTGAATGAACATTGTTCAAGTGATTGTTGTTGTACGTGCGTCGCAAGTCTTCCTCTTCCTCGCTGATGGTGGGTTGCTCCAGGTTTGAGGAAGAGGAGCCAGCCAATTTATCCGAATGAACACTGTTCAAGTAGAGCATCTTATGACTTGTCTGAGAAGGGCTATAGTGATGTAGCCGAGTGTCCGGGTCCGCCTATTACTTACACTTTGTTAATAAAACAATAAACGAGAGACTCAGGCTGTAACGTTATAACACGCCTGCACATTCTCAGACAGCTAGCGTTAGCACACTCGTCAACACCGGCTCTCATCAACAACATAAGTCCCCACTTCCTGTTCTACGGTAACTCTGAGGGGACATCAACAGAGCCTCGCATACACACTGAGCTGCCTGTTACAGTGATATCATTGCGCCCTCTGGAGGATAATTGAAAAATAATTTGAAAACACCGTTCTACTGACAGAATGCATGTTGCTTTTTGTTTTGTTTTGATCAAGTACATTTTCACATGCTCGAGTAAATCCTTAACGAGCGAGTAATCGAGCTTCGATTAATTGTGTGCATCCCTAGTTTATTTTGATATAGATATGCCGAAGAGTTGCTGTGTTGTTGGTTTCACACACAGACACACACAAAAACTGATCTGTGATGTGATCTGTGTTTTTTTAATAGAGTAGGGGTGGAAACTCATCAGTGGGCTGGATACAGCGTTCATATAAGGAAAGTATATTGTCGATCTATCTTGCACATTCTACGGCCGGCCGAGTTGAAATATGTTGTCATGTCATGGTGTCTTTGGGTCATTTATAAACAAAATTAATTCTGTTCTTTTTCTATAGATTTTTTTGTACTGCTATTTTACATTGAAGTCAATGGAAAATGGCTTGTGTTTTCCCCCTAAAAGGGGCGCGGCCTTGACGTTTTGCGAAGTACCCGGATGTGCCAGTTTGGTCTATTGGGGAGAAAATGGGAGGGGGGAAAACATCACTGGTTCTAGGAAGGAGAGCAGATCCTCAAGCCCCAGAGACAGAGAGAGCATTGAAAACAGCTGTTGTGTTTCACACTATATCCTGATTTCAGATAGCGATAAGGTTAAAAAGTGGTGAATAGTTCCTTTAACTGATCCACCAACTGTCTATCAATGGATGGAAGAGTGGATATATGCAGGTTTAACCTTGTCTGATCTATCCATAAATCGTATGGAAGAGGCTTTTACAAAAAAAAATCATAATAATAATCCGTGACTAGTACATCTGAAAGTGGCCATGAGATCTGATATATTTATCTGATCAAGAGCAGACAGAATTGATGGAACAGTGGACATAGGCAGAAGGATATATGAGGCTTATCGCTGTCTGATATGTGGATATAGGGAAGATATTATAGGAAAACCCAACTGAGCTAGGTGGGATAAGTTTAATCCAAGTAATGTATGTTTCCTTTAGGGAGGTAAAAATATCTTTTTATTTTACTTGATGCGCTACTAATACTTGTATCCAAATTGCACGGTCATCTTCACAATTTTATTGTTATTTTGCTTTGTAAAACTTTTGTCTTAACCTTTTTTATTTCTCTATGCTCTTTTTTCTATATCTATTTTATTTAAAGCACTTCGAATTGCCTCTGTGTATGATGAGATGTGTTACTGTATATGGGATGCACATTTTAATCAATTTCCTTAATCAATTAATTGGTCGCACTAACGATCAATTAATCGATTAATCATTGTATTAAAAAAACAGCTTTTGACATACAAAATAGGAAATGCGGGTTTTTACACCTGTCTTTAGGCCTACTCAACAAGTTAATCAACCAACCAAACCTCCTGCAGCTGTCATTGTGCTTGCAGACATGTTGTATTTCAACATTGTATTACAATGTTTACAATGAATACTGTTGTCTTTTTAGATGTAATTCTCCTTCACTGGAATTTTTGCCTGCTTGCTTGGCTTTGTTTTTTCTCTATATCAGCGGTGAAAGTTAAATTTCGCCCTTGTGTTAAATAATTTCAGCAAAAAATGTGAAAATAGCACATAGCCTTCAATGTCAATCGGTTAATATACAGTATGTTTGATCGATCACATTCTTAACGGCGATTAATCAATTGTCGATTAATCATTAACATCCCTAAATGAAGTTGCCTTGCCTTCATGAATTTAACTATTTTCCACATTGCATCAAATGAAACAAGTGAATGGACGTCACGTGGTTGTACTGCAGAGAATTTATTGGTCAAAAACAGTTGATAGACGACACCCATCTGTAACAGTTGAAGTGCTCCATTTCTTCTCAGCTACCAGCAGGGCGACAGTTGGCCGACAGTAGTCTGGACCGTCAGTGAGCATCTGTGGCCCTAGACTTTGTGTTGTGTCCCGCACCGTTGGCTCTAGTCAGTGGCTTGTCTGCTGCTTTTTCGGTGTCGGTGAGATAAATCACTCTGATTGGCTGGTCAGCTGGTTAAGCGAAGCAGTACATGAGAAGAGAGGGCCATGCACAAAACATTCTAATTTTTCAACTTGATCTCATCTGATAATTCCAATACAGAAATATTTTCACAATGACATGGCCTTCGGGAAAGCCCCTTGACCTGTCGCTGGATGATATCACATTTAGTGCGGTTTCTCTTTATTTTCCTTCTTTCTTTCTTCTTCCAGAAGCAAAAGACCATGCAAGGGCTGACAACGCCAGTGCTATCTGCAACTTTTTATCATACATATTCTTGATTAGAAGTAGCTATATTACGAAACCATTTCTGTGGTGAGCGAGAGTGAAGTGAAAATGGTAGGCAAACGCTGCTTTGTATCATGTATCTGGTTTGTATGTCCGCAGTCCTAGGTCTGTAGTCTGTTCAAGTCCAACTTTTTGGCCCCGGCACAGGTGACATGAGGCGAGGCAACAGTCGGCCTTTGTTGCCGTTAGTCCTTTTTCAGTTGGTTTGGTGTGTTCTAGCCTTGACACAGACTCATCCACTGAGCAGCCCTCTGTACACGAGGTGCTGTAGTGTGGTGTCTCTTACAGAGAGCACTGAGCAGCCCTCTGTACAGAGGTGCTGTAGTGTGGTGTCTCTTACAGAGAGCACTGAGCAGCCCTCTGTACACGAGGTGCTGTAGTGTGGTGTCTCTTACAGAGAGCACTGAGCAGCCCTCTGTACACGAGGTGCTGTAGTGTGGTCTCTCTTACAGAAAGCACTGAGCAGCCCTCTGTACAGAGGTGCTGTAGTGTGGTGTCTCTTACAGAGAGCACTGAGCAGCCCTCTGTACACGAGGTGCTGTAGTGTGGTGTCTCTTACAGAGAGCACTGAGCAGCCCTCTGTACACGAGGTGCTGTAGTGTGGTCTCTCTTACAGAAAGCACTGAGCAGCCCTCTGTACAGAGGTGCTGTAGTGTGGTGTCTCTTACAGAGAGCACTGAGCAGCCCTCTGTACACGAGGTGCTGTGGTGTGGTGTCTCTTACAGAAAGCACTGAGCAGCCCTCTGTACACGAGGTGCTGTAGTGTGGTGTCTCTTACAGAAAGCACTGAGCAGCCCTCTGTACACGAGGTGCTGTGGTGTGGTGTCTCTTACAGAAAGCACTGAGCAGCCCTCTGTACACGAGGTGCTGTGGTGTTGTGTCTCTTACAGAGAGCACTGAGCAGCCCTCTGTTCAGAGGTGCTGTAGTGTGGTGTCTCTTATGCCTGGTTCAGACTACACGAATTCAGCCCGATATTAGACCGATTTGGTCGTGCGCGACAGATTTTCAGCGTCGGGCCCGAATATGACCGTCGGGGACGACGATCGGCCGTCTTCACCTCTTGTAGTGTGACATAATCAAAGACCAGCGTCGGGACCAGTCGGGACGTCTAGGACGCCTCACGACGCCCTGACGAAAAGACTGGCATGTCAGTCTTTTGGACATGGTTTCGCCTAGTGTGACACCCCGGAAGACAGGTATCAGGTCCTGGGGAGACCGCTCCCCGCTTATAGTTTTCATTTGCAGGTTAAACAACATGTCACTTCGCTGACAAGGCCTGAATTTTACAATATGTTTTGAAATAAATGTTTAAAAATCGATTGTGTGTTAAAAGCTTGTGTTACGTTTTCATTGGCGTTAATACACTTATAATTAATTTCAATGTCCGCAATTCAGTTGGTTGATGAAATCGATTTGTGGTGTGGGAGATTCCAGCTGTCAAAAGAAGAGAAAATACTTGCTCCTGGCCAATCCCGGCGCTTGACTGCTGCGTAGGCGGGCACAGGTGGTTTTTGCGTAACCTATGTGCGATTCGAAATAACGCCTCCCCGCTCTACAGATTTTGCCCGCTCCGCTCCGCTCAAAAGAATAAAAGAGATAAAAAGGCCAGGGTGTTTTAATTTGCGTTTAAACGCCTGGGCAATGGGCATTGCTCACTACAAATAACATGGGCTCAGAAGAGTCGGCTGCATGCTCGTTTCTCTTCCTTCTCATCTCGCAGCAGCGGGCAAGAAAATAGTGGGCGTGCACATGAAGTAAGCCAAGTTTTATTCGAGGCTGGAGCGGACATCACAGTGCATCACAGTAGAGGCTGTCACTCATCCAAATAACGTTAATTCTACAAGGGATATATATAGCACCTGGATTACATATATGTTTCACATAGGGTTGTGTTTGGATTTCAATATTTTATTTTGTCCAATATTGAAATGTTCTACAATTGCATGTAGTGCTAACATAAACATTATTTCTATCTACCACTTTAGCCTATTTAGGCTGATTTGGTTGCTATTTCTTGTCAATGTATTGCATGCTGGGAGATTTCGTTCACAGGTCCGCCTCCCCGACGACCTGTGAACTCGCTGACGACTGCAGACGACGTGATGACGGTGGCGTACGATGCTCTGTCGGTGTTAAGTGAGAATAAACTTGTAGTGTGGCCAGTCTCCCGACCAAGACATGTCACGAATTGATGGCAGTATGATGGCCTCGTCTGACATGGTGACATCGTGAACGACAAAAAATATCGTGTAGTCTGATCCTGGCATTACAGAGAGCACTGAACAGCCCTCTGTACACGAGGTGCTGTGGTGTGGTGTCTCTTACAGAGAGCGCTGAACAGCCCTCTGTACAGAGGTGCTGTAGTGTGGTGTCTCTTACAGAGAGCACTGAGCAGCCCTCTGTACACGAGGTGCTGTAGTGTGGTGTCTCTTACAGAGAGCGCTGAACAGCCCTCTGTACAGAGGTGCTGTAGTGTGGTGTCTCTTACAGAGAGCACTGAGCAGCCCTCTGTACACGAGGTGCTGTAGTGTGGTGTCTCTTACAGAGAGCACTGAGCAGCCCTCTGTACACGAGGTGCTGTAGTGTGGTGTCTCTTACAGAGAGCACTGAGCAGCCCTCTGTACACGAGGTGCTGTAGTGTGGTGTCTCTTACAGAGAGCACTGAGCAGCCCTCTGTACACGAGGTGCTGTAGTGTGGTGTCTCTTACAGAAAGCACTGAGCAGCCCTCTGTACACGAGGTGCTGTAGTGTGGTGTCTCTTACAGAGAGCACAGAGCAGCCCTCTGTACATGAGGTGCTGTGGTGTGGTGTCTCTTACAGAAAGCACTGAGCAGCCCTCTGTACACGAGGTGCTGTGGTGTTGTGTCTCTTACAGAGAGCACTGAGCAGCCCTCTGTACATGAGGTGCTGTGGTGTCTCTTACAGAGAGCACTGAGCAGCCCTCTGTACACGAGGTGCTGTGGTGTGGTGTCTCTTACAGAAAGCACTGAGCAGCCCTCTGTACAGAGGTGGTGTGGTGTCTCTTACAGAAAGCACTGAGCAGCCCTCTAGTCTGTACATGAGGTGCTGTAGTGTGGTGTATCTTACAGAGAGCACTGAGCAGCCCTCTGTACACGAGGTGCTGTAGTGTGGTGTCTCTTACAGAAAGCACTGAGCAGCCCTCTGTACACGAGGTGCTGTAGTGTGGTGTCTCTTACAGAAAGCACTGAGCAGCCCTCTCTGTACACGAGGTGCTGTAGTGTGATGTCTCTTACAGAAAGCACTGAGCAGCCCTCTCTGTACACGAGGTGCTGTAGTGTGGTGTCTCTTACAGAGAGCACTGAGCAGCCCTCTGTACAGAGGTGCTGTAGTGTGGTGTCTCTTACAGAAAGCACTGAGCAGCCCTCTATACACAAGGTGCTGTAGTGTGGTGT
>NC_139624.1:105509170-105641670 GCF_964638095.1 Poromitra crassiceps
CTGCTATACCCTTTTGTGCCACAAGGTGGCTGTGCCGCTGCAATGCACGTTACACATTTACAGTACAACAGAAGGACAGCTCTGCATGAGAGGCAAACGCCAGCAGGCTTCAATACTACAGCACAGAAGCAGGCGACTAAAGCAGTATCACTATCAATAATAATGAATGGTGCAAAACAAGTCACGTTACACATCCTGTACAGACGCTCGTCACGTGTGTTGAATTCAACTAGCTGGCAGAAAATGGACAGAATTAGTGACGGATAGATTTCTGTCCACTGCTGTTCATAGGCGGAGTTTGACTTTTAGCTTTGGGGGGGGGGGCACTTCTGCAGGAGTCAGACGCAGAGCAGATGTTTTTTTGGCCGTTTTACATTTTAAATTTTACCTGTTTGAAGCCAGATTTAGAGGAATATCTCATTTTAAGGCTGGCATCATCATGGTCTCTCTCTAATTATTGTTTAATACGTATAAGAATGGAAATATAAGAAATATTAGAATATGAGTAGAATTACAGAACATGAATACTCATTATTGTATAGCAGTAATAAGGAAATCCAGCGCACACCAGGTTGTCAGAATAGACTTCTTTTATTTAAGTCGCATAGATATGGCTTGTTCGCCATATCTATGCGACTTAAATAAAAGAAGTCTATTCTGACAACCTGGTGTGCGCTGGATTTCCTTATTACTGCTATTTCTGCTGTTCCTGCTCCAGCTGCACCCGGGACGAGCAGCACAGCTGTGCACAGGGCACTACTTTCTTCTATACTCATTATTGTATGTTTAGTAATGTAATGTATATTATATAGTGCTTCATTGTTCACTGTTGCTTTTGACCGTGCTCAAAGACACTTTACAAATACAGGATAAAACAACTTAATAAACAACTCTAATAAAGAGAGAAAATATTAAAATAGATGAGAGAGAGAGAGAAAAAGATTATAGGTCAAAAGCAACAGTGAAAAGGTGGGTTTTGAAGGCTTTTCTGGAAAGATGACATAATGAGTATCAAAGACAATGAGTTTTGGCCTGTCAGATGTGACTGGGGAGGGCATTCCAGAGGGAGGGATGGATATAAATTGTATGATCATATTCAGCCAGACAGTGAGATGGAGATTTACAATGGTGAGCAATTTTCTTTTTCTTTTTTTTTGGACTACTGAATTGGGGGCCTGGCCCCCCCATTAACTCCGCCCATGCTGCTGTTTTGAACGTAACATGGTGGAGCAATAGAAACACCGCAGACAGACTAGCTTCGATCATAATGGAGCTACTTCATAAAAACAAGCCAGTTGAATTCAGAGTTGAATACGTCGTGTACTCACACATTGAGTTGAAAATAGGAAAGAATGTGTTGTTTGTTTCTCGACATTTCACAACACCACCTCAGCTCTGCGGCTTAGAGTAAACTGCTTCTTGCTAATACTGCTTCTCGTAAGGTGCGCTTGTTTAACGTCGCCCACGCGTCCCGGTTGAGTGGAGTTTGCTGTTTTTTTATTATATTTTATTAATTTGACAAGTTTTGAATTCGAACAGGTCATTACAGTTTGAATGTTATTTCCCCAACACATTCGAAGGAACGTTCACATTTCAAATAAAAAATGACAGCCCTAACACAATATTAATATGGGTCCCACAGAACAAGAAGCAGGTTTCAGTGTCTGCGTTGCATTTGCTGTGCAGAAAGTGTCTGTGATTTTTGTTTGTGTCGGTGTCCATCTTGTCTCAGTGATTATGAACTAAGGCTGGCCTTGGCCATGGCCCGTCTCCGTATTGATTGAAAGGGAAATACCTAGAGGCTGACATGGCCAATTTGTCATGAACAGTAGAAGCTCACACACCCAGTGCCACTATACAGGTCCAATCCATCACAGCGTATTGACTCACCTCAGGTTCTTCCTGCTCATCAATTATAATCTTATAGGTAAAGGCATCAGCCCTGTGCTCAATAGACTCCTCTGTATAGAAGCTATGGAGGCTGTTTGAGCTTTTAGTTATTGAGTGAGCTGCGTCCTAGTGTTGGTCAGTCACAGGGAGCGAGCGAGGGGCGTAGTTCACTGCAACAGCACATGATGTCTTGTGGTGTGGGAGTGGTCAGTAGTGGTCAGTGGTCAGTAGACTGTACCTGCACATCACATAAGAAAAAACATGCAATTTCACAGCATTTTATTGAATTCAATTACATTTCCTGAAATTCCAATCCAGTTCCACAGTTCCTCCCCCCATTCCAGTTCCATTTCATTGGCCTGCTAAAACTATCCTGATCACGTGTCGTGAACTCACTCTGTTTCGCTCCATGGATCAGTCTGGACTTCTGCCCGCCCCCAGCAATTTCCAGAAATTATAATGTAACCAGGCCAATCAGGGACCTGCGACGTAGTTGACAATGTAATTGGCCAATCAGGGAAGCCACTGGCAATACTGGAATGGTGTCCCCCGAAGCAACGAGAGGTAACATTAATGCTAATAAACACAGCGATAAGTGCAGTTATTGCTGGAAAATACATGCAGTTCTTGCCATTCTTCCGAGTGGGATTTGACTGGATCTGACGCTATGATTGGTTGAAGGAGTTGTCTGTCAAGGCACAGTACTCCTCCCCGCCCCCCATTCAAATCGATGTGAGCGGATGTGAGCCAATAAGACGAATCAGCGTGATGTCAATGCCACCCAAAAATGCGTAACCCCGCGGCAATTAACTAGTATGAGTTGTGCCAAACAAACATTAATATCTCAAAAAGTATACATCACATCGCTTATATTTTGACATTCTGAGTGAGAGCAGAATTAGCTCAAGAGTTTGATGTATAATATATACATGTCGTGTTAAAGTTGTGTGAACTGTTGCAGTTTTTAAATTGTAAACACGGTCAGTGGGCTTGAGTCAGAGGCTCGAACTCAGGCTCCATAGGGTTCCATTGCCGTTGCCACCCAGTGACGCGGTTTGTTTACCAAAATGCTGCTCGGGTGATCCCTCGTATTCCTCAGTTGAATTTAAATAGATTAGTTCATTCATGAATGGGGTGGGTACCGTGGACCGGTATTAAATTGGTACTGGTTCTTGATTGATCAGTCCGGTGGAAGTTTGGTGCTGCTATTGGTATTATTATTTTTTTGTTTCTTACCGTCCCCTAATGACGACAAATGGCATCAGCCGATTACGTTTGACAGGCTTTAAAAGATTTAAAATATCAGTTGTATCAGTATATTTAGAAGAAAACTAGTTTCATGATACAAGGCTGAATATCGCAATTTTGAATCACACAACAAGAGTCTGGAAGAAGAAGCGAGCACCGGACTGGAGCAATATGTTTCAGCCGAGAGAGACATGCCTGCAGCCTGGCTGCCCTCTGATGACGTTTTCTGACAGAATATTATGTCGACTTTGCCAACTCTGAATACAGAACAACAACGGACAGCAATGGTGTTTAACTATACCTATAAGGTTAGCTTGCTGTGAAGCTAGCTTCCAGTCTGACTGACTGGATTGGTGGCGACCATTTCAGTCAGAGCAAAGGGAAATCCCTTTCCGCTCGCTGCGTGTCCGCTCTCAAATGCCTCCGCCGCTGTGAAACAACAACAATGCTAGCTAGCAAGCTAGCAACCTACACACTGAAAATGGCAAGTTTTGACAAAGATTTTGATTGTGCAATAAAGCTGGCCTTCTTGGTACTTTCTGTGGATGGTTGTAGAGATAACAGAGCATTTTCCCCCCGGGCCCCCACTATCCCAGAGTGAGAGTAAGAGGAGCCAGACTCTCTCTCCTGTGCTGGTACAGTGTGAAACAGAGGTAGTCTGGCAAGTGAGACGAGCTTGCAGCAAAGTTACATCCAGCACATCATTTCATACATCATTTCCCACCGGATAATAAACACGTGACAACACCGGTGTGACACCGTAAAAATAAAGGTAAAAAAAAAAACATGCTCCTCCGCTGTCCTCACGGTCCAGTCAGTCAGCCCATCCCTGCTGCTGTGTGACGTTAGCCACACCACCATGTAAGAACGGTAACACCTACTACCATGACAAGCCTCGTCCACAAACTCCACATAATAATGTAACTGAATCCATCACGCCAGTTTGTTTCATAATCCTTTGAAAACAGGTGTGATTTATCCAGACCTGAAGAAAACTTTTTGTAAATGAATGCGGCTGCATTGTAAAGTCATATTAAGAGCTAATGTTACTACTGGCCTCCGTAAAGCAGCATGGGTCTCTGACACTCACCAAACTCACTCAGCATGGATAACTAGTAAACATGTGAAGACATGATGAGCCGAGGAGCGCATGCTACAGTAGTTGCTTCTCCCACAAGGTATTTATCCTGGCATACATTTGTATCTCTGTCTCACACACTTTGTAATGACACCGCCGAGATGTTTTAGTTGTATTGCATGCAACCGTTTTGACCACAACTCAAGGCTGAAAATCATCCAATTCCGATTGCTGGCCAATCGATCGAAGCATCCCTAATAAGTATCGGTATCGGTAGGGATGGGTATCGTTATACTTCTACTCTTATTGATACTGCTTATCGATCCGGTACTTTAACGGTACTCTTATCGCTACTTTTTGTTATTTTTAAGAGAGAATAAACCCGAAAACAAATGGGGCTGGCTGGTTGTTGTCGGTTCTTTTCGTTATTTTTAAGAGAAAGAAAAAAAGTTGCAAAATCTTAATGGGTGCGTGTTTATCATTAATTTAAATATCCACTCCAGCATTATATAAGAATTTAAATCTCCTACCACTGCCAATACCAACATTCAGCTAGGGAAAGCATAAATAAAGCAAGACAGTATCTGTCTGCTGCACTTGCCCACAATCACTAAATATCCCCCCCTGCTCTGGAAATAACATTTCTTTAGGACAACTGAGAGATGATGCTCTGACGATTTATTTCAGACTGGGTTTTTGATTATTAACACCCCAAAGAGCTGGATAATGATGATAATGTTTACTACTCTCATCTTAATCATCCATGTTCACATAGTCCTACCTGATGACGAGGTGGGTCCGTGTATCATGGGTAACCACAACCGGGGCATTATTGACAGATGATGAAGTCATGTTTGCTAGCTTGTCGAAAATTGTGCATTTCTCCGTTTATTTGATGTACTTTGTCTTTGGCTAAGTGTTTACACAAATTGCTCATGTTTCCACTGTTACTAGCAAACGATGTATTGCACTTATGACAACGTGAATTGTCAGCATCAACTCGAGTGAAGTACAAGCAGACTTTTGATCGCTCTGTTCTTTCTTAACGTGTTGCGGTCTGTCATCAGCTCAGCTGCCTTCAGTGTGTGTGTGCCACTGGTGTGTGCATGTGTGTGCTGCCCGCCCCGCCCAGCCCCTCCCCTCTCTCCTCTCAGTCAGGCTCGGCTCCTCGCTGGTAGGTGCTGCCTGTCTCTCGAGTGACAGAGAAAGCAACACGGAAGAGAGGATCTCTTTTCTCGTTCGCAAATCGCAAAAAACACATCATAGGCATGTCTTACAGAGTTGGTGAGATAAAATGTGCAAGATAACGTTTATGTAGCAATTATAGGAAATCTATTTTCTTAATTTCTCCAGTACCGATAAGAGAACCGTTAACGTTAGAGATGCTGCGATCCGATCATGCGATCCGATCATGTGATCGGATATCGGCGCGATATCAGCCAAAAAACATGGATCGGATCGGATCGGATTCCAGCGAAAATGACCGATCCAAGGCTCCGATATAAGCACTCCATTCCATGACTCCGCTCCAGGATTTCTATCCAGCATGCAGCAGCAGCAGCAGCAGCACACAGAGGCCGCGTTGAGCCTAGCATGACCAGGGCCAAAACGTTGTCTTGCTTCAACATACATCGCATCGCATAAACCATTTCCACCCGCAGGTTTGAGGAGTAGCTAACATAAACGTCAGATAAATACTCTATAGGCTAACGTTACCCACTGAGGCAGCTAACATGGCTAATTAGCTAGCTAACACCAGCTATCTTTCTCCTCTAACTCACGTTTACGACACGTTAGTTGACTGAGCGAACGGCGCTGTACAGCAGGTCGTTATCAAAACGTATTGCATTGAAGAGAAGTAACATTAGATAATGACGAAAGACTCCTCCAATCTGGCAGTGGAAATGTATGCACAAACTTTGTGTGTAACATTGCGAGACTCAACCAAATGACTGATGAGTCTCGCGTTGAGCCTAGGATGGCCAGGGCTTAGATCTGCGTGAGCACGACCCGTCGTAATTTGTCCAATTCAAGGTACATTAAAACGTTGTCTTGCTTCAACATACATCGCATCGCATAAACCATTTCCACCCGCAGGTTTGAGGAGTAGCTAACATAAACGTCAGATAAATACTCTCTATAGGCTAACGTTACCCACTGAGGCAGCTAACATGGCTAATTAGCTAGCTAACAGCAGCTATATCTTTCTCCTCTAACTCACGTTAATGACACGTTAGTTGACTGAGCGAACGGCGCTGTACAGCAGGTCGCTATCAAAACGTATTGCACTGAAGAGAAAATGACAAAAGACTCCTCCAATCTGGCAGTGGAAATGTATGCACAAACAGGGACAGGGCTGTGTGTGTGAGAGAGAGAGACAGGGACAGGGCTGTGTGTGTATGTGTCCTGTGTGAGACAGAGTGGGGGTGTATGTGTGAGGAAACAATAATTATTTGTGTCCAGTGTTCACCCATTACAAAAGAAGTGTGTATTTGATTGTTATGTTTTAGTTTTACATCAAATTAATTAGATGAACTAAATCGTTTACATACTATATTACCAAAGCACACACATACATACCTAACCCTAAAAATGTTTGTTGCCTGCTAGCTATCAGACAGCATAGAGAGACTTAAATATGTGCTGTATCGGATCGAAATCGGTATCGAATCGGGTATCGAAATTTGATCGGAATCGGATCGGTTTTGAGCTAAAATATCGAAATCGGATCGGAATTGAAAAATCTCGATCGCAGCATCTCTAGTTAACGTGAAAGCTTATTGATCCTCCGGTATCTAGAAATCCGGCACCGGGGCCCGTTTGGTACCGGGTCTCGGTACCCATCCCTAGGTATCGGTAAGCTTTACCGGTATTGATAAAATACTGACAATGCCCATTCCTATTCATGAATTGACCCCAACCAATGATACCACATACACTATAGGCACACGCATGCAGGCTGTACAGTATACAAGTCTCACTATACTTCGATCTCTTTCTCTCATCCCTCTCTTCTGTCATTTTGCTCCGTCTCTCATACCCATAACCTGCCTGCGTCTCTTCCACTGACACATATTATTCTCAGACACTTTCCTTTAAATAACCGCTTCCTCCTGGAACTCATGACATTAAATTTTTCCTGGCCAACAAGAGAGCAAAGCATCTGAGTAGATTGATAGATTTTGCCATAATGAGAAGGGCCCGACTCGCAGGCTGTCAGGTGAGAGCGTATCTCAGCGCCCCCTGGAGCCTCGGAAAGGTCAATGTGCCTCTTAATCAAACATCAGGCAAGCCCGCCCCACTGTCAGCTGGACGTTGCTGCTCGCTCCCTGCTGGGTTTAAAGTTCACTCCCATCTGCTCCCTCAAACTTCAAATGGCTCCTGTTATGCCCTCGTAAAAGTGTCCTGAGGTAGATTTGATAGCCGTTGATGGCCGGGCCTGATGATGAACAGGCTCTAAGCTCTACATGTGAAAGTCCACATTATTTAAATATTCACGCTCAAGGAGAAGCATTTCTCTTTATTGACTATGATAAGGTACTTACTGTATGGTGTCATTGGACATAAAAGGCACTTTTAATACGATGAAAGGAAAGCATGAAGCACATAAGGCTTAGAGGAGAAGAGATGGGTTGGCTCATCCCTTTCTTCTAAAACCTTGAGAGAAAATGTCTGTGGTTGAGACAGTTTGCTCTGTGAGGAGGACACGGGGGGAGTGCGGGGGGGGGGGGGGGGGTGGAGGCAGGTCAACACATTGGATGAAATAAAAGAAATGTTACACCCCATTTTCGCCCCAATTGTAATTGGCCAATACCCCTGTTGTCCCGGCCGTTGCTCCACCCCCTCTGCCGATCAGGGGAGAGTTGTAGACCAGCACATGCTTGCTCTGATACATGTGCAGTCGCCAGCTGCTTCTTTTCACCTGACAGCAAGGAATTTCACCAGCAGGACGTGGCGTGTGGGTGTGGGAGGATCACACTATCCCCCCAGTTCCCCTCTCCCCAGAACAGGCCCCCTGACCGACCAGAGAAGGCACTAGTGCAATGATCAGGACACATACCCTTAATCTGGCTTACCACCCGGCAACCGCTGAGAATCATGGGAAACGTAAGTCCAGGAATAAGGTGAATACAGTAACCTCTCTCCCTGCACCAGTGCACCATCCAACAATAGCTTAACCCGAGTGGACAATTCTGGTATAGGCTATTGAAATAAAATGTCACACATCCCTACCCTATTCACCTTATGTAGCCATGCCCATTTGACCCGGTTCTGTGGCCGTCCTACGACTTCCGGCTAAAAATAATAATAAAATAAAATAAAAAATGGCTGCGCTGCTCCAATATCATCTAACTCTGAATTAACTAATAATTTAGCCAATTGTATGTAACATACCAAATAAAAGCAAACGGCAATGTCTAAGAATGCAACGCCATGTAACTGGCTCGTTAAGTCTCGCATTCCAGGGAATTACGTTAACGTCTGCGGGTCTTTATTAACGTTAATGGCTCGCGCTGCCTCGGAGGAGAGAAAACCATCCGAAACTTTCTTTGTTGGAGTCCAGGTATGTTTTACAAGAAAGTGCTCATCATTGTCGACGATAACGTTATCTGACCTGGCTAACAGTGGATACTCCGCTTGCTTGCTGTGTACCGAGCTCAAAGTAGTAGGCTACGTTCTTTGTTTTACACCCTGCGCTGTCCACTACAAAAACGACTCTCTTCTTCATGACGTTCTTTCATATTTGGCGCCGTGACCGCCGGAAGTGTTAGACGGACCCGGAAGAATTTGGCCCACTGTAAGGTCTGAACATAAGGTGAATTAAAGAAACAAATATTTTTAAATGTCTATGTTATAGCCTATATGAGCGAAACGACTAATTAAAAGGCTGCTAATTACAAAAGCATAAATTTTCGTTACGAATCCGAACTGGTTCATCCTCCAATTCTCTCTTCCCTCTCTCGTTCTCTCCCCCCTCTCTCTCTCTGACTCTCTCCTTCTCCTCATCTAGGCTATCTTTTCTCTCTCCCTCTTTCTCTCTCTCACTCTAGTCCCAAAGCGGATAGAGACTGAGAACTGAGTCTACTCTCAGTGAGGAGGAAGCTGCTGATGTGACGCTGTGGTTTTATGGGCATGACCACACCTCGACAATGCTTTTGGGCATAAACACGCCTATATGGAGATGTGCCCCGAGATGACGTGAAGCGCAGTGGGCCGACACGCCCACAATTAGGGCTATTCCAGCGCAAAACGGGCGCTAACGCAAAATTACCGCCGTTGGGAAGATAGAGCCCCTATCTTACCAAATTCCCAAATTCCCAATTCCCAAAAGGAAACGTATATTCCTTTTCGGGCTCTCTTTTCCTGCATCTCCGCTGCGGGCCTACAGTATACTGCATGCGTAATTGCGCAGCGCACTGAGCCGCGATGAGTGATGCTGCTCTATTTGAAGTTGAATTTCATTCCACCAGCACACATTTTATTAATCAGCTATTTTCTATTCGTTTCTATTACTATATACATCGAATCCCACCAATTTAGCCCGTCATTTTCCCCTTGGCGCATAAAGACACATGCTTCCGTCACTGTCTGCTTGATGCCGAGAGGGACTTCACTGTAGGCTACTTGTTAACTTTTGCAGCTAGGCCTATATGTTACTGGCTATTACGAGGTGAGGCAGTATGCCCCGTGTCTCTCTCTCTCTCTCCCCCCGAGGAGGGAAGTGGAGAGGGCTATTTGTGGTGCTATTAAACATATAATGGTTGGAAAAGATCATTTGCTTTTTATTTTCTCCTACCCTCTCCTACCTTAAGTAATCTAATGTTACACCACAGACCTGTATGGTCGGGAATTATGTAGCCTAATAAAACCATGACAAACGAATTCTCATTTTTAAATCAAGGTGTGTTTTTTCTGGAATGTAGGCTATAGTTGAAACTCAACGTGGCATTCCGAGGAGAGAAGAATGTGTGCAGGCGCGAGGATATTGCACAGAGATGTGGAGACTGTCTGCGCTCAGGTGTACGTCTGCGTTTGCGCTAAGACCAGAACACATTGCGCTGTAACACCTATTTTGGAACGGGCAACTCCCAAACCTCTCTTTGCGCTCGGCACATACCGACGGTATCTTCCCCACAACGCTAAATGACACCTGTGTCATCACAGTGCAAAACTGGACTGTGGAGGCAGACGATAGCTTAGATGCTGGGAAGATAGCAATAAGAGGCGCGCAAACGCAGCGCAAAGGCAGCGCAAACGATAACGCTGTACAACGATAGGGCTTAGTGTGTTCAATATGAAGACAAGTCATTCATCTGTGAATTGTCTGGCCAGGAGGAATTATACATTCCATATCAGGGCTAATCAAGTTTAGTGTGGCTCATTGGTCCTCTGTGGGCTGCAGCACACTCAAGCACTACTATTTTCCAAAGTCCTAATGATCGTTTCTAATGTAAAGCTAATGTACTGGTGATCAAAGCTTGCCTTTGGAATTTAAATGGTGTGTGTGTGTGTGTGTGTGTGTGTGTGTGTGTGTGTGTGTGTGTGTGTGTGTGTGTGTGTGTGTGTGTGAGAGAGAGACAAGAGAGAGACAAAAAGATAATTACATCTCGAAAAGTTTACAGGGAAAGTAATTAGAAGGAAACGTTAAAAATGCATATATGTGGAATCTTAGCTGTGGTGGTTAGTCATTCTCCATATCAGCTAACCATAGGCAGCTAAACAGAGCAAAAATAATTACATAATAGGATGATAAGATACACGTTAGGCTTGGGCGATATCCAAAATGTAATATTGCGATTCTGTCCCACCAAAATATCGCAATATACAATATTATTGGGAGTTTTCATTTTATCTTTTTATTTATGTATGTATGTATGTATGTATGTATGCATGTATTTATTTATTTGTTTACTTGTTTATTTATTCGTTTATTTATTCGTTCATTTGCTGTTGTATTTGTTTGTTTGTATTTTATTAATTACATCAAATGTCCATGCTATGAATAATACTAATTGTTATTATTATTAGAAATTTGATCTTACTATTCAAGCTAAAACAATAGCCATTTTGGTGTAATTTGTAATTTTATTTCCTGCCATTTCCAGGAAAATGGGAAATTAGTTGAAAAGGGAAACCACTTGAAATAAAAGGGCACTTTTTTCTTTCTTTTTTTGCCCAAGCACACTTATTGTCTGATTAGTACTACAAAACTTTAGCCTTTAGTGTGTGTGTGTGTGTGTGTGTGTGTGTGTGTGTGTGTGTGTGTGTGTGTGTGTGTGTGTGTGTGTGTGTGTGTGTGTGTGTGTGTTTGTTTGTGTGTGTCAATGAATGTCACTCCTCCCCTCACTGTCAGTATAAGTGACCAGTGCCAGGGACGGCAGCCATGCTTCTCAGCTGGGACTCTGGCCACTGCTGTGATGACAGGACTTGATGCCAATTCTTGCCCTCTCTCGTTCTAGTCATCCGCCACATCCTTCTCTATGTTTCTCTCTCTCTCTCCCTCTCTCTCTGTAATTAGCTGCTCCTGCCATCGCTTGCCCTCAGCCCCTCTGCCCACTTCAGGTTTGTGGTGGGGATGTACAGTAGCTCTGCCGTGCACAATGAATCACAAATAATTGCATATCACGATTTTTGTCTCACCAATTAAGGGAAAATTCCACCTTTGGGATACTCTTACACTGTTATATACTGTATACTGTAGGTATCATCAATCTCTGAGTGTGTTGTTGCCATTTAGTTTTATGGTGTACTTACTCTCACTTTCCCTGGAACTTGCTCCGTCTACTTCTATTTCAGTTTGTGATTTTCCTGCATTTCCCAGAATGTAGAAGAAGAATTGAAGAAGAATAACAGCAGGAGAGCAAGTTTTTCCCAGTTGAGATTTTGTTGTTGTTGCTGCGCCCCATATTCAAACTGCAACAGCAACATGTCTTGTAGCTGCATTGTATTCTGGAAATTGATATCCCTCCTACAATGGATTTCATTTCTCCCTGGATGATTGTGATTGTGATGATTGATTGGAATGTTGCAAAAATTACTTAAAAGAAGCCCTCATTCTTTCACCACTCTTCCACTAAATTAGCTCTGGTCCTTGAATCCGTTCCGGTCAGGATTCTTGGAACCTTGGTGCTATCTAGTGAACCAGCCTGCGTTTCCATCATCAACAGAGGGCACAATGCACACCGGAAGTCAACGGTAGTTAGTAGCGAGATGGCAGATCACACTAATTTCCTCCAAGCCAAGCATAGACCAACTATTAATGATAAGAAGACCTAGACAACTATTACGTGCAAGATGAATGGTATGTAAAATGTTTTTATTTGCAGACATATAGCCTGCACAAGTCACTCATCAAACAAGTTTTGAACTTCTCATATATATGTATATAACCAAGCATGATACGAAAATGGAACCGTAATGTACAGGTCAACTTGACAGGCATTGGTATACACCTTGAGAAGACGGAGGGCTGTTGTGTGGACGCATCCATGGATGCAGCTATGGTGAAATATTGTTCCTGGCTTCAACAACGAGCAGTTTATGAGCAACTTCCAAGTGTTGCAGGAATCCTTTAATTACATCTGTCGTCTTCTTGGCCCCGTTTAGCAAAGGAAAAACACTAACTAGCGTTTGTGTATAGCAGCACATAAACGGGTTGCTATGGCCCTAATGGAGACTGGGCACCAACAGTCAATACCGGAGCGTGAGTCACCTTTTTGTCATTGTTATTGCCACTGTTTGCCATTGTGTGCAGGACTTCTGCAATACTGATATGAAAGTGCTGCTTACTGAACACATCAAGACCCTTGATGCTGTTATAAACGTGTTGCTTACTGAACACATCAAGACCCTTGATGCTGTTATAAACATGCTGCTTACTGAACACATCAAGACCCTTGATGCTGTTATAAACATGCTGCTTACTGAACACATCAAGACCATTGATGTTGTTATAAATGTGCTGCTTACTGAACACATCAAGACCGTTGATGTTGTTATAAACGTGCTGCTTACTGAACACATCAAGACCCTTGATGCTGTTATAAACGTGCTGCTTACTGAACACATCAAGACCGTTGATGTTGTTATAAACGTGCTGCTTACTGAACACATTAAGACCCTTGATGCTGTTATAAACGTGCTGCTTACTGAACACATCAAGACCGTTGATGTTGTTATAAACTACAGCTGCTACAGCGCGCTCCTGTAGGTTCTCTCTCTACAACATCCGCAAAATCCGTCCCTTTCTCACAAGAGAAGCGACTCAACTCCTGGTCCAGTCTCTTGTCTCCTCCCGCCTGGACTACTGCAACGTGCTTCTGGCCGGCCTACCTGCCACCGACATCCGACCGCTTCAGCTCATTCAGAACGCTGCAGCCCGTCTGATATTCAACCAACCCAAATTCTCTCACGTCACTCCCCTCTTCCAGGAGCTCCACTGGCTTCCCATCTTGGCCCGCATCAAATTCAAGACACTGGTACTGGCCTACAGGGCAGTACACCAGTCAGCTCCCCGGTACCTGCAATCCATGGTCAGGTTCCAAACCTCTCACCGCTCCCTTCGCTCCTCCACCAGTGCAGGTCGCCTCGCCCCTCCTTCGCTACGGGGGCTCAAAAGTCGCTCATCCCGATCTCGACTCTTCTCGTCCCTGGCACCTCAATGGTGGAACGAGCTTCCACCTTCGGTCAGGACTGCTGAATCACTGCCGATCTTTCGGAAAAGACTAAAGACACACCTTTTCAGGCTCCATCTGGGCCCTTCTTGATCTAACTTCGTCTCTCTTTCCTTATTAAAAAAAAAAAAAAAAAAAAAAACTAACCGACCTTGTACCACTAACCTAAACTTGTACCACTGTTCCTTCAGAAGTTGTAGTTGTCATAGACTGTGCTCCATAGTTGATTGTTCTATTGCTGACAAAAAATGTGTTATTGTAAGTCGCTTTGGATAAAAGCGTCTGCCAAATGACGTAATGTAATGTAATGTAATGTATAAACGTGCTGCTTACTGAACACATCAAGACCCTTGATGCTAGGGCTGCACGATATTGGAAAAAACTGACATTGCGATATTCCCCGCCCATGCGATATATATTGCGATATGAAAAAATACAGATTTTCACCAGATTAGCTCTATTTGAAAGAAAATAATATTTCTAGAATGATTGGGATGATTTTGTAGAGGAGTCCATCTGATTTTGGAGGGGAAATTAGGTATTTTAATGTTTCTCAACCACTGGGCTGTGACCTACTGGTAGGCCTCAGAGCGTCATCTATCAGGGTGCATACACATTTTGACCAATGGATTTCCATGACTTACATACATGAAAAAGTGAGTTATGACATTCTACTTTAAAATGTCACTAGCCTATACTTCACTTAGTGTAATGCAGCCTTTAAAACCAGGGAAAGACAACATGTATGCTGTATCACCATATTACCATCCAACATCTAAGACCATATAGTCTCAAATCACAATACAATATGGATATAAATTTGATATATTCCCCCCCCTTAATATTGAGTGCCAGAATCTACCTCCCAATGATGCTATTTGCAGAAAAACATTAGATTTAATTGATTATAATCACTGCTTTCAACTTCTTTCGTTCTTCTAACGTTTCAATAAATCAACAATGAAACACCGCTGCCACTTCACACATGGTTACTTCACACACTTGGTCTGACCCCCCTCCAGAAACTACCAAGTGGTACGCTCCGCATTTGGGGAGTTCCGGTTTTTGAGCGCACGCAGGGCAGTACAGAGACGAGGATTCACATGCAGCCGACCGGTGACAAACAATTCATTCGTGAAAAGTAATAAATATATATTTAATTGCCCAGCTATGTCTATTGTCTTTTTATTTTCACCGACATGTTTTGTGTAAATGAGTCGCTATGTATGATTACCTCTACCGTAACGTTACTGCTATCATCTGATGCATCATCAGACTGAGGGGGAGAGAGAGCTGCGGTGATACACGGACAACTTCTCAGTAATCACTTTAGCCTTCGTGTCATAAGTTGCGGTCTTGCTTTTTGGTGTTTCAAGAGTAAATATCTCCACTCCACGGACATGTTGAGTTACAGCAGCCAGCCTGCTGTATACTAGTGCGCTGCAAGCTGTGGACAAGTCCGCCTCGCAATCACATCGTTTACAGACAGGCTACTGTCAGCAACGCAACATAAGCAAAAACAATTCAATTTTGCTCTCTGTGCATGTTTGTTGTGTTGAAGCTAAGCATTAAATGAGTGAGTACAGTAGCGGGGCGTCTCTCTCCTTTGAGAGAGCCTGCATTTCACTCAGTAGGCTACCCCTAAAGTGAGAGTTTATCAAGCAACATGACGAGTTAATTTGCTTTTGACATCGCACGTCCTGCGATGTGACTATCGCGCATGCGCACATCGCAATGTCGATGTGTAAACGATATATCGTGCAGCCCTACTTGATGCTGTTATAAACATGCTGCTTACTGAACACATCAAGACCGTTGATGCTGTTATAAACATGCTGCTTACTGAACACATTAAGACCCTTGATGCTGTTATAAACATGCTGCTTACTGAACACATCAAGACCCTTGATGATGTTATAAACGTGCTGCTTACTGAACACATCAAGACCCTTAATGCTGTTATAAACATGCTGCTTACTGAACACATTAAGACCCTTGATGCTGTTATAAACATGCTGCTTACTGAACACATCAAGACCCTTGATGATGTTATAAATGTGCTGCTTACTGAACACATCAAGACCCTTAATGCTGTTATAAACATGCTGCTTACTGAACACATCAAGACCCTTGATGATGTTATAAACGTGCTGCTTACTGAACACATTAAGACCCTTGATGCTGTTATAAACATGCTGCTTACTGAACACATCAAGACCCTTGATGCTGTTATAAACATGCTGCTTACTGAACACATCAAGACCGTTGATGTTGTTATAAACGTGCTGCTTACTGAACACATCAAGACCCTTGATGCTGTTATAAACGCGCTGCTTACTGAACACATCAAGACCGTTGATGTTGTTATAAACGTGCTGCTTACTGAACACATCAAGACCCTTGATGCTGTTATAAACGTGCTGCTTACTGAACACATCAAGACCGTTGATGTTGTTATAAACGTGCTGCTTACTGAACACATTAAGACCCTTGATGCTGTTATAAACGTGCTGCTTACTGAACACATCAAGACCGTTGATGTTGTTATAAACGTGCTGCTTACTGAACACATCAAGACCGTTGATGCTGTTATAAACATGTTGCTTACTGAACACATCAAGACCGTTGATGTTGTTATAAACGTGCTGCTTACTGAACACATCAAGACCCTTGATGCTGTTATAAACATGCTGCTTACTGAACACATCAAGACCGTTGATGCTGTTATAAACGTGCTGCTTACTGAACACATCAAGACCCTTGATGCTGTTATAAACGTGCTGCTTACTGAACACATCAAGACCCTTGATGCTGTTATAAACGTGCTGCTTACTGAACTCATCAAGACCGTTGATGCTGTTATAAACGTGCTGCTTACTGAACACATCAAGACCCTTGATGCTGTTATAAACGTGCTGCTTACTGAACACATCAAGACCGTTGATGCTGTTATAAACGTGCTGCTTACTGAACACATCAAGACCCTTAATGCTCAGTGGCCTTGTGGTCTGAGTGTCCGCCCTGAGACTGGGAGGTCGTGAGTTCGATCCCCGGCCGAGTCATACCAAAGACTATAAAAATGGGACCCATTTGCCTCCCTGCTTGGCACTCAGCATCAAAGGGTTGGAATTCGGGGGTTAGATCACCATATGATTCCCGAGCGCAGCGCACGCCGCCGCTCACCGCTCCCCCAGGGGATGGGTCAAATGCGGAGAACAAATTTCACACATTGTGTGACAATAAGTGGGACTTTACCTTTACCTTTACTTGAATGCTGTTATAAACGTGCTGCTTACTAAACACATCAAGACCCTTGATGCCGTTATAAACGTGCTGCTTACTGAACACATCAAGACCCTTGATGCCGTTATAAACGTGCTGCTTACTGACCACATCAAGACCCTTGATGCTGTTATAAACATGCTGCTTACTGAACACATCAAGACCCTTGATGCCGTTATAAACGTGCTGCTTACTGAACACATCAAGACCCTTGATGCTGTTATAAACGTGCTGCTTACTGAACACATCAAGACCCTTGATGCTGTTATAAACGTGTTGCTTACTGAACACATCAAGACCCTTGATGCTGTTATAAACGTGCTGCTTACTGAACACATCAAGACCCTTGATGATGTTATAAACGTGCTGCTTACTGAACACATCAAGACCCTTGATGATGTTATAAACGTGCTGCTTACTGAACACATCAAGACCCTTGATGCTGTTATAAACGTGCTGCTTACTGAACACATCAAGATCCTTGATGCTGTTATAAACGTGCTGCTTACTGAACACATCAAGACCCTTGATGCTGTTATAAACGTGCTGCTTACTGAACACATCAAGACCCTTGATGCTGTTATAAACGTGCTGCTTACTGAACACATCAAGACCCTTGATGCTGTTATAAACATGCTGCTTACTGAACACATCAAGACCCTTGATGCTGTTATAAACATGCTGCTTACTGAACACATCAAGACCCTTGATGCTGTTATAAACATGCTGCTTACTGAACACATCAAGACCGTTGATGTTGTTATAAACGTGCTGCTTACTGAACACATCAAGACCCTTGATGATGTTATAAACGTGCTGCTTACTGAACACATCAAGATCCTTGATGCTGTTATAAACGTGCTGCTTACTGAACACATCAAGACCCTTGATGCTGTTATAAACGTGCTGCTTACTGAACACATCAAGACCCTTGATGCTGTTATAAACGTGCTGCTTACTGAACACATCAAGACCCTTGATGCTGTTATAAACATGCTGCTTACTGAACACATCAAGACCCTTGATGCTGTTATAAACATGCTGCTTACTGAACACATCAAGACCCTTGATGCTGTTATAAACATGCTGCTTACTGAACACATCAAGACCGTTGATGTTGTTATAAACGTGCTGCTTACTGAACACATCAAGACCCTTGATGCTGTTATAAACATGCTGTTTACTGAACACATCAAGACCGTTGATGCTGTTATAAACGTGCTGCTTACTGACCACATCAAGACCCTTGATGCTGTTATAAACATGCTGCTTACTGAACACATCAAGACCCTTGATGCTGTTATAAACATGCTGCTTACTGAACACATCAAGACCCTTGATGCTGTTATAAACGTGCTGCTTACTGAACACATCAAGACCGTTGATGCTGTTATAAACGTGCTGCTTACTGAACACATCAAGACCCTTGATGCTGTTATAAACGTGCTGCTTACTGAACACATCAAGACCCTTGATGCTGTTATAAACATGCTGCTTACTGAACACATCAAGACCCTTGATGCTGTTATAAACGTGCTGCTTACTGAACACATCAAGACCCTTGATGCTGTTATAAACGTGCTGCTTACTGAACACATCAAGACCCTTAATGCTGTTATAAACATGCTGCTTACTGAACACATCAAGACCCTTGATGCTGTTATAAACGTGCTGCTTACTGAACACATTAAGACCCTTGATGCTGTTATAAACGTGCTGCTTACTGAACACATCAAGACCCTTGATGCTGTTATAAACGTGCTGCTTACTGAACACATCAAGACCCTTGATGCTGTTATAAACGTGCTGCTTACTGAACACATCAAGACCCTTGATGCTGTTATAAACATGCTGCTTACTGAACACATCAAGACCCTTGATGCTGTTATAAACGTGCTGCTTACTGAACACATCAAGACCCTTGATGCTGTTATAAACGTGCTGCTTACTGAACACATCAAGACCCTTGATGCTGTTATAAACGTGCTGCTTACTGAACACATCAAGACCCTTGATGCTGTTATAAACATGCTGCTTACTGAACACATCAATACCCTTGATGCTGTTATAAACATGCTGCTTACTGAACACATCAAGACCCTTGATGCTGTTATAAACATGCTGCTTACTGAACACATCAAGACCCTTGATGCTGTTATAAACATGCTGCTTACTGAACACATCAAGACCCTTGATGCTGTTATAAACGTGCTGCTTACTGAACACATCAAGACCCTTGATGCTGTTATAAACATGCTGCTTACTGAACACATCAAGACCCTTGATGCTGTTATAAACGTGCTGCTTACTGAACACATCAAGACCCTTGATGCTGTTATAAACGTGCTGCTTACTGAACACATCAAGACCCTTGATGCTGTTATAAACGTGCTGCTTACTGAACACATCAAGACCCTTGATGCTGTTATAAACATGCTGCTTACTGAACACATCAATACCCTTGATGCTGTTATAAACATGCTGCTTACTGAACACATCAAGACCCTTGATGCTGTTATAAACATGCTGCTTACTGAACACATCAAGACCCTTGATGCTGTTATAAACATGCTGCTTACTGAACACATCAAGACCCTTGATGCTGTTATAAACGTGCTGCTTACTGAACACATCAAGACCCTTGATGCCGTTATAAACGTGCTGCTTACTGAACACATCAAGACCCTTGATGCCGTTATAAACGTGCTGCTTACTGAACACATCAAGACCCTTGATGCTGTTATAAACGTGTTGCTTACTGAACACATCAAGACCCTTGATGCTGTTATAAACGTGTTGCTTACTGAACACATCAAGACCATTGATGCTGTTATAAACATGCTGCTTACTGAACACATCAAGACCCTTGATGCTGTTATAAACGTGTTGCTTACTGAACACATCAAGACCATTGATGCTGTTATAAACGTGCTGCTTACTGAACACATCAAGACCCTTGATGCTGTTATAAACGTGCTGCTTACTGAACACATCAAGACCCTTGATGCTAGGAAGTTGATAGAGATGGCAACAGATGGTAGCACTTTGATGTGTTGGAGCAATAGACGGCAGCCACATTCCCATAATAGCACCAGAACTGTACAGGGGGGTGCGAGGCCCTGAGCCAACTTGACGTGCAAGGCCCTGCTCATTGACATGCATGCGCATGAATCACGGTCCTTGACCTGAAATATAATATGTGTATTTTTTTTGCATGGAATTAAAATAGAATTACACAAAAATACATTTTGCATGAACCATGAAACTGTATGAGTATTTTACTCCTGTAGCTACAGCATGAATCTTCATTGAAGTACATACAATCCTGTAGAAAAGTAGCCTACAAATTAGGCTAGAATTACTATGTTAAACAATCATTCAGTCTTGATGTCTCATTTCGTCCCGCTGCTTCTCTCCCACATGTTCCTGTCACAATTCCTCGTGTCGCTTGGCTGCTCCTCATCTCTGCCCCCCGGGCTGCCTTTCCCGGAGTGATAGTCCCAGCTGGGGCCCTCAGGTGGCCCGGCGGCTCTCCTGTGGCTGGTGCGCTCCTCTGTCAGGCTGCAGTGTGTGCTCCAATACTCAGGCTCCTCTGTCAGGCCACGGTTTGTGCTCCAATACTCAGGCTCCTCTGTGAGGCCGCGGTTTGTGCTCCAATACTCAGGCTCCTCTGTGAGGCTGCAGTGTGTGCTCCAATACCCAGGCTCCTCTGTCAGGCCGCGGTTTGTGCTCCAATACTCAGGCTCCTCTGTCAGGCCGCGGTTTGTGCTCCAATACTCAGGCTCCTCTGTCAGGCCACGGTTTGTGCTCCAATACTCAGGCTCCTCTGTGAGGCTGCAGTGTGTGCTCCAATACTCAGGCTCCTCTGTCAGGCTGCAGTGTGTGCTCCAATACTCAGGCTCCTCTGTCAGGCTGCAGTGTGTGCTCCAATACTCAGGCTCCTCTGTGAGGCTGCAGTGTGTGCTCCAATACTCAGGCTCCTCTGTCAGGCTGCAGTGTGTGCTCCAATACTCAGGCTCCTCTGTGAGGCTGCAGTGTGTGCTCCAATACTCAGGCTCCTCTGTGAGGCCGCGGTTTGTGCTCCAATACTCAGGCTCCTCTGTCAGGCCGCGGTTTGTGCTCCAATACCCAGGCTCCGCAGGCGCCTACGTGGACAGTCTGAGATTTGGAGAGCTTCTTGTCACTCTCCAGGTTTGGGATGAGGTTGTAGGCGATGTTGAGCCCCACCATTCTTCTCCTCTCCAGGTGTTGGCAGTGAGATGCCGCCACGTCTGTGCCTGCTCCAGGGAGCATTTGTCTGGCAGGAGGCAGCGCAGCGCGGGGCCCAGCTGGAGCTCCACGATGGCACATAGAGGTTCATGGTGGTCGCAGGCACAGCCACCTCTGATGCGCTCTGCCAAAGGGTGCTCCTCCCCCAGGCTCTGCTGCACCAGAGCCTAGATGTGGGCGGGGCTGTGGAGAGGCTGTATGGTGCGAAGAGGCTTTTAAGCGGTGGCATCACTCGTCCCCTTCCTGCGTGCAGACTGACGATCCACAAGTTGTGCATTGCCAACACACATATCTCAGAACAGACCCTTTCCATCACCAACAGCCTGTAGTATGACGGAATGCCATCCTTTTCTATTGTGATAGTCACGTGTCGTGGGTAGAGTCAGAACCATCGCATGGGCTGTGTGAAATGTATGACTGCTATCCCGGGAGTGTACATGGTGCATGAGCGCTGAAACAGTTACATCTGTGGGAAGTGGCGAACGATAGACAGTTTTTTAGCCAACACACTGTCAATACTGTATCTCTGACCATGGCGTAGGACACTACTTAAATGGAGACCCAATGCGTATCCATTGCAAACTTGGCTGATGAAGCCTTTTAGCAGCCTGACCCCACAGCAACAGAGGTACAGTACATTGCCAGATTAAGCAGTGCGAGGTAGTTAGACGTGTCTCAGAAAGATGAATGACTGCCAATTGGACCTTAGAAAGAAGATGGTTCTGGCCTGTTGTGTGTTGCATTTGTGAAGAGCATGAGGATCAGTACCATGAAGACGTTCCAGTGATGCATGTGAACATGGAGCCTCCTGTTCAGGTGTTAGAAGAATGTCAACAGGAAGGTGCTGATGTGTGAGCTGCACTGGTAGAGAATTCAACTCTGACATGCTGGACTGAGCAGAATTGTACTGCAAATAATATTTTTTTTTTTTTTTTTTTTCTGTTTGTATTGTACCATTATCTTCTCTGCTTTGCATTTCTTTCTTTCTTTTTACAGCATACCTGTATGCATCCGCTGCATTCTGGATATATTTAGTTATTGTGCACTTTTTTGATGTTGCACAGCTGAGGGAGCCTTTGGCATTTCACTATACACAATGTGGTAGTATTTCTTTTTCTTTTAAGAAAATATAACCATGTATTTTTTTTTTTTTTTTTTTTTTTTACATGTAACAAACAAACAAATAAATACACTGTGCAGTGTGCAGATGCCTGTGGTAAAAACAAACAAATACTGTATCTCAACATAAGTAATTGAAAAGCAAGTAGGCTATAAAGTATAGATACTGTAAGTATAGAAATGTAAACAAAGAAACATCAATATCCCAGACTTGACTAAAAAGAAACAAACTCAGGGCCAGGCAACTTTTTTCTCTCCCTTTTTTAAACAAAAGTAACATTCAAATAAAAGTAATGACTGACTCTGATTCTGTTCCTGATTTGGATTTCTGGCTCGCTCTGGCAGTGACCATCCTCTCAGCCAGCCCCAGCAGAAAAGTGGTCGACTGTTGCATGTGTTGCAGCATCCTCTCCTGTCTCCTCAGCCCTACCATCTGCTCTCTCCATATACTCAAGGACATCCTGGACGTCTTGTCTCTTCCTTTTTTTCCTGAGTAAAATAACAACATTGGTTTAAAAGAAAACTTTGATTTGATTTGGTTTTATTAAGGATCCCCATTGGCTGGTGCCATACAGTAGTAGCCAGCTAGTCTTCCTGGGGTCCACATAAAACATATACAAAAACAATCTCAAGTAAAAAAAAATTATAAAACAACCTCACTTATCATGGAGACCAAAAGTTTGCCAGTACTGGGGAAGTCTGGGTGGGGAGACAGTTAATAAAAAATGAGATCAAGGAGCCTTCCACTCCAGGTGCTCATGAGCAAGGCACGCAACCTCCCAACTGCATCAGTGCAGTTGCTCAGTGGTCAACATTAGAACAGTTGTACTGAGCAGCTCCAAGTATATATGTGAAATTGTCCAAATCTGAAGCAGGGTGGTGCTGAGAAAGAGTCTGCGTGCCCACTTGACTTTCCCTACATAAATAAAGCCAAGATGTCATGATCATGACATCTTGCAAAATTTGCAGGATTTTATTTTGGCCATAATTGTGCAGCCTTACTCTGTGTGCCAATCAAGTTTGGCCCTAGTGAAAACTAGAGATAAGAATAATCCCTGAGAGATGGGAACAGAGTAGAGACTGAATTGCACCCAATCCAACAGCACACTTGAAATAGGAAGTAAAACACAGGCACTTACTGCTGTCTAATAATGCTCAAGGCTATCATTAAATGGAGGTTAATAAACACTGTGGTGGACATTAGTGCTGTCTTTTTGGATGGGGCATATACATGGCAGGTCCCAATAGAAAGTGTGTGGAGTGTAGTTTACCTCTGTGGGGCGATGTCCTGGGATACAAATACATTTTCCTATAATTATTGGAAAAGCCACTTTATGCAGCGTACCAACTTTTCTGAAAATGCTGATATTGACATTCAGGGGATGTATCAAAGGAAACAGAGCGAGAGAGAGAGATAGAGAGGGAGGAAAAAAATCTTTAGAATTACACTCTTTTCTAACTAACTTTTTGCATAATGAATTTGGATATTTTTGCAAATGCAAATGCGATATTTATTTAAATCCTTGTTTTGTGTGTTAACCCATTGATACCTGATGCAGCATTTGTGTGTGTATCCCTTTAAGACCGCGAACCGCGTCTTAAAGGTCTTAAAGGGATACGCACACAAATGAGGGATATACACGCAAATGCTGCATCAGGTATCAATGGGTTAAATAACTCCATGACTGAGCTACTTGTCAAAATGTTGCTTTTTTAAATTAATAATAATAATAAAAATAATACATGCTGTAAAGCTTGTATTCTCCTGCCCACACTTTTTTTTAAAGATGAATCACCTCACAAAATTAAAATAACTTAAGTTGTCCAGAACACCTCAATTACCAACTATTCAAACTAAGAAGTGGTATGTGAACTATAGGGGTGGGAATCGCCAGATGCCCACGATACGATACTAAAACGATACTTGAGTCACGATACGATAGTATTGCGATATCGCCGATATTGTGATATATTGAATATTGAGATATATTGAATATTGAGATATTTCGATATATTGTCTAACTCCTTTTCCTACCTTTTCCTTGACCTCAACGGAAGTAAAACATGCAGTGTTTTTTTTGTTTTGTTTTGTTTTTGCCCCACATGTAGGCTACATTATTAACACGTTCACTGCCGTTGGCAAGTCAACTCGTCAAGCAGAAACCAACGGTTGACTGCCAATGGCGAGTCAACTCGTCAAAAAAAAAAAAAATTGACGGTGGGACGTTGATCTAACCCTTTTACATCTCCTATAAAAATATGGGAGCCACCGAACGTGTACAACCCATTCCACCGACCCACTAAGTGGCGACAGTGCTCTCCAGACTATTGAAAGCCGAGCCAAAACTGCAGGGAAAAGCGTGAGGAAGCCATTCTCATACTGTAGGCGAAAACGCTTTCGCGCTGGAGCACAACGGTGGCGCACAACGGTGGGGGGTTCCAAAAATAGACTGGGTGGAACACACTTTGAAACACGCAGCATAAAGCCCAGAATCGCAAAAGCTTCATCAAAGCTCTCAACCGAAACCCCAAGAAACGAGCGAGCCCATCCAGACTCGCCCGACGAGGGGCAGCCAGGCAGCACAGACAACAGAAACTTGCTTGTGACACGCCCGCTGCAGCCACGGAGGGAGGAGGACACACGGAGGGAGGAGTTTGAAGGAGAGGGGGGTTTCCTGCTGTTATGGAGGAAATTACTGTTCAAAACTATTGTTTAGATGTCTGACGTCTTACTGATGCCAAAAATAAATGGTTAAAGTGACTGTTCTATCGAATTTCACAAAAAGGCATTTTTCTCACCTTTCATTTTCAGACGCTGAAACCATGCTGTATTCAACTGCTAATGCCTACATAACTACTAACTCTACAAACTAACTCTTTTAGACAGAGAAAGCACACATTCTATTAGTTCTTTTGAGATATTAGATAGATAGATACAAAATCCTAACAGAAAAGAATCCTCGGCTCTTGAAAATGAGCCAGAATCCTAAAAAAAAAACCTTGGCAGAAGCTACCTACAGTAAAAAAAAAAACTGTTGGCAGTGAATGTGTTAAGCTTCTCTGGACTCAATACGCCACTGCAGGCGCGGACTGCAACATCGGGCACTTCGGGCAGATGCCCGGTGGCCTGGCATGGCATGGCCTGCAAAACCCCCCTTTTTTTTAATATATGTATGTATGTATGTATGTATGTATGTATTTATATATATTTATTTACTTGGCGTCCAAATATCGATACAATATCGTCAGGCAAAATATCGCGATACTATGGTGTATCGATTTTTCCCCCCACCCCTAGTGAACTATGGTGCATCGTGGATGTTGGTGGTGCGCATACTGCATATTTTGTGTTTCATGAAATATTACTACCTTACTGTATACAAGCAAAACATCTACCAATTAGAATTGACACTTGAATAGCTGAAATCTTATTTTAATCCGGCCTCCAATTCAGACAGAAACATAATTGCAGAATTAGCTCCATTTTCCTTGCACATTTCTCTGTATAAGGCTGTCATTGAAATTCACAGCCTAGGAAATGAATGGTAGGGCTGTGTTGCTTTGCTGCTAAATTGGGCAAAAATCTGTTCTCTGAAAGGGTTTTGTAGTAGAGAAAGCCACAGTGTCCCAGGAGAAACATATCAGCATTTCTGTGGCTTTTCTGCTAAAATGACTATGTAGCCATGAGCGCCCATGCCTCACTAGGGCTCTATTGTGGCATCCAGACCAAGATAATGGCGTCTAGACAAATTTGTCATTGACATTTTGCATGTTTCGCTCGCACAGAAAAGAATACAAATGAATATGGCTGCCTTGTGAAGGCCGTGTTTGTGCCCTGTCTGAGGAGTTTGTCTAACTGTGTCTGCTCCGTTATCATTAGGCTGGTGATGTATGGCTTCAGTTTGTTCTGTGTATTTATTACCGCCATATAGTGACACCTGGAGGGAGGGATTGTGTTGAAACTCTGGAGCGTTATTTCTGCGGGCTGTTTATTCTGGTCCTTATCAAGAGAGTGAGAGAGAAAGACAGAGAATTTGAATACCGGGGGGATGAAGGAGGTAGAATAGCCGATGAGAAGTATTGAGTATTACAGACAGCCAATAATAAACGCAAAATGAATGATTTGTCAAGTTTTTCAGGAGTTCCCTCCCCGTTTGATCCCAAATTGTACTTGGCCAATTCTGCTGTCCCAGTCGTTGCTCCACCCCCTCTGCCGATCTGGGGAAAGTTGTAGACTAGTACGTGCTCCTCCAAAACATATGCAGGCGCCACCCGCTTCTCTTCACCAGCAGGGCGTAGCGCGTGAGAGGATCACAGCATTCCCCCAGTTCCCCTCCCCCCCCAGAACAGGTGCACCGAACGACCAGAGGAGGCACTAGTGTAGCAGCGGACACATCCCAAACAACCCCCCACCGCCCGCAGACACAGTCAATTGTACCTGTATGGACGCCCAACCAAGTCGGAGGTATTACGGGGACTCGAACCTGTGACCCTCGTGTTGGTTAACAAGGAATCTACTGCTGCACTACCCAGACACCCTGGAATTCTTAGATATGAATTGCCAAAGCATTGCCTTGTTGTTTCACGCTAGACAGTATGCACGATATACAAAATATAGATCTAAGCACTGTCATGCAAACCTCCAGGGAGGGAAGAGAGATTTCAAACTGTCAACTTTATCTCACATTAATGTCTCTTGCAAACAATGAATGATAACACAGGAGCACCAACAGAGCTTCATATCTGTAAATAAAATGCATTACTATGGCGACACTGTGAAATAGAATTGATGGAGATGAACCCCAACAGGGTTCAAACGGGGTCTACGGGGTAAACTTTGTTAGGGCGTGGCACGCACAGGCAAATAAGTCTAATGTGTTTCTGGCTTGGTAGAGCCACAAAGAGCTCGTCAGAAGTGTGAACAGAGCAGTTGCCCTTTATTGCCTTTGCGTGGTGTTATGGTGCCTTGGAGTCTCTCTCCTCAATAAACGAGTAGCTGCTTGCTAACTCTGACCACGTCCACCTGGGGGGCCTGTGTGACTGAAATGCCCCTTTCATCTAGGAGGGATATGTCTGTCTCAATATCCCCATGGTGCTTATGGCACTGTGAGCACAGGAGAGGAGGTGAAGGAGCAGAGGACGAGAGATGTGCTATTTCTCTGTCCACCATACCATATCCCCTCCTGGAACATTCTCCCACCCTGCTGCCTCATCTCTGGGGAAAAGCCTGGAGGATGCAATCAGGATGCGGGGGGAACATTTGGCCCTGTCGACGAGGACGAGGGGACGGTTGAGTGGCACCACCTCCAACCCCCCCCCCCCCCCCCCCCCCAATTACCTTCTGTACAGCACCCCCCAACCCCCCCCCCCCCCAGTTGTACCCCTGTCAGGAGGGGGGGCTGGGGGGGGGGGGGGGGCAGGGATCTCTGAGGTTCAGTGGCGCTATCCGCTCGCTGCTCATACAATATCTCTTTATCCTCCACCCCAGTAGCCCCCGCGATGGAATTGACAAAGCGTGTAGCTGTATTTGATATGCTAAGTCGACACTCACTGCATGCTCAAAGGCTCAAGCCACCGATAGCTTCCACAATCTCCAACATTGGTTCACTGGCAGGCATCCAATTTTGTGAGATGCACTGTCCGTCACCTAATGAGTTTAATGCAAGCAAGTTGGCACTTTTCAAAGGCGAAATCCTCCATAAAACACATTAACAATAACATTGAGAACCAAAAGCAATTACAGATGTAGGCTACCTTGTATTTCTGGAAATATTTTGTTTGCTGCTGTGTTTTTCTTATCTCTGCCGGCGGATAACTGGCCAAAGGTAGACAACATGACGTCACTTTGAGATATTTCCAGCAATGCTACAATGAAGTTGGAGAAACCGTCGTCAGGTCTTGGTCAATATTCAGTGTTTCCACTACAAAATGAATTGGAGATCAATGTCTCCGTGTGACTGTTTGTTGTGGTTTAACACATGAAAGCTTTATACGGTGGTTTAGTTTTGAACTTATAGCCATATTCGCCATAAACACCTGACTCTCACGACGTATTCTGTGACTTGTGTGACAGGCTGCTAGTCAGTCCACTACACGGCAGGCGGGGTACAAAAACTCTGGATTAAAAACAACCAACATAACAGTGTCTTGGTCATACATTTGCCATTGACAGCAGCTGCGTTCTACTGGAAGTTAAGAGCAGTGGCATGAATAGTAGTAATTGGCCCCACATGATTGATGAGACATTGGGGAATATTGTGCACCAGAGTTGCCAGACAAGTTCCTGAAAAAAAGCCAAGGTGTTCTTTGAAACATAGGAAAACACTGACTGAAGTAGAAGTAGTCGAGGCAGGTTGAGGGAGAAAATGGGTACACCAAAAAAGTTAATGACATCACAAACAAAGTGTGTCTCCTGGAATTCGTTGAACATCACAGATTGATGAACTGTGTCCGAGCCCGAGGGTGGAATATTCCTTTATTTTTCTTTCATTTCGTAGCCTCTTTTGCTTTCCAGCTGAAGATAGATGCTGCTGTGTGGACCAGGAGACAGACATGCAAGTCACTGAGGGGTTATGACATAGAGGTCATGGTCATAAGGCAGCATTATTGAATGACGGCACAGCCACAGTAGTCTGCACATGCCAAGCCAGCTGTCAGTGGGTTCTGTGTTCTTTATTTAATAGGAACATCATGGAGTCCAGTCTTGAACCCCTCCCTGGACTCTACTGTAAGCTGCTGTTGTTGAAACCAACAGTGTGTTGTGAAACATTGCTATGTAGCTTTATAACATCTCGACAACAGCCCATAGAGGACATGCATACTTTTTTCTCTCTTTTATGTCAAGATAACACAAGTTATCTCTCGTTATCACTACAAAAGTAATTTGTTTTGTTGTCATAACTTTTTTCATATCATCACGACATAAACGTTTTCTCATCATAACAAGATATTGTATTGTGAGACGTATGATGATTATGATATGATATGATGATGATCTAATTGAGCACGTGTGTGTGTACTTTTGTTTTAATAATTAGGTAATTATTACAAGGAAACAACTTTTATTTTGCCAGGATAACAAGATAATTTACTTGTTATGACAAGAAAACAAGTTGTTTTGTTTGACAAATAAAATAAAAAATTGAAATTTATGTTATGACAAGAATACAATAATTAGATAATTAAGTTATCTTGACATAACAATAGAGAACAAATATATTTATGCACGTCCTCTATGGACTTTCAGGCCATCTCTCTTGTCTTTAATCCTCTGAGATTTGCAGGCCTTCTAAGATGAATGAAAGGCATTTGTCTGTGCAGCGGAGCCTCAGCACCATGTTGCTGCAGGAAGCCAGCGCAGTGGGTGGTGCCTGGCGAGGAAATGACATTGCTCTCCTCGTCCTCTCGTCATTTACCTTGAATCCCCGTACGGCCAGCCTTTACATTATTAAACACAGCGCACATGCTGCTCCATCTGTCACTACATCGGCCTCTCCTGCCTGGACCACCTGATTGGCTGAGGCTGTCGTCAATCATGTGCAGGGGCATTCAGATCAATGGCAGGCCGAAGAGTGGTTTTGACCTTGGTCACGGCCCCTCCCATTCAAACTGAACTCCGTGGAGGAATGGAAGGCGGAATTCCATCCAAACTAATAGATCAGTATTTATGAGTGCCGTAAAGTCCTCGACCTCAAGCGTTTGCTCCCTGCCCATCCCCATCGCTCTTCACCATATGGCATGAGATGAACAGTATGCCAGTGAAGTGGACTTTCTCGCTCCACTCTGGCTTCTGACGAGCTGATGCTAATGGACGCGGTGCTTTGGTACTCCTGCCTCTCAGTGTTTTGTTTCAAACACCCTCCCGGCTCCTGGCTGAGTGATTGCTCGAGTTGTCTGTCGGTGTCAGTGAATTGCTTTGGCCTTTTGCATCAGATAGAAGTCAGTTTAAGGGGCAATTAGTTAAGAGGAACATCTCGCCTCGTCTCTTGTTCTCTAATCTATTCCGTGCAAGACAAATTGTCTGGTTGAAAAGAGGCATTGAGTCAAGTTAATCTCTTTCAATGTCATTGAAATTAATATTTTGACACTTTTTGTTGCTTAACACATTCACTGCCAGACGTTTTTTTTTTACTGTAGGTAGGTTCTGCCAGAGGTTTTTTTTGAGGATTTTGGCTCATCTTTCAAGACCCGAGGATTCTTTTCTGCTAAGATTTTGTGAACACACAATATCTCAAAAGAACTAATAGAATGTGTGCTTTCTCTGTCTAAAAGAGTTAGTTTGTAGAGTTAGTAGTTATGTAAGCATTAGCAGTTGAATACAGCATGGTTTCAGCGTCAGAAAAATTATTCAGAGATAAACGGCTTTTTGTGAAATTCGATAGAACAGTCACTTTAACCATTCATTTTAGGCATCAGTAAGACGTCAGACATCTAAACAATAGTTTTGAACAGTAATTTCCTCCATAACAGCAGGAAACCCCCCTCTGCTTCCAACTCCTCCCTCCGTGGGCGTTCTTCTTGGCTGCAGCGTCCGTGTCACAAGCTTGTCACCAGTCTCACTGCTTTGCTGCTGCTGCTGCTGCCTGTCTGCGCGGCCGCTCTTGAGGAAGTCTGGATGGACTCGCTCGCTTCTTGGAGTTTTGGTTGAGAGCTTTGATGAAGCTTTTGCGAATCTGGTCATATTTATGCTGCGTGTTTCAAAGTGTGTTCCACCCGTGATCGATTATGCAAATTTGCAATCCCGCATCGCCAGCAATCAGCGCGAAAACGAAAGCGTTTTCGCCAATCTATTTTCATGAGAATGGCTTCGTCACACTGCTTTTTGCTTGCCTTCCTCTAGTCAGGAAAGCACTGTCGCCACTTAGTGGGTCGGTGGAATGGGTTGTACACGTTGTACACGTCCAATACTTATATAAGAGATGTAAAAGGGTTAGATGCACATCCCACGGTCAAATTTTTTTTTTTCATTTTTTTGACGGAGTAATACGTCACTGGCAGTCAACCGTTGGATTTTTTTTGACGGAGTAATACGTCGTTGGCAGTGAACGTGTTAAAAGGAGCTTAACTCTGTTGAAGCAGAGCTACACTGACAAATTGTGGCTGAGTGCTTGTCTTCTTAACTGTGAGAAATCACAGTCAGGAGGGATGGTCATTTGAAAGATGTTGCGGTTGCTTAAAACTTGCTCAAGCAATATATGGATTGGCCTTTTATTAGATAGCGGGCGCTTATCAGCCAGAGACATCGTCTACTGCAGAAGATATGATGGAGGATCAGGTATGGAAAACCTGCAATGGACATTTTGGCCCCTATCGTTGCATCGGCGCAGTTTCTAGGCCGAGCGGCAGGCGCAGATCAAAGCAGTGGGCGTGGAAAGGCGCACTTGATATCGTCGTGCTGGCGCTAGATGCAGCCCAAAGCATTACAACCACGCCTTTTAGGCGTAAAATTATGCACCGTCATGCTCATTGGATAAGTGCAATAAACGAATCGCACGCTTGCCTTTTTAGCTCCAATTCCAGTGATCCCGCAAAACCAGACGAAAGCCAAACGCTCTGCCCCCCCCCCCCTCCCTTCATCCAGCCTGTCTGTCTGCATTATAGGCTATTATTCCATATTATTATGCTTCTCAAACCAATCTAACTGCAGTTTCAATACTGCAAGCATGTAAATACGCTACACTATAGCAAGATCAAAGTGAAAATAATGTACTAAACGCATCAGCTAGAAAAATATAGCCTATTAGATTGGTGAAAGTTTGTCCAGAAAGATATCGTTTTCTCTCCCCTGCTGCAGGTAGAATGATGCACATAAATATACCCTACATTATGTAAAGTCATTGCATAAATGTGTTTTTATTGTAAAACTAAATGTGGAGTAGGGCGAAGTTATTGGAGCGCACATCACAGTATATAGCAGATGACAGTAGAAGCTTCCGAAGCGCGTTCCGCTGTCACTTACCTAAATCACGTTAAATCCACACAGGGTATATATAGGCTCAAGAGGACATATATGTTTCACATAGGGTGGTGTTTCATTTCATGTTTTATTTGGTCCAATATTGAAATGTTCGACAATTGCAGGTTGTCTTACCATTACACATTATTTTAGATCTACCTTTTATATCTATTTCGGCTCATTTGGTGCTATTTAGTAGCGAAATGGAGGACCCAATTGCATGCTGGGAGTGGACATTCACAGGCAGTAAACTTACAACTGCTATTTCCTATGGGAAGCTGGGTGCTGCTATGTGTTGTGTCTGTTTGAGCGAGGGAGTCAGAGAGAGAGAGAGAAGGGTGACTCAGAGGCAGAAGAGCACTGGCGCACTGAATAGGCCTGGTTTCAGAGAGAGACAGAGAAGGGTGACAGGGGAGAGGCACAAGTGCACTGGCGCAGTGAATAGGCCTGGTTTTCAAAGGCGCAAAGCGCTAAATTTAAGGCAGCTGCCAAGATATCAGTACGCCGAGATTTAAGGCCGACACGCCCACTTTGGCCCATTCTGGGACTGCGCCACGCCCATTCGGCCTAAAGCGCATTTGGCAGCGTAAAGCCATATTGATATCGTCCCAAAACAGGCGCAAGGCACGTTTTTTTGCGGTTAAGGCCCGTTTTAGTGCCGAAGGCCTGTGGGAGAATAGGGCCCTTTGACTTTTTCCCCTCCCCCATTTTCAATTTTTTTCATTATTTTTTTCATATCAAATATCACAATATTTTAGACCAAATCCCTTGTGTAATGATATTTTGGGGATGAGTAGTTGTGCTTTCATAAGATGTTTACACATCGTTGGACATTTTTTTGGTCATCTTTGAACATTTTGGAAAGTAGTAATGATCATTAATAATGGTAATGTGTAATCAGTAATAAGTAATCTGAATATGATGACATTTAAGTAATTTCACAATATTACAATAACCAAAGTAGAAGTCGATACAGTATCTAATCCCATATCATGATATAGATATTATACAATATATTACCCAGCCCTACTACAGTAATTCAATTGTGTTTTTGGTTAATTCTATTTTGTTATATTTCAAGGCCTGGAGTTCCTATGCATTTTGAATAGGTTTGTTGCAGAGTTCGAGTGTCACAAGATGGTCTAAATATTGTTACAGAGGCATTTTCACCCTGCTAAGAATAGCGTTCTGGAGGAAGCACTGAATACCAGTGATTCTTTTGACATGACTTCATTCTAAATATATTGCTATTGGACCTCAAAAACCCATTTTGGTCAAACCTGTGAAGTAACAGTAAACATGAGATAACTGCTGAAAATGCCTAACCTCTGCGCTCCCATTTTTAGCATTATTTTGAAATAGTTTTTGTTGTCATACTACCAGCTCTTCCTCTTAACGGGGAGAGAGCACTAGTGTGATCAAGGGCTCACTCTCCAGCCAAGATTGGCTTGAAGTGCTTCAATGCTATTGTGTCGTCACACTGTAGTATAATTTAGCTATATGCCTCTCTTTCTGAAGTGTCAGACATTGTCCTCCATGTATTCAAAATGAGAATTTCCTTGAGCGTTCTGCATCATTTGCTCCTTAGAGTTTAGATAACTCTGTTCTCCTCTAAACCGCCTCTATAGTAGAGATGAGCCACTAGAGAGAAGAAACTTGGAGCCAAGTCAAAACTTTAATATTTTATTCACCAGACGTGACATGAATGCCATTTTAGCTATCCCCATCTCATCTCCCAGAATCTTTCTTTCTTTCTTTCTTTCTTTCTTTCTTTCTTTCTTTCTTTCTTTCTTTCTTTCTTTCTTTCTTTCTTTCTTTCTTTCTTTCTTTCTTAATTTTTCTTTTTTTAACCCATATGTTAGGTCTCTATAGGGACTCGGCGTAATATTCTGATAGTCCTATTAATAACAATTGCAATAAAATATAACAGCACAGAGTCTTTTAGACACAGGTTTTATTATGAGCAATGGAGCCAATTGGCATGGGAAGCATGTGGGTGTTCAAAGAAGACCCATTACTTATCTAAATAGCAGAGTCATATGCTGAATGTCAAGTTATTAACTAAGGCTATAATACAAATTCCATTCGGAGGCCAGATTAAATTAGCCAAATGCTGAACTGCTTGCTAATCAAAAATAGAGCGCTGTTTTCAAATGATATGTACTATGTCATAGTCATTTGTCATCTAGATAACAATATGTTTTGCTTCCTGTTTTCCACCATGCTTGCTTTAGATTTGCCAGTTGGACATTTTGCCTCATCGAAAGCATTTTGCAGAAGACTACTGCATATGTTAACCATTGTTTTACCATTTTGTTTGTTGATTATGATTTCAGTCGTGCTCCTCACACCTTACTAAGGATGGTAGTGACAGATCTTACCTGGCTGGCTCTGGCTCCATCCAGCCTCATCCTACTCAACAATATGGTGGAATTGCCTCCAGCGCTTCTCTGGACCTCAGGGACTTTTTTCATTTTGTCTCTTCGCTCCTCTCTTGTGATCTGGGGGAATTGAAAAGTCAGTGCTCAATAATGAAATAAATGGCTTTAAAGGGATGCGGTGGAGGACCGTGTATTAGTTAACAGCCCTGCAGACACAATATCATGCTTGTATTTGATACTCTCAACCAATGGGTTGCTTATAATATTACCGTAAGTGGTTAAAGACATGGCAAGAATTCCTGAAATATTGAACTAATCAAACACAATGTTACCTTACTTGTATTTTCTCAATCAACAAAATGCAAGTCTGAAAAAAATTTCTCTAGCATTTTGTGTGACCATTATTTAATTTGGTTTTTAAGTGGTCAGGATCTTCATTTGAACACTATTGAAGTCCAAACGTTTGTAATCACATGTTCTGTCACAGCACTGTTTTGGGATATTTGGCTGGGACAGCGGCTTCAGTGCCAAGTGATTAGCTGAAGAATTGGAGTGTAGGATTTATTTACTCATCAGCATCATTCGGTAAATCAACACACTAAATCCAACTGCATGCTGAATTGAGCAAAATGTTAATTTCTAATTTAGCCATTCAGGACTGCAATGTTAGTAATCACAGAGTCTATTAAGAGCCATCTGTAACTCATAAAATAGAAGCAGTTTGGGTCCAAGTAATATATCGGGTGAATGCCTTCGCCTACTGTAATTGGCTGTGTGGAGTGAAACTTCTGACGTCAAGGTGAAAAATGCCCAGCCAGCACCTGAGCTGGTCTCCAGATGGACCTGCTGAGTTTTTACCTCTTGGATTTCCTTGAATCACTGCACAAAAACCCTAAGAATCCTGAGATTGTATTACCAGAATATTCCAAGATATGATCCAAATATAATGATATACATACTGATGGATACTCTCCGATCATGAGACTCACAGATTTCATGTTCAGAGGATACTCCAGAATGGGACCACTTTATACTGCTAGAATCTAGAGTTAATGTCATGCCAGATACTATGCAATAAAAAATGTCATATATGGAAAATATCTAGTCAGAAATGGACAGCTGTAGTATCTGCAGAAGATTCACCAGTCATGTCCCATGTCAGGATGTTGTATAGATTAGGGGCTCTATCTTCCCCCTGGCCTTAAATTTGCATTTATGGCTTGGCCTAGCGCTATTAGTGGGCGTGGTCAGGCGCATTCCCTAATTTTTCCTCGGCGCTAAAGCCGGCGCTGGCCATTTAACCACGCCTTTTTAAGCATAGAATTATTCACAACTGTGGCCATTGGTGACCTCCTGTAAACCAATCACATTCTTCCCTTCCAAGTTCCGATCCAGGAGAAAGCGAATCCAGTCCGGTTGTGGCTGCATGCTGTCATCTCTTCATGCTAATTTGGATATCTCAGCACATCACAGATCATAGCCTGAATAAAACTATTCAACCTACAGGCAAATACAGATCTGTTCAGCAGGGCTGATGGTCTCCCTGTACAATATAGAACGTTAACTATCGGTTACATTCCTGATACCATCCACTTCCATGATCTTTATATGTTGTAAACACATAACTTTCACAATAGTGAACAAGCACCCCCACTCGGCTCATTCAGGGCAGGCTTAGTTTTATCACTTGTAGGCTACCTGCTGCTCCTGCACATCACAGCACAGGCTAAATCAGGGGTCACCAACCTTTTTGAGGTCGAGGGCTACCTGAAGGGTAGAGAGTCATGTGGGGGGCTGCCTGTTGAAATTTGCTCGATTTACCTTTAAATAATGAGTATTATGCATTTAATCATTGCATTTAGACATACACTCTTTTCTTTCACTGTTGTGAAGAAGAACTCTTCCTCCCACTCCTCTTGAAATTGGTAATGTTTTTTCTTTCGCTTTTCTGCCATTGTTCTTGCTTTCCATCATTTAGCTTAGCCAACTGATATAATCATTGGCAGCTGGCAGTCGCACTGTCGCAGAGTGAATGACGTAGTGACGTAACGTAAAACTAAACTTTCACCCCAGCCCAGGTGGATCAAAATAGTTAATCAATAATTAATTATACACAGACAATAAATTATACACAGACAATAAACGTTTTTAAAACGTATGCATTGTTAAACCAATTATTTTCTACATTTGTGTGTTATTGTGGGAAGGGAGGAGAAAAACAAATAAAAAATATTTTTTCTGATTATATTTTTGTTTTGTTTTTTGTTTTTCCTTTCTTTCCCCTGTGTCTGAGCCTGTTTGTCTGTTTTGTCTTGTTTGTGTATTTTTTTTTTTTTTTTTTTTTACATTTTTCTGAACGTGGCCTGCGGGCGCCACAGCGCCACCCCGCAGGCGACCAGGTGCCCGCGGGCACCGTGTTGGCTACCACTGGGCTAAATGATGCACATAAATATAGCCTACATTATGTAAAGTCATGGCATAAATGTGTTTATGCCATGCCAAAGACTTTTTCCACATATTGGAAAAAGTATGTGTCAAGTAAGCTAAGTCTTGTTGGAGCGACATCACAGTACAACTGTTTTACGGTTGTCACTCGACTATCACGTTGTATTTGCGACGGATATATATGTATGTTTCACATAGGCTTGTGTTTTGATTTTTATGTTTTATTTTGTCCAATATTGAAATGTTCTAGAATTGCATGTTGTGTTAACATAAATATTATTTATATCTACTACTTAGCCTACTTAGGCTGATTTGGTTGCTTTTTCTTGTCAAAATGTATTAAGCCTCAATGCATGCTGCGAGAGATGCACATGTGTGTCTGTGTGTGGCGTTTGGTAGGGGAGCCGGCGCACTGAATAAGGCCTGGCTTTGAAAAGCGCTAACTGCAAAATTAACGCCAGTTGGGAAGATCGCTTTAAGCTGGGATTTAAGGCCGAAACGCCCATTCTGGCCTATTCTGGCACTGCGCCACGCCTCTTCAGCGTAAAGCGCATTTCGGGGCGTAAAAACATGACGCTATCTTCCCGAGTCACGTGTAGTGTAGGCAGGCCCAAAGCGTGTTTTTTCTGGGGTTCCTCTGCCTTTCCGAAGCCCTGCCACTCCGAACGTTAACTTCCATTATTCGGACTGGCGGTCATTCACCTTAGAAGCTGCAATACCGACCTTAGGTTTAGGCGTGGGGGTGGGAGAGGTTAGGTTTTGGGTTAGGGTCTGGGGGAGGTTAGGTTTAGGCATGGGGGGAGGTTAGGTTTGGCGTGGGGGCTGGGAGAGGTTAGTGAAAAACGGGGAATATAGACCCCCTTTCTGAGTGCCGATATTTCGGAGTGGCAGAACGTCGGAGTGGCAGCACGTCGGAGTGGCAGCATGTAACCGTTTTTTCTTTTAGAATAGAGCCCATGATGAGTAAGCATCTTTGAAGTCTTTCTGCTGTCTGGATATTTCAAAAGCCGCTGGCGCTGATGATGGCTTCTAGCTAAAACACATTGTTTTTTGCCCAAAATAAATTGATCTGTGAGTAATTCCTGAATAGCCATAATTGATTTACTTAGCGGGATGAGGCTGCAGAGCTTTTAATTTGCCCCAATTCCATGGCAGCATCGTTTGTCAGTGATGTGTTTGTTTCAGCTGCAGCACATTAAGCACCTTTCACACACAGAGGCCGTCTTACTATACTTGCATAATTTCTGTTAACGAGCTGAGTCCTGCTTTACCCACATGGAATGATGATAATTGGCAGTGGCCCGTTTGTTGCCTCTGCTCTTCCGCAGACAAAGTGATGTCATCTGCAAATGGATTTGTGGTCTTAGTACTGTTGACCGAGCAAATTAGAGTCGATGGGAGTCTTCCAGAAGTTTTCTCGGCACGGGCGTTAGTCGTGCTTCTCTCGAGTCGAGCTGCCCTCATCTGTAACGTTAAACTTCCCCCTCGTCTCCGGTCCTCTAGTGCAGTGGTTTTCAAACTTCTTGTGTCCAAGGCACACCAAAGGGCAAGTCAAAATCTCAAGGCACACCTATATTTAATATCCATCCAAAATAGTCTGTAAATGCTTTATTCACTTAACAAACTCATTTGAAACTTTGTCAAATTAAATTATCCTACATCAAAGCACCAACACACAATTTAATCAATGCAATTGTTTAAGCAGAATATCGGAGCAATTTACATTCTGTTATTAAACATGTCAGTTTCTGACCTATTTTTCTTGCTGCCTTTCCATCCACCTGTTAATGCAGTTTTTTCTTACATCATCCCCATTGTCTTTCTCTGTTTTCATGAGGTGTTGGGGGTAGGGATGTTCATTTTGAAAATTTTCCAAAATCGATAATCGGTGAGAATTAACGATCAATTATCGATTATCGATTTTATTAATACTTAGAAATTTTTCAATTTTTTCAATTTTTTCAATTTTTTTTTTTTTTTTTTTTTAACAAAATGAATGCCTATGGCAGAAAATACGAAAGACAACGTGTTCTCCTCAATGAACTCTTTATTTCAATGTGTCTCCTCTCCAACACTGCTGTCCCCGGCGCATGCCGGTGTGAATTTCTCATGTTTAAAACAGTTTTGTTGGCAGAAAGGCCCGTGCCCAGCCAGAAAACTAGAGACTATATGAAGCTCCACCTCACGTTAGTCGGCTGTGCAATGGAGTGGGGCGAGGAGGAACGAATTCCACCCAAACCTAGTCCAAAAAAAAAAAAAAAAAAAATTTTTTTTTTTTTTTTTTTTTTTAAATAATTAAAAAATCGATCCAAATGCCACAGGATCGATTCCAATCCTTAACGATCGATTATCGATTTTCGATAATTGATGAACATCCCTAGTTGGGGGGAGAGGGTCGGTGCTCCCATCAGCTAACAAAAGAGTCCATGCCACGTGAAAACGAAAGTAACAAAAGTGAAAGTAATATGAGTGCTTTCCTTTTCTCTTTTTTCCTTTGAAATCCTTTGAAATGCGCTCTGATAACGCTGTTAATAGTTTGATGTTGTGCTGAATTGCACCACGCTACCTGCAGGAGTTAATGCTTCCCTATGAACATGTGTGTCTGTCTGTCCTCTCACTCTCCACTCGGGAGTGACTCGGGGCTCACGGCACACCTGGACTTGCCTCACGGCACACAAGTGTGTCGCGGCACACGATTTGGGAACCAATGCTCTAGTGCTCGTCTGTAACGTTAACCTTCCCCCTCCTCATCAGTCCTCTCATTTACTAGACTCTGCTAGTGTTGTGCTAGCGTAAAGTGGTTGTTCCACTTCAGCACTTCAGCTTACTATGCCCACTGGCCGCTGCTGAAAATACTACATAAATGAAACGGCATCCCCTATATACCATGTCATCAATCCTCCAGGAAGACGAGTGGGACATAAAAATCACCTCCACTTTAGAACAGTCAATCACAAAGACTGATTAAATTCATCTCTATATTGGTCGGACAGCAACAGACACATAATTCGAACCTGTACAAACACACACTCTAGTCTTCTTCATATATGAACACAATATCCCACACCTTGATTTATCCAAACCTCATATAACAGTTTCATTTATAGACACTAGTATAATATAGCATAAGTTTATAGTTATTTCTGACAGACGTAGCATATTTTGGGAGCACTTTCTTGCTGCTCTGCTGCATCCCCTCACCCTCCCATCCTCTCTCTGTCTTGCCCCCCCCCTCCCTCTTTCCTGTCTTTACCCACCTGCCAACTCCAATACACACACATACCAGCACGCACACAAACACACACTTTTGCCTCACTAAAGCTGTGATGGAGATGTAAAGAACGCAGTTTGGCTGAGTTTGCTGGCAGATGCCTCTCCCATGGCTAACCCAACAGATTACGCTTAAACCTCCAATTTAGTTCAGGTGCTGCACCCACTGAAAAACACCCCAGCCAAGGCTCCTGTGGGAAAGATCTTAGTGGAGAGAAAGACAGGTGGGTATGAGACAAGAGGAAGAATGAACGGACAGAGAGAGAGAGCGCGAGAGAGAGAGAGAGAGAGAGAGAGAGAGAATAGCCAACTGCACAGCCTGTACAAGTAGAGTTAAGAGAAGAGTGGACGACTTGTGTTGGAGAGACAAAGACTGATAAACCCCGCAAGGAAGCAGAGTCAATGAGACAGATGGAGAGGCTGGGGAAAAGTCAAAGAGGGGATAGGTAGAGGAGCAGCTTGGAAGAAAGGGGGAGAGAGACAGCCCGAGTGAGAGGAGAAGCACAGGAGCATACATTTCCAAAGCACCCATCCTGCTGAATGGATCCCAGCGCATCAGACCGCAGCCGTGTCGCTATCTGTGATTGATTGGCTAACGAGAAAGTCTGCTCGGGGCGTGCTACTCCTCGGCCGACAGGGGGGGGGTCTCGGGAGCGAGGAGGAGTGCTACACTAATCCTCCCACTTTAGGTGAAGGCGTCCAGACTAGAGCACTTTCCTGTGCTGAGGAGACGGAAGAGGAGAGTGTTGTTGAAGGAATCTCTTTATCTCTGTCACTCTCTGTCACTTCAGCCATGTCAATGCTAATAGCCACCCAGGGCCAGCAGTTCGATACCACCACCTCCTCCAAAATGGTAAGCATTAAGCTGCACTCATACTGTTACTGGGCATGTTTAAGAGAAGTGTTGAGCCACAGCTTGGGCTGTAACTGTCGCTTAGTGGTTTTGACTCATCTCTGCTCTTTTATACTGGTTATTAGGCCCACCTAGTTTGTATAATATATTCTGTCTGCATATATAGACTATGCAATCCCAAGCATTTGTCACCTTTTAGCCGTGAATAAATTGTTGCCCATTGTGCCAGTCATCCTGAATACCAACCATTTGCTAAGGACACTGCTAAGAAGTATCTGCAGCCGTTTGAATGGCTGTAGTTCTAATGGAAATATCAATCTTAATTGACTGTCTAAATGTGTGTCTGGGTCGTCCTGACATGACCAGTCAGTGGACATGAGTGGACAGCTGCTTCGGGCACTGAACTGCTGTTATGCGGGAAATGTTTTTTTCTTCTTTTTCTTCTTCCTTTTTTTCTTTTTTGGCTGGTACAATGTGTTGATGGGCTGGCGCTGCCCCCCAGGGCTCTCCTTCATAACTCTCTCAAGGCTCCTCGGCTAAGGTGGGAGTTAAATCAGACTCTCCACCTGTCTGGTTAGATCAGCCAGGCTTCCACTCATGGCTTTATCTTCTGTATTTGCTTGATTTCAGCGTTGGTTTGAAGCCCTCCATGGCTTCAAAGTTTTCTCATGTCAGCAGCACTTCTAACAGCATGCGGCTTGTGCCAGTAGAGACTCCTTTAGTGTTTCCGCTCGCTTGTTTGGCGATGATATGTACGCACAAAGGTACTTGTCAGGTGGCTTTGGCTGTAGCAGCTTCTTGGACTTTCAAGAGTATCAAATGACTTGGACCTTGACAGAATATATAGGATTCAATTGAGCATGCACAGTTAGTATATTGTTTGAGGTGGGAAGCTTCAGTTATAAAGTGGTTAAAGAGACCATCATCTAACTGTTACAGAAAGTCTATATGGTTTGATCCCCCACAGTAGGTAATGGCCATACAATAATGTGAGGTAGTCAGGACTGGTGTAAACGCAGGCGTCCGGGTAGTGCAGCAGTAGATTCCCTACCTACTGTCATGAGCGTCGCACGTTCGAGCCCCTGTGTTGCCTCCGGCTTGGTCGGGCGTCCATACAGGCACAAGTGTCTGCGGGTGGGAAGCCGGATTAAAGATATGTGTCCTGGTCGCTGCATTATAGTGCCTCCTCTGGTCAGATGGGGCACCTGCTCGGGGGGGGGGATAGGCGGGACTAGCATGATCGTCCCATGCGCTACGTCCTGCCGGTGAAACTCCTCGATGTCAGGTGAAAAGAAGCGGCTGGCAACTGCACATGTACCGGGGGAAGCATGTGCTATTCTACAACTCTCCACAGATCGGCAGAGTGGGTGGAGCAACGACCGGGACAGCAGGGGGAATTAGCCAAGTACAATTGGGGGAAAAACGGTGTCATTTTTAGATGAGTGTCATTTTTAGACGAGTGTCAGAAAAACACTAAAAACGGTGGAACTGTCTGATTAACTGAACAGGGTCCTGCCAATTGGAAAGCACTGAAGGCTGCAGACGAACAACATGATGTGGTTTTGATAGTGGCAGGACAGAAATTGTCATTTTGAAAAGAAATTAAGCCCTCCAATTCCCACATTTTTCTCTAGATAATTGAAATAAGCGTTTCAGATATTGGCACCCAAGTTTTGGCTATAGTCAGATTATTGTGTGCATGTAAATGTAGCCAGTGTTTGTCCATCAAGAGCCATCTGTTGAAATGTCCTCGAGTACTGAAAGCCCTGCTTGTTGACTCACTTTAAGTTGCTCTTGCTAAATGTATGAGGTGAAACCATAATATGCCAGCTTTTCAAATGAGACCCAATTGCACTTAACTCAGTCTCACACCTTGTTTTTTTTTAATTCCTAACTCTATAGCGGGGTTTAAATCCCTGTCCATACTGTAGGTTACTATGCTGCTGCAAATTTCTGTATGTTATCAGCTGTGTACCTGGCAGAGGTGAGTACAGTATCTCAGCTTCGATTCAATATCAACTAGCAGCAAAGGCTAGGTTTGAAATGGTGGTATTGTGTAGGGATGGGCGGGAGTACTCGGGTACTCGAGTACTCATTCATAACGTCAGTACTTGAGTAACGTTTCCGTTGTTCGGGTACTCACCCCACCCCTTTATAAATGGTCTAGATCTACGCATGCATCGTCATGTGGATCTGGCAGCATGAACTGCACGGGCATCAAGTCAGCCAGAATGTACAAGTACGTCATCTGCTTTGTTGCTTTCAAAATAAAACGCTTATTGTAACGTAACCTTATTTATTTTGAGCAATGCGTTACAGCCACAGTGCCACGCCATATAACACACAATGAGTCTAGTGCTGCACGATTTGGGGAAAAGGTGCGATTAGCGATTAGGGTGGACAATATTGTGATTGCGATTGTGATTGCGATATAATAAACAAGAGGTATCTAGGGATGTGCCGGCATGAGTTTTTGACGGTATGATAACCTTGGACAAAAATACCACGGTTTCACATATCACAGACTAAAATACATGAAATATGTTACAATTTAAAATATATTAAAACTAAAAAAATAAAACAATTTGAAATTAAATTATCTTTACAAAAAAATAAAACATTTTGAGACATTTGCCTGTCCCAAACATGTAAAAAAGAAACACCAGTCAAATAGAAACTGCACTGTGTTACAGCAGATAGAAGATGGCTCAGCGAAGTTGCAAAGTTAGTTACATGTCTGTCTGTCCAGCAATACTAATGAATGATACACCCTGTTTATTTATTTTGTAGCGACAGATGGCCTTAAACGCCACACTCACGTGACGCTTCTTGAGAGAGAGAGGTGACAACGTGCATCTGCAGACTTTTAACGAGGGACCATGAAGGCGTCATGTGACAGGCTAATTAGCTAGCCTGGAGGTGATGCTGCCAGTGCTGGCAGCTGCGACAGTGTTTTGCTATCAACCTTGTTAATATCGTTATATTCTTCATCACAGCGGGTCATCCCCACTGTGTACTTAATCGCGCACTAGTTCTGCATAAGCACCTGCAGCTCTCTCCTTATTTTACTGACGTTCTCACTGATCACACGGCTGTTTACATGCTTTTCTGAACGAACGGCTAGCTAGTTATTAGCATAGCTTGCTGTTAGCGATCATGGATGTTAGATAGATTAGGTAGATAATATGTAACCTTGCTGCACATAACATTACTTATTTGCGGGAGTGCATGGGAGAAGTCTCCCGCTAGTATTGATGCCCAGTGTGATGGCAGAGAAACGTGTGTTTGCTGCGTCGCGTGTAACGTTAGTTTAGAGGAGGCTCTCACACACACACACACACACACACTCAAAAAGACGTGAAAAAAATAAAATAATCGCACACTTTTGCGGTTATGTAATCGCACGTGCTGACATCGCGATTGCGATTGCGATTCGATTAATCGTGCAGCACTAAATGAGTCACAATGAGTATTTTAATATATGGTTTGTGGTTCGTTCGTTGAAATACCTTTTTCTCCTCCAATGTGCATCAATAAGCTATTTACTTTTGTTTAAGTAACATTATTTTGAAAGTTTTAACCGGAAGCTTTCCAGCTCATCCCGCAAATGGTGGCTGGAGATATGCTCCCGAAGGAGACAGATGCATGCTTCTTCATAGTGCACGGCCGATAAAAATCATTCAAAACTTTGCACTAGTTTAGTGACTACACTGCCGTTTCCCATAACATTAGTCACAAGAAACGTGGAGAAAGAATCACTTTATTGGGAGACAATCGCTTCATGGTGATCACTATTCAGCTGCAGCTGTAACGTTAATCACACTGGTCAGTTTTCACTTTTTGGCAGAACACCGGACCTTGTAATCCGTGGATTTACGTTAGTGTAACAGTGATCATAAAGTAAAATGGATGATACTGGACATTGGACAATGGACATGTATTGGAAATTAACCTTCGCTTGTTTCACAACACTCTTGTCTGCTCCGAAGCGCTAATGCCATCCATCCAACCATCGGAGATACTGTCTGAGGTAGGCTTTAGACCAGGGGTGCCCAAATTCTTTCCCATGAAGGGCCAAAAGTCAATCTGGGTGGAGGGCCGAGGGCCAAAAATAAACGTTGTGGAATTACAGCCAAAACAAACAGGTCACCACTGCTTTAGACGTTAGCTTAGCGTCACCTAATATCACAGTCAGTCAATCAGTCAAACAGTCAATCTCCTCACAAAAAATGCTCCAGGTAGTGCTTTTTCCATGCAAAAATGCAAACGTTATGTGTGAACAGCCCCATACACAGCAGATTACCCCTGCTCCGTCATTACCATTACCAGTAATCACACAGACCCCTCCCCGGGCGCGTGCGCGAGTACCCGGTTACTCGTTCATAATAGAAGGAGAGTACTCGAGCATTTAAATTGCTTAAAATGCCCATCCCTAGTAATGTGTCATATTACAGGGAGAATTATGATCATTACCAGTTTAAAGGGATGTAGGAAATATTTTCTAGCAGCTAACAGCTTAGTGTTTCCCATAACATTGCCTTGGCGGGGTGACCCGCCACCCAACAGGACCCCCCGCCCCCCTGAAGGGGGGCCGGAAAATATCGCGGTATTCGGGAAATATCACGATATTATAGAAAATTGGCTAGGGATGGGCCGATTTGAGATCAAATCGTATATTGACGATTGAAGGGAGTGATCGCCAATTGGCTTTTCTACAGCCAATTTTACGCCGATTTTAACTCATTTACCATGATAAGATGATCTCTAGATGCTGCGCCCTACTGTACACTTAGAGATGTTTCTGGCAGAGCGCCCACAGAGCTCTGCTAATCAACACGAGGGGGGGGGGAGCCATCCTTATAGCACTGCTCTCTGCTCTCTCGTCTCTCGTCCTCTCTGCTCCTCTCCAGTCCAGTTTCCTCATGAGTACTGTCAAGTCAGCCAGAATGTCCGCAGTGGGCTTTCAAAATTAAATGTAACGTTAACCTTAATATACATTTTAATGCTTTAAACTAGTTTCCCTCCATATGTAATCGTAACATCACATTCACAACCAGTATTTTTGATTTTATGGAGGTTCCTCATAGTTTAGGCTATGAATGATTTAAGTTGATTTTGCACTGTGTGCTTTTATTTTTAAGGCTAGAAGTGGTTATTTGCCATGTTCTTGACAATGACTGTGGTTCTCTCTGCACCACGCACCTGTGAATATCTCATGGCGATCTCGTTCAAACTTTACTCCAGCCTCCATATTGTGTTAGTTTCTATGAAGAGTGCAACAGTGCAACCGTTACATTACCTTTTACTGACGGTGTTAAATCATCCAAAATGAACATGAAAAAGGAGACGGAAGAAGAAAAGTCACAGAGAGTTTCAGCAAGAGCGAGGCGGCTTCAGAATGCATGGTCGGTGTCACTTCAATCTTTTCTCTTATAAATGCATAATCTACGTTTGTTCTTCTACAGGCTGCATTCAGTAATGATCGATTGTCCCCCCTCTCCAAATTATTAATGCCATTAAATAGGAATAGGTCGCTTTATCAAACATAATAATAAAAATAATTAAAATGACGGCCAATTAATACATTATGGCAATTTGATCGCCTATCGCCAATCTCTAATTACCACGATTGGACGATATGAAAATAGGCACGATTGCCCGTTCCTAAAATCGGCCCAAGCCTAAACCTGACAATGGAGTGAACTGGGGTGGGGCATATATGATTTCATTTTTAATTGGCATCATTAGTGAAATCATCAGTGATGATACATATAACAGGGTTCATTAGCCAGTCATTAACTTCATTGTTCAGTCAACAATGTTTGGGTTCAGGTTACCCCAGCACATGCTATGGACATGCTAATTGGCTAGCCACATTTTTTATTTATTTATCTGCTTACTGGTCCTCTTCTGCTGGTGCTTCTTTCATGTGTACAGGTATGCGTTCGTCACATGTCCAAGGAACAATGTCCAATAAGCAGTGAAATCAGCCCCCACCCCCCACCTAGGGGACACACAGGGGAAAATAATTCCTACATGCTGCCTGTTGCTGTTAGCTAGCAGCTGTAGTTTGGTTGAAGGAAAATAGTTCCTACATGAGACTGCTCACAACAAGGTTTGTGGATTATCTTCAGTAACCGGGTCATGATTTCTGGAAAGAGACATTGCTGTCAAATGTATGTTCTTGGTGTTTTGAGCACCACAAGCGATGGCCATCCAGTTCCATTGTGTTCCAGAGAAGGCAGACATCTCTACGGCCGATATCTCCAAAACTCGGCAACTCGCACCAAAACAATCTAGATAGCACTAACAGGGAAGAGGAAAAATACGTATTTTTGGTTTGGGGTGAACTGCCCCTTTAAAAATCAGTATGATGAACTAGAATAGAATTGTTTCCTGCTTGTAGAGAATGTGTTTTCCGCTTCACTCACATGCTGTGATAACACCAGAGAGAAAGCAACTCGGCGCCTTACTCCGTGCTTCAGCTGCTGAATATGTAGGTGGGGTTTGTCCCTCTAACCTGCCTCTGTCTCCTCTCAGTCAGTGGTGGATCCATAGCTCTCCTCCCTGGTGTCCCAGACCCCACGGTCAGCCCTTTGATACTTGCAGATCAGATGATTTACAGCCCAGTAGTCACAGCCAGGCTCGTTTGAGGTTATTGATGTGGCAGATTGAATACAAAGCTTTCCCAGTTAGCCTCACACCTCCCTGAGCAGACAGCACACATCACTCCTTCATCCAGTCCACCTCACACCTCCCTGAGCGGACAGCACACATCACTCCTTCATCCAGTCCACCTCACACCTCCCTGAGCGGACAGCACACATCACTCCTTCATCCAGTCCACCTCACACCTCCCTGAGCGGACAGCACACATCACTCCTTCATCCAGTCCACCTCACACCTCCCTGAGCGGACAGCAGACATCACTCCTTCATCCAGTCCACCTCACACCTCCCTGAGCGGACAGCACACATCACTCCTTCATCCAGTCCACCTCACACCTCCCTGAGCGGACAGCACACATCACTCCTTCATCCAGTCCACCTCACACCTCCCTGAGCGGACAGCACACATCACTCCTTCATCCAGTCCATCTCACACCTCCCTGAGCGGACAGCACACATCACTCCTTCATCCAGTCCACCTCACACCTCCCTGAGCGGACAGCACACATCACTCCTTCATCCAGTCCATCTCACACCTCCCTGAGCGCACATCACTCCTTCATCCAGTCCACCTCACACCTCCCTGAGCGCACATCACTCCTTCATCCAGTCCACCTCACACCTCCCTGAGCAGACAGCACACATCACTCCTTCATCCAGTCCACCTCACACCTCCCTGAGCGGACAGCACACATCACTCCTTCATGCAGTCCACCTCACACCTCCCTGAGCGGACAGCAGACATCACTCCTTCATGCAGTCCACCTCACACCTCCCTGAGCGGACAGCAGACATCACTCCTTCATCCAGTCCACCTCACACCTCCCTGAGCGGACAGCACACATCACTCCTTCATCCAGTCCACCTCACACCTCCCTGAGCGGACAGCAGACATCACTCCTTCATGCAGTCCACCTCACACCTCCCTGAGCGGACAGCACACATCACTCCTTCATCCAGTCCACCTCACACCTCCCTGAGCGGACAGCAGACATCACTCCTTCATGCAGTCCACCTCACACCTCCCTGAGCGGACAGCAGACATCACTCCTTCATGCAGTCCACCTCACACCTCCCTGAGCGGACAGCAGACATCACTCCTTCATGCAGTCCACCTCACACCTCCCTGAGCGGACAGCAGACATCACTCCTTCATCCAGTCCACCTCACACCTCCCTGAGCGGACAGCAGACATCACTCCTTCATGCAGTCCACCTCACACCTCCCTGAGCGGACAGCAGACATCACTCCTTCATCCAGTCCACCTCACACCTCCCTGAGCGGACAGCAGACATCACTCCTTCATCCAGTCCACCTCACACCTCCCTGAGCGGACAGCAGACATCACTCCTTCATGCAGTCCACCTCACACCTCCCTGAACGGACAGCAGACATCACTCCTTCATCCAGTCCACCTCACACCTCCCTGAACGGACAGCAGACATCACTCCTTCATGCAGTCCACCTCACACCTCCCTGAGCGGACAGCAGACATCACTCCTTCATCCAGTCCACCTCACACCTCCCTGAGCGGACAGCAGACATCACTCCTTCATGCAGTCCACCTCACACCTCCCTGAACGGACAGCAGACATCACTCCTTCATCCAGTCCACCTCACACCTCCCTGAGCAGTCAGCACACATCACTCCTTCATCCAGTCCACCTCACACCTCCCTGAGCAGACAGCACACATCACTCCTTCATCCAGTCCACCTCACACCTCCCTGAACGGACAGCACACATCACTCCTTCATCCAGTCCACCTCACACCTCCCTGAGCGGACAGCACACATCACTCCTTCATCCAGTCCACCTCACACCTCCCTGAGCGGACATCACTCCTTCGTCCAGTCCACCTCACACCTCCCTGAGCGGACAGCAGACATCACTCCTTCATGCAGTCCACCTCACACCTCCCTGAGCGGACAGCACACATCACTCCTTCATCCAGTCTACCTCACACCTCCCTGAGCGCACATCACTCCTTCGTCCAGTCCACCTCACACCTCCCTGAGCGGACAGCAGACATCACTCCTTCATGCAGTCCACCTCACACCTCCCTGAGCGGACAGCAGACATCACTCCTTCATGCAGTCCACCTCACACCTCCCTGAGCGGACAGCAGACATCACTCCTTCATGCAGTCCACCTCACACCTCCCTGAGCGGACAGCAGACATCACTCCTTCATCCAGTCCACCTCACACCTCCCTGAGCGGACAGCAGACATCACTCCTTCATGCAGTCCACCTCACACCTCCCTGAACGGACAGCAGACATCACTCCTTCATCCAGTCCACCTCACACCTCCCTGAACGGACAGCAGACATCACTCCTTCATGCAGTCCACCTCACACCTCCCTGAGCGGACAGCAGACATCACTCCTTCATCCAGTCCACCTCACACCTCCCTGAGCGGACAGCAGACATCACTCCTTCATGCAGTCCACCTCACACCTCCCTGAACGGACAGCAGACATCACTCCTTCATCCAGTCCACCTCACACCTCCCTGAGCAGTCAGCACACATCACTCCTTCATCCAGTCCACCTCACACCTCCCTGAGCAGACAGCACACATCACTCCTTCATCCAGTCCACCTCACACCTCCCTGAACGGACAGCACACATCACTCCTTCATCCAGTCCACCTCACACCTCCCTGAGCGGACAGCACACATCACTCCTTCATCCAGTCCACCTCACACCTCCCTGAGCGGACAGCACACATCACTCCTTCATCCAGTCCACCTCACACCTCCCTGAGCGGACAGCACACATCACTCCTTCATCCAGTCCACCTCACACCTCCCTGAGCGGACAGCACACATCACTCCTTCATCCAGTCCACCTCACACCTCCCTGAACGGACAGCACACATCACTCCTTCATCCAGTCCACCTCACACCTCCCTGAGCGGACAGCACACATCACTCCTTCATCCAGTCCACCTCACACCTCCCTGAGCAGACAGCACACATCACTCCTTCATCCAGTCCACCTCACACCTCCCTGAGCGGACAGCACACATCACTCCTTCATCCAGTCCACCTCACACCTCCCTGAGAAGACAGCACACATCACTCCTTCATCCAGTCCACCTCACACCTCCCTGAGCAGTCAGCACACATCACTCCTTCATCCAGTCCACCTCACACCTCCCTGAGCAGACAGCGCACATCACTCCTTCATCCAGTCCACCTCACACCTCCCTGAGCAGACATCACTCCTTCATCCAGTCCACCTCACACCTCCCTGAGCGGACAGCACACATCACTCCTTCATCCAGTCCACCTCACACCTCCCTGAGCGGACAGCACACATCACTCCTTCATCCAGTCCACCTCACACCTCCCTGAGCAGACAGCACACATCACTCCTTCATGCAGTCCACCTCACACCTCCCTGAACGGACAGCACACATCACTCCTTCATCCAGTCCACCTCACACCTCCCTGAGCAGACATCACTCCTTCATCCAGTCCACCTCACACCTCCCTGAGCGGACAGCACACATCACTCCTTCATGCAGTCCACCTCACACCTCCCTGAGCAGACATCACTCCTTCATCCAGTCCACCTCACACCTCCCTAAGCAGACATCACTCCTTCATCCAGTCCACCTCACACCTCCCTGAGCAGTCAGCACACATCACTCCTTCATCCAGTCCACCTCACACCTCCCTGAGCAGACAGCACACATCACTCCTTCATCCAGTCCACCTCACACCTCCCTGAACGGACAGCACACATCACTCCTTCATCCAGTCCACCTCACACCTCCCTGAGCGGACAGCACACATCACTCCTTCATCCAGTCCACCTCACACCTCCCTGAGCGGACAGCACACATCACTCCTTCATCCAGTCCACCTCACACCTCCCTGAGCGGACAGCACACATCACTCCTTCATCCAGTCCACCTCACACCTCCCTGAGCGGACAGCACACATCACTCCTTCATCCAGTCCACCTCACACCTCCCTGAACGGACAGCACACATCACTCCTTCATCCAGTCCACCTCACACCTCCCTGAGCGGACAGCACACATCACTCCTTCATCCAGTCCACCTCACACCTCCCTGAGCAGACAGCACACATCACTCCTTCATCCAGTCCACCTCACACCTCCCTGAGCGGACAGCACACATCACTCCTTCATCCAGTCCACCTCACACCTCCCTGAGAAGACAGCACACATCACTCCTTCATCCAGTCCACCTCACACCTCCCTGAGCAGTCAGCACACATCACTCCTTCATCCAGTCCACCTCACACCTCCCTGAGCAGACAGCGCACATCACTCCTTCATCCAGTCCACCTCACACCTCCCTGAGCAGACATCACTCCTTCATCCAGTCCACCTCACACCTCCCTGAGCGGACAGCACACATCACTCCTTCATCCAGTCCACCTCACACCTCCCTGAGCGGACAGCACACATCACTCCTTCATCCAGTCCACCTCACACCTCCCTGAGCAGACAGCACACATCACTCCTTCATGCAGTCCACCTCACACCTCCCTGAACGGACAGCACACATCACTCCTTCATCCAGTCCACCTCACACCTCCCTGAGCAGACATCACTCCTTCATCCAGTCCACCTCACACCTCCCTGAGCGGACAGCACACATCACTCCTTCATGCAGTCCACCTCACACCTCCCTGAGCAGACATCACTCCTTCATCCAGTCCACCTCACACCTCCCTAAGCAGACATCACTCCTTCATCCAGTCCACCTCACACCTCCCTGAGCAGACAGCACACATCACTCCTTCATGCAGTCCATCTCACACCTCCCTGAACGGACAGCACATCATCACCTTCCTTCATCCAGTCCACCTCACACCTCCCTGAGCAGACAGCACACATCACTCCTTCGTCCAGTCCACCTCACACCTCCCTGAGCAGACAGCACACATCACTCCTTCATGCAGTCCACCTCACACCTCCCTGAGCAGACAGCACACATCACTCCTTCATGCAGTCCACCTCACACCTCCCTGAGCAGACAGCACACATCACTCCTTCATCCAGTCCACCTCACACCTCCCTGAGCGGACAGCAGACATCACTCCTTCATCCAGTCCACCTCACACCTCCCTGAACGGACAGCAGACATCACTCCTTCATCCAGTCCACCTCACACCTCCCTGAACGGACAGCAGACATCACTCCTTCATCCAGTCCACCTCACACCTCCCTGAGCAGACAGCAGACATCACTCCTTCATCCAGTCCACCTCACACCTCCCTGAACGGACAGCACACATCACTCCTTCATCCAGTCCACCTCACACCTCCCTGAACGGACAGCAGACATCACTCCTTCATCCAGTCCACCTCACACCTCCCTGAACGGACAGCAGACATCACTCCTTCATCCAGTCCACCTCACACCTCCCTGAGCGGACAGCAGACATCACTCCTTCATCCAGTCCACCTCACACCTCCCTGAACGGACAGCAGACATCACTCCTTCATCCAGTCCACCTCACACCTCCCTGAACGGACAGCAGACATCACTCCTTCATCCAGTCCACCTCACACCTCCCTGAACGGACAGCAGACATCACTCCTTCATCCAGTCCACCTCACACCTCCCTGAACGGACAGCAGACATCACTCCTTCATCCAGTCCACCTCACACCTCCCTGAGCGGACAGCACACATCACTCCTTCATCCAGTCCACCTCACACCTCCCTGAGAAGACAGCACACATCACTCCTTCATCCAGTCCACCTCACACCTCCCTGAATGGACAGCACACATCACTCCTTCATCCAGTCCACCTCACACCTCCCTGAGCAGTCAGCACACATCACTCCTTCATGCAGTCCACCTCACACCTCCCTGAGCGGACAGCACACATCACTCCTTCATCCAGTCCACCTCACACCTCCCTGAGCAGACATCACTCCTTCATCCAGTCCACCTCACACCTCCCTGAGCGGACAGCACACATCACTCCTTCATCCAGTCCACCTCACACCTCCCTGAGCAGACAGCACATATCACTCCTTCATGCAGTCCATCTCACACCTCCCTGAACGGACAGCACATCATCACCTTCCTTCATCCAGTCCACCTCACACCTCCCTGAGCAGACAGCACACATCACTCCTTCATCCAGTCCACCTCACACCTCCCTGAGCAGACAGCACACATCACTCCTTCATCCAGTCCACCTCACACCTCCCTGAACGGACATCACTCCTTCATCCAGTCCACCTCACACCTCCCTGAGCGGACAGCACACATCACTCCTTCATCCAGTCCATCTCACACCTCCCTGAACGGACAGCACATCATCACCTTCCTTCATCCAGTCCACCTCACACCTCCCTGAGAAGACAGCACACATCACTCCTTCATCCAGTCCACCTCACACCTCCCTGAGAAGACAGCACACATCACTCCTTCATCCAGTCCACCTCACACCTCCCTGAACGGACAGCACATCATCACCTTCCTTCATCCAGTCCACCTCACACCTCCCTGAGCAGACAGCACACATCACTCCTTCATGCAGTCCACCTCACACCTCCCTGAGTGGACAGCACACATCACTCCTTCATCCCAACATGTTTCATTTCCCTGCTAATGTGTCTCATTCCGCTCACTCTCTCACACTCAAATGGTTTTCCACCTCATGAGCTCTTATCCCTGATGGAAATTCTTCTCTTTGAAACAAGTGACGCTTTACTTGGTAAGGTCCTGTGTTGAAAAGAAGCCAGGGGCTGTTTGTTTGTTTGTACCCAGTGGAGTGTAAGAATGGGTTTTAATGGCATAATACAAATGGTGCGAGAGGGAGGAATTGGAAAAACAGTTTTAGGAGTGTGGGTTTTGTTCCAAATCTAACTCAGGTTTCACCTCAGCATGAACAAATGCTTGTGTTCTACTACCAGTTAACCATGCACGGAATAGTAAACAGTGCCCTCAAATTAGTGATCAGTAGTGCGCAGTAGTAATATGCAGGGTTTTCCCTACCATTATAACTCTTATGTGCAGCGCTCAAGCCATTTTGGGCACCACCTAAGCTTAATTTAATTAACATGTTTTTTTAGAAGCATGATTTATAGGGAGTCAAATGGGTTTCATATTGTCACCAAAACACACACCGGATCATAAATTAGACCTACTAATGTGATTAATCAATGGTTATGGTTCACATCAGCTGCCTAAATGGCTATTACAGCTCACTATAATGTACTGTATGGCATATGCCAAGCTGTGTCTATAGGCCTAAAAGTCCCTCTTTGATGTTATCGACATAGATATTACAAATCTGTGCACATGGTTTACTATTCAGTGGGCACAGTTTAGGAGTAAACTGTAAGAAAACTGTGCCCACTCATTTCTGCATCCCCCCAGCAGTAATCCTAATTGCACTAGGTTTATATAGATTAATAAAATGTGTAGAATATTCATCCATCCAACACAGAAATGTGTCATTGTTTTTGTTGTCCTTGTTATTGGACTCGTTTATAGAGAAATGGAGAAATAAATCTTGCCGTGTGCTGCCTAACCCCCCCCCCCTCCCCCTTCAGCCTTAAGCCCTGTGCTATGTGGCAAATTAGTTCTCCCTAAATGTGGGATATATCATAAAAAAGGTGCATTAAATATAGATTTTTAGCCCTTTTTTTAAATGACAGACTGCAACACACAGCAAATGAGATGAAGAGATGAATAAGTGATTTTCTCGTAGGACATTTGTCTTTGGCGTAGCTCCTCTATGGCATTTAAGTCATGCCTCTCCTCAAATAAATCAATAGTTACTTTAAATCCACTGTTTTTTTGTTGGCAGGCAGACAGCCTTTTCATTCTCCCAGCCAGAATACTAAACAAAAAGCTTGAGTGGAGGAATGAATAATGTAGAATTAAATGTATTGATTGATTTTCTTTCTTCCAAAAGTGAAGCACCGGATAAAGTTTTCTGGCCAGTTCAATCGGCCTCGAGTCCAAATAGTGACTGAAATCCGTTAGTGCAACAAATTAAAAAGCCATCAGATAATGGCAGCAGGTTCTTTGGTTGTAAACACAAAGCGTTTTCACAATCATGGATTCTAGCTGTGTGTGTATGTGCTTGTGTGTGTGCATGTGTGTGTGCGCGCACACGCGCGTGTCTGTGTGTGTGTGTGTGTGTAAAGTTTAAATGTCAACACATTCCCCCGTGGCATCTCTGAAAGTGAATAATAAGCTCAATTAAAAGGATACTTAATGTTAAGGTATTCTGTTAATTACTGCAGTGGCATTCTTATTAAAGCAGTGCTTTACTAAGGGCATTTACTGGAAAAAGCAGCCATAGATTCAACACCCCACAGCATTGAGAGTCCTCCCTACCCCACCCCACAGATACACCCTGTGCTGGTCGCTGCTCCACCCTCTCTGCTGATCTGGGGAGAGTTGTACACTAACACATGCTTCCTCCGATACATGTGCAGTCGCCAGCCGTTTCTTTTCACCTTTTCTTTTCAACCAACACAGCTCACAGTCCCTTGCCCCTACCCTCCCACACTCCTCCCTGTTCAGTCTTTCCCTCTACATTTCCTTGGGACTTTTATCTCCCCCATTTCAAATAGGATTGGGACTCAATTTGCCATGCCGAGGAATTCCACCGTTGATGTTAGACACATCATAGAACTGCAGAATGAGATTTTTTTCTACATTAAAAAAAAAGATGTGGTTTTTCTTAGTGATGGAAGAAGTGCTTTGATTCGTCATGAGAGATCTGCACTATGGCATTGGGCAGATGGAGGTGTCAATCAAAAGATGCTGTCATTGGATTTGTGTTGAGGCGAGTAGGTGGTTTCGTAGCAGCCAGCAACTATTACTTTGGCCATTTAGTTTGAAGTCCACCAGCGTTAGGCTCCAACACCTTCAATCTCCCCCTGTCATTCAAAACAAGCCTCTAGCCATGGACCACAAACACAGGACGAAAACATGCTTCTAATCGAATGCTGAAACTTTGCTTCGTCCTTCCCTGAGAGTGAAAGTACCCGCTCGCTTTACCCAGGCACAAACCATTCAATCAATCAAACTGACCCTTCCATAGCTGAGGGGATATTTAGGGACATGTAAGGATGTTTGAGAAGACTGCAGTTGCAAATGCAGTTCTCCTGTCATAAAGCAGAGGTCCAACAGGCCCAAATATTCATGGTAATAATGTTGGGGCATTTTGATGTCCCCTCTGTGAGCCTCAGGACTGAAGGCGGAGCCTCAGGACTGAAGGCGGAGGTTTATGACAGTATTGTCAGTTAGAGACGAGCTGCAACAGTGAAATGTGACAATGCAGTATAAATCCACGTTCTCTTTCTCAGCTGAACCTTTCACTGCTCCTGCTGTGAAAGTGCTTCCAAGAGAGGGTTTTTTTGGGGGGTGGGGGGGGGACACAAGGTCAAATTTGTCTTTTACCTCACTTACAAACTTCCCTAGTCTTGAAAGTCTCTAACTTTCAGATGTCCCAGGTAACTTCATTGCTCAAGTGCTATACAGTATGTGCATATAATCACAAAAGCACAAGCATTTCCCATAATTGAGGTTTTTCATTATTTAATCATAATTTATATTATATTATATGACATGACATGACATGACATGACATTATATCATTGTTTTTATCATACATCATCCAGCATCAGGAGGTATTGATTTCCCTTGCTTAATAGAGAGGTCCAGTAACGAGTCCGGAAATCATCGATGCTAACGCCCCTGGTTCCATACAGTTTTCGCCTATGGGAGTTTTGAATGGGTTTTTGGCGCGATGCTTCTAATAAGCTCTCTGGGCAACGCTGGCTTAATCAAACGCGAACCAGATGGTAGTAACATCATCTTCACACATGAAGACCACTTTTATGAGTTTTGAAGCTTTTATGTGCCGTTAAAAGGACGGCTAGCTAGCAAACGGCTAAATGAGACTACACTTTTGAGTCGATGGGGATATATACGTCAATAACGTCACCACTTCAAAGGGCGAACACGGAAATTCTCTTTCCCTCACCTGGTTCAGCCCCGTTCAGCCCGGGGTAATCAGTGCACACATCAACAACAGTCCAGGTTGAGTGCTGACGTGACGTGGAAGCCTATGCGACAGTGTGTAGTTCTGGATTAGCTTAGCTGGAGCATTTTACTTCTAGGGCTCGCATTTACGCTTCAAAACTCATGAAAGTGGTCCTCATGTGTGAAGATTATCCCGCTGAACCTTGGTTCGCGTTTGATTAAACTTGCGTTGCCCAGAGACCTTATTTGAAGCATCGCGCCAAAAACCCATTCAAAAATCCCATAGACAGAAACAGTGTAGAACCAGGAAGTTCGGGACTTCCGCATTCAGCCTACAAAAATACGTCATCCCTGGACCTCTCTATTAGTATTTCCTCAAAGCTTGTCATTATGATTGACCGCCTTTCTTGTCTACTTTAATTGCGATCTGGATCTGGAAGTCCCGGAGCTTAAAATGTGCTGACAATGACGCAGCTTTTGGAAACAATGTGGATGGTATAGTCCAACTCCTCAATCTACCATCTTTCTTTTACAAACTACTATACACCCTTTATTCTTATGATGGAGAAATATATTTTGAGATAGCATTTGAATTGTTTTGGTCTTGTGGAGATTAGAGACATGTGGGTTGATAAGTGCACCTCGTACGGGATGGTATCAAATGAGAAACAATCCATGATCAAGCTTGGTGGTCGGCTGACAGACAGAATGTGATGCATTTGCACTCACATGAACTGGTAGATATGCTCAGTTTTGCACATGAAAACAAATTTGCCTGAATGTGCGATGCAGCACTGATGGATTGTGTTATGCCACACCACACACAGAAAAACAAAGACAGTTTTTTTTTAAAGATTGCTCAAAAATAAATGTACATAAATGAAGCTGCATTCATCCACTAGATGCCAGTGTTGATTCAGTTTTGGATAATTGCATGTCTGCTGTATGTCATTGGTTCTTTCTGGAATAAAACATCTAAAAGCAAAAATCTTATCAAATGGGTGTCTGTGGGGTCTGTGGTCTAATTTGTGTCAGTTTAGGGATCCTTGACGTGAAAAAGTTTGAGAACCACTGCGTATGCTGCACCCGAGTTGTGTATCACCCACCTGGGTGATGCATGGCAGCCAGTTTGCCCCAGAAAACACCACACATCAGCTATCACGGTGGAGAGTTGAGGATGGAAAGAGCCAATTAGATATGGAGGGGTGATTAGGTGGCCATGATGGAAGGAAGGCCTGTGTGGGAATTTAGCCAGAGCCCCGGGGTTAAGCGCCCGGCATGGTTTTGCGCAACCACGACTTGGAGCCTTGCGGCCGCCGAGCGGCGACAGAGAGACTGTGCATACTCGAACGTAACTTGTCCAAAACGTTATCGTGTCGTTTACCAAGAACTTGCAATCCTGTCGGTGGGGGAACATTTTATTGCCCCTCCATTTCAAAACTCATTCCGGTGAGCCTGCAGAAGGCTTTGCTAGATGAGGGACAAGCACGTTAAACGAGGAAATGGCATTTCCTCATTCCTCACAACAATGAATTGACGGCGCAGAGTCACATTTTGGACGTGCTGCACGCCCCCTACGCCGAGCTGCGCCGATAGGACGCCCGGCTGCGGCGACCCCCTCGGCGCAGTCAGCGCCGCCGATTTCGCTCGAGCATAATTTGCGCTTTACACTCCCCAGGGCACCTGGGTTACACCCCCCAGGGCACCTGGGTTACACGCCTACTCATCCGAAGAATGCCGTTGGGATCTAATGACCACAGTGAGTCAGAACCTGGGTTTAACGTCTCATCTGAAGGACGGTGCTCACTGACTCAACAGGACAGAGTCCCTGACCTGTCTCTGGGGCTTTGGGGAGATTATTCATGAGACCAGAGGAGCACATCCCGCCCTCCAACATCACTTCCAGCACCATGGTCTCCCATCCAGGACGAACTAGAGTGAACTCTGCTTAGCTTCGCCAGCAGGCCAGAGATGTAATGCAGGAGGCACAGTGCAGTGCAGGTTGTATTGGCTTTATGATCAAATATTTTGTGATTAAAAACAGAATGATCACAAGTTTCACTATACTGACATTGTCAAAGGATGGCTGATATCAGCCAATATTATTTCCCCATGGACAGAAGACTTTTCCTGGGATTGAAGCACACAACTCTGCCCTCTGCTGCTGAGCTCCAGGCTGGTCTCCTCCGCGCGGCAGAGAGCCAGAGCCTGCCGAATTTAACTGTCACTCCAGAGAGGCCCTATACAAAGAATCTAATTTAATGTTAATTCTGTTCACTTAATCTCACTCGATGTGATAGGGTAATAATCTAATAAGGTGAGGTGGCAGGTGGGAGAGAGAGAAGCACAGAGAGAGAGAGAGAGAGAGAGAGGTGCTTGAGGCCTGCAGTTTCAATTTGCCCACACTGGTTCTAGGAAGTGTTTTACAATTCATTTTTCACTTAGATTATCAATAAACGTTGGTTCAAAGAGGTTTCAAATATTCAGTCTGCCATTAAAATGTGCTGTATCAGTAGCCTCAGGATTTCTTGCAGTTTCTAACTTGTACAAAATAAGATTAAAAAGCGAAATGTCCTGCACCCCGGTCTTTTTTCTTAACCATATCTCCACAGCCCTTGAAAATTGAATTGCAGTGTGGGTCTTCTGCTAGACTCTGAGATGGATTTGATGTGTGGATCCACTTGGAAGCAGTTTTCATTTTTTTATGAGACCTATGTTGAAAATCGATGGTAAAAATGTTTCCCAGAATCATGGTGGTAGGGCTGGGAGTCTGCTCTCTCTATGTGGATTTGCTGCACAGTAACAAAGTCATTCAGTGATATAGTAGAGCCTGTTTATTGTTTAATCATTTAGGAACACATTTGTATTTTAAGCAGATCCTGCACAGTTGTTAGTTGGTTTCTATTGTTAGTTGGAGTCTTTTTTTAATGTAATAATAAAAAACAAAACAAAAGGCTTCTCCCAAAGCTCAAAGTAGCTGTCCTTCCTGCAACTCGCATGTTATGTGGGCTGTGGAGCCTGGATGAGTGGATGAGTTACTCTGTTTTTGCTCTGCAAGGCCAGGCATGTCTGGTACAAAGAGGGTTACAGAGATGTTCTGACAATATAAAATCAAATTAGCTTGAAAACGTTGCTTTTTGCCTAGAAAATGCATTTTGCTCTGCTGGCATTACAGCTGTGGTTGAGTGATGCTGCATCTTATCTAACAGGATGTGGATATCAGGTCTGCCCTCTTACACAGAGGAACTGTTGGATCATCTTTATTATTACTGGAACTATAGTTGTACAATGCATAATCATTTGCATTATCAAGTGGGGGAAATTACTCTTGAAAGTAATTGATTACTTTACTTCATTAATCCCCTTGAAAAGTAACTAGTAATGTGTACAACATTACTTTTGATCAAAGGTAACTTGTGTTTGTGTTACCCACTTGACAAACACATGTAGGTCTACTGTATGGCTTCTGCTTCCAAATGCAATCACTTAGGCTACTTTTCTTAAGTGAGCCAATCAAGCAGACTGATATTATCACTTTTCTCCCTCCATTCCATTGCTGCTCCATTTCAATACATAACACATTTGTTTTAACACATTTAAGCCCAACAGCAAATGCCATTGACGGGTTTTGATCTGTTTGTGGAATGCAACAAAACAATTCTACCTTTTTCTGGGTATGTGACATAAGAACCAGCTGAAGAACAACTGCTTGAAACCTCATGGAAAAGGTTGAACTGGGTTTTACAGTGTCAGATAAATTAGATGAATTAAGCCCTTTCGTTTTATAGTCTATCATGTCTCAATAAACCTGTCCTGTGTTGACTATAAAACGTTGTGGTTTTGGACGCTGTTTTCCCCCCACATGGGGGCGCTCCTGTTCTCCGCATGACCACCCCGACACACACCACCGACATGGAGGAAAAGATAAGAAACTAATAGAGATACATGAGCCCGTGCTATCTTGCAAAGTCATGATAAGTTTCGACCGCAAAAACCTCTGTGATATCCATCTGTGGGTGTTTTGCGGCTGTAGACACATCAGCGGCTCTTGTAAGGCAAAGACCTATTAGTCTCACAGAGCGGTTATCAGCGGCCACTTTATCCCGGGGGGAGGGATGTCGCTGGGGCTCTCTCTCTCCTGTCTTTCGGGTCTGGATAAGCATCGCTTCATGCAGCCTACTACTGTAACCTACATCTGTTTTTTTTGGCATCAAGTTGGGGGTAAGGGCAGAGACGTCGTGGCTGTGATGAAAGCAGTCTCCCCCCAAAATCCAGTGAGCTGAACTACGTGCTGTGAATTCAGAGCAAGGCGTGGACTGATTTCCTTTTTGTTTGTTTATTTTTGTTGTTTTTTCTTTGTTCCTCTCGACTGAACTAATTAAATAACTAATCGAATTGCCTCAGCCATTATTCATTCACCTCCAGAATTTGGACTTTTGGGGGCGTTCTTGATTGACGCGCACCGAGAAAACAGACTCGCTAAGTTATTTTTTTTTCCATTTCATATTCTTTTTTAACAAGTATAGGCTATTCGTAATGGCTTCGCTGTATCAGAGATTCACCGGCAAGATCGAGACAAATCAGTCGTTTCCTAACCCTCCCGAGGCGAGCCTCCTCCTCGGGCAGCAGCAGCAGCAGCAGCAGCAGGGACAGCATGTCGAGGACAAGACGGCTGCGTCTGCGAGGATCCAGAGACCCTACAGCCAAGTACACCAGTACCGGCGGCAACGCGAAGACGAGGATGTAAGAAACACACTTGTAGAATATGACCCCCTGTGCTTGTCCACTTCATCAGGCGATTTGCATAATTAGCGGTGCCTATCCGCTTCGATAGGCTACATGGTATTAATCAATAGTACTCAGTAGCCTAATCGATTTGAGTGGAGAACCCATAACAGACCCCCCCCCCAGTCTACATGTAGTAGCCTACTTACTGTATAACAGACCCCCCCCCCCCAGTCTACATGTAGTAGCCTACTTACTGTAATTACATTTATTGCAATACATTTCTCATGCAGTTAGATAAATGAACTTATTGTAAGCCGAAGTTGTCAAACGTGATTGCGCCAATTCGCTGGGATGTCAATAGATGACGTGTCACTTATGTCTCTTCCAAGCCAATCAATGCTCAGTGGCACTGTCTCTGTTCGTGTAGCAGTTGGCAAGTCATAGGCTACTGTGTATGTTGTTGGTCTGCGATTTGTGTGTGTGTGTGTGTGTGTGTGTGTGTGTGGGGGCGTGTGTGTGTGTGTGTGCGTGCGTGCGCCTGTGATGCTGTGTTTTGTTTGGCCAGGTTTCAACTTGATTCTTAATTTCATGTGGACTAACCTGGTTACATAAAGGTTGAATCAATAGAATATCCCAGCGATCAGTTTTGTGAGGATCTGATGCAATTATGGTCAGCCTAGTCTTGCTTGCCAGACTTGTAGGGAGAGACTGGCAAGCGAGACTATGGTCAGCCCTTTGCGTTTTCTTCAAACTGGCTTTAATGCATGCTTACAAAACATAGTAGTGTCTTGTCAAATTGCCAGGACAATCTATCAAAGATGTTTGCTTACTTGAAAGGATTTGTTTCTGTCTGGGGTTTAAGTGGGGTTAGACTGGCTCTTCATAATGACTATAGTATAATCCATTCAGTGCACTTGCTTAAGCCTGCAAAATGCTGCCAAATATTCAGTGATTTTAACAGCGCTGTCTGTGGCACTGAAACACATATCTTTGCCCGCTGTTGTCTCTCTCCATGGTGCTGAAACATGAACACAAGGAAAGTCGCTGTTCTGTTTGCACATTTGACTTCTATTTGTCTGTTTATTTTCACCATAAACTATTCCATTGTCTTCTGATTGCATCAGAATGTATTTTCCAGTCTTTGCTGTCATTATTGTCAGTCTCAGTTGTACTGCCTTTTTTGTGCATTGCAAACCAATTCCCATCTTCACTCCTTTTTCCTATTTTTACTGCATTTTGCAGCATTGTAACTTCCTTCTTGGCACTATTCATTTTATTCAGTTTACCAGCTAATGCTTTCATGTAGCTATCAAATTGCTATCTACACAAGCCTTTGTGTCTCAGGCATTGTGCAGATGGCTGAGGTTGCAGACTCTCCTGCTGTACAAAGCAGGAGAGGTAAAACATGGATTGAGGTGCACATGAATATAACATGAGATTGATTTATCGAGTGGTGTTCCTCTCTTCGTGTTTGTTGGTGCAGAGAACTCCAACATGATCTGAAGTCAATATGCAAGTGATGAAGAGTCCCTATTCATCAAACTCAACATGGCTAGATACTGCACAAGATAGCACAGGACTAACTTATAGCCTTAGTAGATATCATAGAATGGCCTAAATGTGTGTGATTTGCTTAAAGAGATAGTTCAGAGCTAGTAGTTTTGGGGAATTTGACAGTTCGTCCCACTTTCCCAGAGTCCCAGGAAGAATGTCAAACAGCAATATCAGGCTGTCTTGGCACAAATGTTGAGTATCTATGCGATCAAATAACATAATCATGATCCCATAGACATTCAGGAATTGAGCGAGATGGGGCTCCTTTTTCCAAGCTTTGTCTGGGGGGAGGCCCACAGTCTCAGACTTTGAACACCCCTGACCTAAGTCATCCATTGGTACCATGACATGCTAGCTAGGCAGGGAGCTAAATACTCGAGCATGTGAAAATGTACTCGATCAAAACAAAACAAAAAGCAACGTGCATTCTGTGAGTAGAACTGTGTTTTCAAATCATTTTTCAATGATCCTCCAGAGGGCGCAATGCTATCACTGTAACAGACTGTTCAGTGTGTATGCGAGGCTCTGTGTTTGTCCCCTTGAGAGTTGCCGTAGAACAGGAATTGTGGGGAAGAAGAGTGAAGCTTGTTGTAGATGAGTGTACTAGCCAAAACCAGATTGCTAGATCACCTGTCTTTACAGCTAGCGTTAGCTGTCTGAGAATAAATGTGGAAGCGTATTATAACGTTACAGCCTGACTCTCTCGTTTAAACTTTATTGTTTTATTAACAAAGTGTAAGTAATAGGCGGACCCGGACACTCAGCTACATCACTATAGCCCTTTTCAGACAAGTCATAAGAAAGGAGGAGAAACTGCCATATGTACGCTAAATACTGTGAATCGGTGTACAGCTACAACACGACAACATCAATGCTCTATCACTTGAACAGTGTTCATTCGGATAAATTGGCTGGATCCTCTTCCTCAAACCTGGAGCATGGTGATCAGCTCAGAGGATCAGCTCAGAGGAAGAGGAAGAGTTGCGACGCACGACGAGCAGAAAAAATAACCCAATCGATCTGCGGGGTTATAGAAAAAGACATGATGCCGGTGTACACCTACAACAACAATCACTTGAACAATGTTCATTCGGATAAATTAACAGAGGTAGGCAACAGCACTCGAATTAGAGTAAATCTTGAGTTTTTTTATTAATGGCAAAACAGACGCGTTTCAGCCTTAGGCCATCATCAGTGTACATTCGGATAAATTGCCTGGATCCTAGTCTCACCTGGACTGGAGCTGTGCAACTCGTCATCAGCGTTTAAGAGCTGCGATGCGGCAAGCAGAAAAACTAAACAATCTGCGGTAAGTGAGCCCCTGTTAGACCCAGGCAGCGGCCGCGGCGCGGATTCTGGCCAAATGTTGACATGTCTAAAAGTTATGCCTCTACGTTTTTCTATGTTTAATAGCGTAGGCTATGCTATGCAATGCTGTGAGAAATATACAATATTTTGCTGCTGTATAAATAAAGGTTTTATTGAGGAAAAAACGCATCTGATATTGTTTGGAAATTTTTATATTTTTAATTACAATTACTCGATTGATTGATCGTTAACGTTACCAATGATCGATTCCGGAATTTGTGGAAAATGTGCATCCCTACTAGGAACAGACTCTGGGACAGCCCTACCTTTTTTCCCAGCTTCCTGTACAGAGCAGTACTTCCTTTTCCTTTTCCGTTTCTAATAACGTTAACGCAAAACACACTTCCTTTTCCGTGTCCGTGCTCCACTCTTTACAGTCTAAATAGCAATTTCCACCGCGACTTTGGTGATACTACTACTAGTCACTACACCTCCAGTAATTTTCCACTTTGTTGTGAGAGGAGTTGACGTCTTCTATGAACGGACGCGGAAAAGGAAGTGAAGGTGGCAGGAGAGGCGCTCTCGCGTACAGGAATCTGGAAAAGGGTCTGTCTAGGGCTGAATCTAGGGCTGTCCCAGAGTCTATTTTTCAAATAAAAATAGACTCTGGGTTCCCAGATTGATCCAATGATTGCTGCAGACCACAATGGGATACAAAGCCATGTTCCCATAATGAAAGCCCTGATCCATTCTGGATCTTATATGTCATATGGAGCGCAATGTTAAGTCTTTATGCCATGGGGGCATGGTGGCTCAGTGGTAAGCGCTGTCGCCTCACAGCTAGATGGTCCTGGGTTCGATTCTCACCTGGGACGCTGTGAGCGCTGAAGGAATGCGTGCCCGTCCGCATGTCCTCGAGTGCCCACCGCCCGGGTGGGGTCGTCAAAAGGGCCTTTCTGTGTGGAGTTTGCATGTTCTCCTAGGGCTGCTCGATTATGGCAAAAATCATAATCATGATTATTTTGATTGATATTGAGATCACGATTATTTAACACGATTACTCATTGACATTGAGAACATCATGAATTTATTGAACATTTACACTGGCTTTTCTTTTTAATATTGGATGTCTTTGGATTTTAGATATAATTGAAAATAAATAAATAAGTGCAAATAAATAATAAAAGTGCAAAGATTTAGAAATAAAATAAAAACTAAAATAAATATACAGTAGGCCTACTATGTTGCAGTGTAAGTGCCACAACCAACTGCAACTATTAATCTACATTCAATATGCTGGTAAACATCTGAACCAGTAGTCCTTAAACCTCAAAACTAACCAAATGAGAACGCTAGTAACGTTTGTTTACATTACATTAAATTACTCATTTGGCAGATGCTTTTATCCAAAGCGACTTACAATAACACGTTTAGGTTCATAATAGGCTATTGTTAATGTTTATCTGTGAGCTCGTTAGCTGTTGAATATGCGGTCGCATTGTAAAGAGTGTCCTGAATCGATGACTGTATGCGGTGGCAGTAACTAGATGGGGCTTTGTCTTTTTGTTCGTTTAGCGTTTATTGCTTGGTCATAGACCACTTTGTGAGTGGATTTCAAGTGTTTAAACAAAGAGGGAGAGGTTGTGTTGCCTCCGACCGCGCATATCTTGCACTGTTTGTTCCAAGTCTGTGGCTGTGATTGACAGGTGGGTCAAAACTCGCATCGCAATTCCGTGCTGTATACAGTATTTGCATCGCTCTTGATGTGTGGACATTTAAACCATAGTGTCTCCACCCCACATACGTTGTTTTACCTCTCTTCTCGACCAGCGGCTGTCTTTCTGTGACTTCTGTCATCTTATTCTTGTGCTACCACGGAAATAAGCGGGGAGGAGAAACGTGCTGTGGCTCTCTGTTCACATGACAGTCATTCACAACTCGAGCTGAAACGAAGCGGTGTGTGTGTGTTTTGGGCTTTGGGGGATGGGCCGAGCACACTGCTGCAAAGGAAGAGGTGCGCTTGATTTACAACACACCGCAAAATCGTTGTATGTCGATTATCTTGTTTTCATAATCGTGGACAGCCCAAATCGTAATCATGATTAAAATTTGATTAATCGCCCAGCCCTATGTTCTCCCCATGCCCCCTGGGGGTTTCCTTCATATAGGAACCCCTCACCAAAACATGCAATATCCTGGTTGCTAATGTGGTGCCTCCTCTGGTCGTTAGGGGCGCCTGTTCGGAGGGAGGGGAACTGGTTGGAATAGCGTGAACCTCCCACGTGCTATGTCCTACCGGTGAAGCTTCCCCTGTCAGGTGAAAAGAAGCGGCTGGCTAACTGCCCATGTCTCGGAGGAAGCATGGAGCCAGTTTCGGCTCTCCCCAGATCGGCAGAGGGTGGAGTAGCAACCAGGATAAATAAATTAAATTAGCACTAATGGGGGGTAAAAATGGGATAAAAAATCGGAGGGGGGGGGGGTACAAAAAGAAAAAGAAAAGTCTTTATGCCATGCTCTACCCAATATCTTTTTTCTCCCTCATCATCGTCCTGTGGCTATCAGTGAATTGTCTGTTAAGCGGAATAGCACTCTGTGACTCTAATGAGCACAGTGATGGTATTGGTCAGTTGTGACTCGTGCTCATCCCAGTGCTGAATAGCCCTCTCTCTTGAATGCCAATCCAAGCTCTGGCAGGCAGCCGGCGTCAGAGTCACAGGCCTTAATTAGTCAGCGTGTTGGAGGTGACATTTACGTCACGCTGGGCGGATGACGAGCCATCCATTGACTCAGCCTCTTGACATCTCAGCTCTTCTTTCCTTAGCCAGCACTTCTCTGTCCTACATGACAGTCCTACAGCAACAACACATGTATATTAAGTATAGTACAGTTACTGTTCGCATGCTATGCCAGTGCCACTGATTTGTGTACTCTATACTAGTGGTTGCTTGTAATGTTGGGAATATAAGGCTGCTTTCACACTGGGAACGATTGCTTTCGTTCCGTTCCGCACCCGGGAACGATTGCCCCCCCCCTCTCCCCCGCTGGTCAGCTTTCACATTACAGTGAAAAAATAATGGTCCGCACACCAGAGGAGCTCCCGTTAGGTTTCTTTATTTAATTATGCACACAGCGTGACGTTTCGGGCCACACTGGCCCTTCCTCAAGACCTACACAGGCCCAGTGTGGCCAACCTTTGGATGTGCGTGTCCCTGTCTACCTTTTGCAGCTTTCACATTACAACATTTCTTCTGTGCTCGGAAACGGAACGGGGTGTCCTTACGTCATCAACTATGCCTGCAGTGTATCCTCACCCGTGTGTTGTCTATGTGGTTCGGAACGGTTGGCTTTCACACTCGCAAGTGTTCCGTGCCCCGGCACGCCAAAGCGCTCCCCAGACCACCTTTTCAAGTGGATCCTGTCACGGTTCCCCCGTTTCGCACCCGGGCGCACAACGCATCGCAACGTTCACACTCGTCAAACGTTCCAAACCTGGGGTCAATTTGGGGACAAGTGTGCTCGGGAACGATACCGGGGCGCCAGTGAGAAAACATCCTAAGTCATTTCACTCCAAGTCGCTCTGGATAAAAGCGTCAGCAAAACACCTTAATTGTAAACTTCACAGTCTCTCCACCACCTCTTCCTGTCTGCCACTTCTCCTCTATTTCCCCATCATCTTCAACACTTCAGCAAATGCCTTTTCTCCCCTGTGCTCTTTTATTTCAAGATTATTTTTAGGCTTTTAGTTGAAGATACTGTCGGGCTGGGTATCGAATAACCCAGCAGTATCGAAATTTCTCCAGTCAAATAATACCTACAATCATTTAAAAAAAATAACACACACAGATCTATACAAATACTATTTGTATGCATTTGCTTGCAGCCAAAACACCACAATATGTCTTTGATTTAATGCGACGTGTGATTGTGCCACTCCCGCATCAGCTAACGTTACAACCTATAGAGCCTGTGATGGTGAAGTCGAGCGGTATACTGTAAAGCGGTAAAACAGAATAAATTAAATTATTACTGGTATAGTACTGGTATCCATACCCAGGCCTAGCTGAAGCTGTCATCCAGAAGTACTCACATTGAGGAAGCAGGTTGGGGTTCAGTGGCCTGTTAAAGGACATGTTAACAGGACACATGACTATTGACGGACACATGAGCTCTTTCCAGGTATTACACCACTGACCTGGCTGTCAGTTAGGGGACATTTCCTAACCGCTAGGCCGCCATGCAGCCATGGTTGCTGTAACTAAATACTGATTATGCATACATGTAGGGACTTCCACTACTGAGCATACTATGGTCAATGTGCTGTAGTGTGGAATAATAATACAGTAGGTGTAACTACTAAATACTGATTATGCATACATGTAGGGACTTCCACTACTGAGCATACTATGGTCAATGTGCTGTAGTGTGGAATAATAATACAGTAGCTGTAACTACTAAATACTGATTATACATACATGTAGGGACTTCCACTACTGAGCATACTATGGTCAATGTGCTGTAGTGTGGAATAATAATACAGTAGCTGTAACTACTAAATACTGATTATGCATACATGTAGGGACTTCCACTACTGAGCATACTATGGTCAATGTGCTGTAGTGTGGAATAATAATACAGTAGCTGTAACTACTAAAATACTGATTATACATACATGTAGGGACTTCCACTACTGAGCATACTATGGTCAATGTGCTGTAGTGTGGAATAATAATACAGTAGCTGTAACTACTAAATACTGATTATGCATACATGTAGGGACTTCCACTACTGAGCATACTATGGTCAATGTGCTGTAGTGTGGAATAATAATACAGTAGCTGTAACTACTAAATACTGATTATGCATACATGTAGGGACTTCCACTACTGAGCATACTATGGTCAATGTGCTGTAGTGTGGAATAATAATACAGTAGCTGTAACTACTAAATACTGATTATGCATACATGTAGGGACTTCCACTACTGAGCATACTATGGTCAATGTGCTGTAGTGTGGAATAATAATACAGTAGCTGTAACTACTAAATACTGATTATGCATACATGTAGGGACTTCCACTACTGAGCATACTATGGTCAATGTGCTGTAGTGTGGAATAATAATACAGTAGCTGTGTAACTACTAAATACTGATTATGCATACATGTAGGGACTTCCACTACTGAGCATACTATGGTCAATGTGCTGTAGTGTGGAATAATAATTCAGTAGCTGTGTAACTACTAAATACTGATTATGCATACATGTAGGGACTTCCACTACTGAGCATACTATGGTCAATGTGCTGTAGTGTGGAATAATAATACAGTAGCTGTAACTACTAAATACTGATTATGCATACATGTAGGGACTTCCACTACTGAGCATACTATGGTCAATGTGCTGTAGTGTGGAATAATAATACAGTAGCTGTAACTACTAAATACTGATTATACATACATGTAGGGACTTCCACTACTGAGCATACTATGGTCAATGTGCTGTAGTGTGGAATAATAATACAGTAGCTGTAACTACTAAATACTGATTATGCATACATGTAGGGACTTCCACTACTGAGCATACTATGGTCAATGTGCTGTAGTGTGGAATAATAATACAGTAGCTGTAACTACTAAATACTGATTATGCATACATGTAGGGACTTCCACTACTGAGCATACTATGGTCAATGTGCTGTAGTGTGGAATAATAATACAGTAGCTGTAACTACTAAATACTGATTATGCATACATGTAGGGACTTCCACTACTGAGCATACTATGGTCAATGTGCTGTAGTGTGGAATAATAATACAGTAGCTGTAACTACTAAATACTGATTATGCATACATGTAGGGACTTCCACTACTGAGCATACTATGGTCAATGTGCTGTAGTGTGGAATAATAATACAGTAGCTATAACTACTAAATACTGATTATGCATACATGTAGGGACTTCCACTACTGAGCATACTATGGTCAATGTGCTGTAGTGTGGAATAATAATACAGTAGCTGTAACTACTAAATACTGATTATACATACATGTAGGGACTTCCACTACTGAGCATACTATGGTCAATGTGCTGTAGTGTGGAATAATAATACAGTAGCTGTAACTACTAAATACTGATTATGCATACATGTAGGGACTTCCACTACTGAGCATACTATGGTCAATGTGCTGTAGTGTGGAATAATAATACAGTAGCTGTAACTACTAAATACTGATTATGCATACATGTAGGGACTTCCACTACTGAGCATACTATGGTCAATGTGCTGTAGTGTGGAATAATAATACAGTAGCTGTAACTACTAAATACTGATTATGCATACATGTAGGGACTTCCACTACTGAGCATACTATGGTCAATGTGCTGTAGTGTGGAATAATAATACAGTAGCTGTAACTACTAAATACTGATTATACATACATGTAGGGACTTCCACTACTGAGCATACTATGGTCAATGTGCTGTAGTGTGGAATAATAATACAAGTCAAGTCAAGTCAAGTTTATTTATATAGCCCTAATTCACAAGCATGTCTCAGAGGGCTTCACAGAAAGTATGTCTAGCTGATTCTAGCTAACACACAATAACAAGAATATACAGAATAAAGATAACATTTGAACATTTGAAGAAAACAGGAGAGTGGAGGAGGGAGGGAGAGGGAGGAGGGAGGAGAGGGGGGAGGTGGGGAGAAAATAGGAAATGTGGGGAGGTGGGAGGGCGCAGGGGAAGGAGAGCAGTGGGAATGTGAGAGAGGGGAGAGGACAGAGAGGAGGAGAGAACAGAGAAGGAGAGGTGGAAGGGTACAGGGGAGGTAGAGTAGAGGTAGGGTCTAGGGTGGAGGGAGGGAGGCAGGAGAGGGGGGAGGTGGGGAGAAAATAGGAAATGTGGAGGAGGAGAGAACAGGGGAGGAGAGATGAGGGTGCAGGGGAGGGAGAACCAGGGTAGGGATAGGGTCTAGGGTTGAGGGAGGGGAGGGAATAGGATACGGGCCCGGATTAGGGCGAGGGTGGGGAGAAATGGGAAATGTGGAGGAGGAGAGAACAGAGAAGGAGAGGGTGCAGGGGAGGGAGAGCAGGGGGAATGTGAGAGGGAGGAGAGGGCAGAGAGGAGGAGAGAACAGAGAAGGAGAGGTGGGGGGGCGCAGGGGAAGGAGAGCAGTGGGAATGTGAGGGTACAGGGGAGGTAGAGTAGAGGTAGGGTCTAGGGTGGAGGGAGGGAGTAGGATACGGGCCCGGATTAGGGCGAGGGTGGGGAGAAAATGGGAAATGTGGAGGAGGAAAGAACAGAGAAGGAGAGGTGGGAGGGTGCAGGGGAAGGAGAGCAGGGGGAATGTGAGAGAGGGGGGAGGACAGAGAGTAGAGGTGCAGGGGAAGGAGAGCAGGGGAAGAAGAGCAGGGGGAATGTGAGAGAGGGGGGAGGACAGAGAGTAGAGGTAGGGTCTAGGGTGGAGGGAGGGAGTAGGATACGGGCCCGGATTAGGGCGAGGGTGGGGGGAAAATGGGAAATGTGGAGGAGGAGAGGACAGAGAAGGAGAGGTGGGAGGGTGCAGGGGGAATGTGAGAGAGGGGGGAGGACAGAGAGGCAGAGAAGGAGGGGTGGGAGGGTGCAGGGGAAGGAGAGCAGGGGGAATGTGAGAGAAGGGAGAGCAGGAAGTGGCAGGGATTCAGGAAAATAGGGGAGAAGAGGAGGAAGAGGAAGGAGCAGAGGGGGGGAGAATGAGGAGAGAGCAGGAGAAGGGAGGGGGGGGCGGTGGGATGTGGGGGAGGAAAGAGCATGGAAAGAGAGGAGAACAAGAAGGGGGAAGAAGGGAAGAAGCGGGGAAAGGGGGAAAGAGAGGGGGGACAACTGACTACTCTAAGCATTAACCAGAGCTAACTGGGACATAGTATCTAGCTAATCTACAGCCTAATCTGGCCTATCCTACCCTGCTCTAGTCTGATTTTAGCCTGAACACTAACAGGTCAGCCTTAGGCTGTAGCTAATCTATCGCCTACCTAAGCTGTTCTAAACCAACCGGCAGCCCTCGACCAGTGATGAAGAGCACCGATGCCCCCCGACCCGGCCCCCGCCCACATATGGCGTGGGAGGGAAGGCCAGGCCGGGACACAGCGGCACCCCCTCACCCCCAGTGAACGCAAGAAAACCTTTCCACCATATGGATCGCCGCATGGATTGCCCCAGTGACTTGGCTGAGGAGGAACCTTGTGAGGTCGTTGTGCTAGGGGCCAATTGCTGCGGCCCAGGCGGACCCAGCCCCCACGCGACCCGCCCCCCCAGCCCCCAGCCACCAGCATAGTGACTGAGAGCGTGAGAGCAGGCCACGCGGGGGACGGGCCCACCCACCAGGCCACAGCAGCGGACCCCCGTCTGGGGACTCCCCTCCGAGACAGGCCGAGAGATGCCGGGCTAAACCATGCACAGAGTTTCCGATAATGAAACTCTGTGAATGGTTTAATATGGAAATAAAATGTACAAGAGAACAGAAAATTGAAAATGTAAAAAGAGTCCAACAGAAGGGATATAAAAATGTAATTTTTAAATTATCCTAAGATCAGGGAAGGGAGTTGAAAATCTAAAAAATAGAGTCCAAAAAGAAATAGAAAATGCAGTCTTTAAGTGTTCGTAGGTTTAGAGAATACTAGTTAATTAACTAGGTGACAAAAAGGGTAACAAGATTGGGAGTTCCATGAGGATGATCTGAGGAATCCATGAGTCCGCGTTGGTGACATGGATTAAGAGGAGGGGAGGGGAGGATAGGAGTCGGAGGTGATGATTAAGAGGAGGGGAGGATAGGAGTTGGAGGTGATGATGAGGCGGCGGGGGGGGGGGCTGGGGGGGCGCCCCCCCCCTTCCCTTAGGCAGGCAGGTGACCAGGATGATGAGGATAGGGGTCGGTGGTGGTGAAGAGCCCGGGGTGTCAGACAGTAGAAGGAGTAGCGGCAGGTGGCTAGGGCGATGACGGCCGGACCTAGGGCTGCAGCGGCGGGGGTGTACGTCAGGCCAGTGAAGGACACCTGAGGGGGAGAGAGAGAAGAGAGCGGGGGAATCTGCGCAGAGGTGGAACTAACTCTATAGACAACAATAAAATTAGGTCAAAACAAAATTTATTAGGATTTTTATTTTTATTTTTTAGGATGACTAATACTATACTGCTAATTCAGGTCTAAGTACCACCTAACACCACTGTCAATGATTCAGTAGCTGTAACTACTAAATACTGATTATGCATACATGTAGGGACTTCCACTACTGAGCATACTATGGTCAATGTGCTGTAGTGTGGAATAATAATACAGTAGCTGTAACTACTAAATACTGATTATGCATACATGTAGGGACTTCCACTACTGAGCATACTATGGTCAATGTGCTGTAGTGTGGAATAATAATACAGTAGCTGTGTAACTACTAAATACTGATTATACATACATGTAGGCACTTCCACTACTGAGCATACTATGGTCAATGTGCTGTAGTGTGGAATAATAATACAGTAGCTGTAACTACTAAATACTGATTATGCATACATGTAGGGACTTCCACTACTGAGCATACTATGGTCAATGTGCTGTAGTGTGGAATAATAATACAGTAGCTGTAACTACTAAATACTGATTATGCATACATGTAGGGACTTCCACTACTGAGCATACTATGGTCAATGTGCTGTAGTGTGGAATAATAATACAGTAGCTGTGTAACTACTAAATACTGATTATACATACATGTAGGGACTTCCACTACTGAGCATACTATGGTCAATGTGCTGTAGTGTGGAATAATAATACAGTAGCTGTAACTACTAAATACTGATTATGCATACATGTAGGGACTTCCACTACTGAGCATACTATGGTCAATGTGCTGTAGTGTGGAATAATAATACAGTAGCTGTAACTACTAAATACTGATTATGCATACATGTAGGGACTTCCACTACTGAGCATACTATGGTCAATGTGCTGTAGTGTGGAATAATAATACAGTAGCTGTGTAACTACTAAATACTGATTATACATACATGTAGGGACTTCCACTACTGAGCATACTATGGTCAATGTGCTGTAGTGTGGAATAATAATACAGTAGCTGTAACTACTAAATACTGATTATGCATACATGTAGGGACTTCCACTACTGAGCATACTATGGTCAATGTGCTGTAGTGTGGAATAATAATACAGTAGCTGTGTAACTACTAAATACTGATTATACATACATGTAGGGACTTCCACTACTGAGCATACTATGGTCAATGTGCTGTAGTGTGGAATAATAATACAGTAGCTGTAACTACTAAATACTGATTATGCATACATGTAGGGACTTCCACTACTGAGCATACTATGGTCAATGTGCTGTAGTGTGGAATAATAATACAGTAGCTGTAACTACTAAATACTGATTATGCATACATGTAGGGACTTCCACTACTGAGCATACTATGGTCAATGTGCTGTAGTGTGGAATAATAATACAGTAGCTGTGTAACTACTAAATACTGATTATACATACATGTAGGGACTTCCACTACTGAGCATACTATGGTCAATGTGCTGTAGTGTGGAATAATAATACAGTAGCTGTAACTACTAAATACTGATTATGCATACATGTAGGGACTTCCACTACTGAGCATACTATGGTCAATGTGCTGTAGTGTGGAATAATAATACAGTAGGTGTAACTACTAAATACTGATTATGCATACATGTAGGGACTTCCACTACTGAGCATACTATGGTCAATGTGCTGTAGTGTGGAATAATAATACAGTAGCTGTAACTACTAAATACTGATTATGCATACATGTAGGGACTTCCACTACTGAGCATACTATGGTCAATGTGCTGTAGTGTGGAATAATAATACAGTAGCTGTAACTACTAAATACTGATTATGCATACATGTAGGGACTTCCACTACTGAGCATACTATGGTCAATGTGCTGTAGTGTGGAATAATAATACAGTAGCTGTAACTACTAAATACTGATTATGCATACATGTAGGGACTTCCACTACTGAGCATACTATGGTCAATGTGCTGTAGTGTGGAATAATAATACAGTAGCTGTAACTACTAAATACTGATTATGCATACATGTAGGGACTTCCACTACTGAGCATACTATGGTCAATGTGCTGTAGTGTGGAATAATAATACAGTAGCTGTAACTACTAAATACTGATTATGCATACATGTAGGGACTTCCACTACTGAGCATACTATGGTCAATGTGCTGTAGTGTGGAATAATAATACAGTAGCTGTAACTACTAAATACTGATTATGCATACATGTAGGGACTTCCACTACTGAGCATACTATGGTCAATGTGCTGTAGTGTGGAATAATAATACAGTAGCTGTAACTACTAAATACTGATTATACATACATGTAGGGACTTCCACTACTGAGCATACTATGGTCAATGTGCTGTAGTGTGGAATAATAATACAGTAGCTATAACTACTAAATACTGATTATGCATACATGTAGGGACTTCCACTACTGAGCATACTATGGTCAATGTGCTGTAGTGTGGAATAATAATACAGTAGCTGTAACTACTAAATACTGATTATGCATACATGTAGGGACTTCCACTACTGAGCATACTATGGTCAATGTGCTGTAGTGTGGAATAATAATACAGTAGCTATAACTACTAAATACTGATTATGCATACATGTAGGGACTTCCACTACTGAGCATACTATGGTCAATGTGCTGTAGTGTGGAATAATAATACAGTAGCTGTAACTACTAAATACTGATTATGCATACATGTAGGGACTTCCACTACTGAGCATACTATGGTCAATGTGCTGTAGTGTGGAATAATAATACAGTAGCTGTAACTACTAAATACTGATTATGCATACATGTAGGGACTTCCACTACTGAGCATACTATGGTCAATGTGCTGTAGTGTGGAATAATAATACAGTAGGTGTAACTACTAAATACTGATTATGCATACATCTAGGGACTTCCACTACTGAGCATACTATGGTCAATGTGCTGTAGTGTGGAATAATAATACAGTAGCTGTAACTACTAAATACTGATTATGCATACATGTAGGGACTTCCACTACTGAGCATACTATGGTCAATGTGCTGTAGTGTGGAATAATAATACAGTAGGTGTAACTACTAAATACTGATTATGCATACATGTAGGGACTTCCACTACTGAGCATACTATGGTCAATGTGCTGTAGTGTGGAATAATAATACAGTAGGTGTAACTACTAAATACTGATTATGCATACATGTAGGGACTTCCACTACTGAGCATACTATGGTCAATGTGCTGTAGTGTGGAATAATAATACAGTAGCTGTGTAACTACTAAATACTGATTATACATACATGTAGGGACTTCCACTACTGAGCATACTATGGTCAATGTGCTGTAGTGTGGAATAATAATACAGTAGGTGTAACTACTAAATACTGATTATGCATACATGTAGGGACTTCCACTACTGAGCATACTATGGTCAATGTGCTGTAGTGTGGAATAATAATACAGTAGCTGTAACTACTAAATACTGATTATGCATACATGTAGGGACTTCCACTACTGAGCATACTATGGTCAATGTGCTGTAGTGTGGAATAATAATACAGTAGCTGTAACTACTAAATACTGATTATGCATACATGTAGGGACTTCCACTACTGAGCATACTATGGTCAATGTGCTGTAGTGTGGAATAATAATACAGTAGGTGTAACTACTAAAATACTGATTATGCATACATGTAGGGACTTCCACTACTGAGCATACTATGGTCAATGTGCTGTAGTGTGGAATAATAATACAGTAGCTGTAACTACTAAATACTGATTATGCATACATGTAGGGACTTCCACTACTGAGCATACTATGGTCAATGTGCTGTAGTGTGGAATAATAATACAGTAGGTGTAACTACTAAATACTGATTATGCATACATGTAGGGACTTCCACTACTGAGCATACTATGGTCAATGTGCTGTAGTGTGGAATAATAATACAGTAGCTGTAACTACTAAATACTGATTATGCATACATGTAGGGACTTCCACTACTGAGCATACTATGGTCAATGTGCTGTAGCGTGGAATAATAATACAGTAGCTGTAACTACTAAAATACTGATTATGCATACATGTAGGGACTTCCACTACTGAGCATACTATGGTCAATGTGCTGTAGTGTGGAATAATAATACAGTAGCTGTAACTACTAAATACTGATTATGCATACATGTAGGGACTTCCACTACTGAGCATACTATGGTCAATGTGCTGTAGTGTGGAATAATAATACAGTAGGTGTAACTACTAAATACTGATTATGCATACATGTAGGGACTTCCACTACTGAGCATACTATGGTCAATGTGCTGTAGTGTGGAATAATAATACAGTAGCTGTAACTACTAAATACTGATTATACATACATGTAGGGACTTCCACTACTGAGCATACTATGGTCAATGTGCTGTAGTGTGGAATAATAATACAGTAGCTGTAACTACTAAATACTGATTATGCATACATGTAGGGACTTCCACTACTGAGCATACTATGGTCAATGTGCTGTAGTGTGGAATAATAATACAGTAGCTGTAACTACTAAATACTGATTATGCATACATGTAGGGACTTCCACTACTGAGCATACTATGGTCAATGTGCTGTAGTGTGGAATAATAATACAGTAGCTGTAACTACTAAATACTGATTATGCATACATGTAGGGACTTCCACTACTGAGCATACTATGGTCAATGTGCTGTAGTGTGGAATAATAATACAGTAGCTGTAACTACTAAATACTGATTATGCATACATGTAGGGACTTCCACTACTGAGCATACTATGGTCAATGTGCTGTAGTGTGGAATAATAATACAGTAGGTGTAACTACTAAATACTGATTATGCATACATGTAGGGACTTCCACTACTGAGCATACTATGGTCAATGTGCTGTAGTGTGGAATAATAATACAGTAGCTGTAACTACTAAATACTGATTATGCATACATGTAGGGACTTCCACTACTGAGCATACTATGGTCAATGTGCTGTAGTGTGGAATAATAATACAGTAGCTGTAACTACTAAATACTGATTATGCATACATGTAGGGACTTCCACTACTGAGCATACTATGGTCAATGTGCTGTAGTGTGGAATAATAATACAGTAGCTGTAACTACTAAATACTGATTATGCATACATGTAGGGACTTCCACTACTGAGCATACTATGGTCAATGTGCTGTAGTGTGGAATAATAATACAGTAGCTGTAACTACTAAAATACTGATTATGCATACATGTAGGGACTTCCACTACTGAGCATACTATGGTCAATGTGCTGTAGTGTGGAATAATAATACAGTAGCTGTAACTACTAAATACTGATTATGCATACATGTAGGGACTTCCACTACTGAGCATACTATGGTCAATGTGCTGTAGTGTGGAATAATAATACAGTAGCTGTAACTACTAAATACTGATTATGCATACATGTAGGGACTTCCACTACTGAGCATACTATGGTCAATGTGCTGTAGTGTGGAATAATAATACAGTAGCTGTAACTACTAAATACTGATTATGCATACATGTAGGGACTTCCACTACTGAGCATACTATGGTCAATGTGCTGTAGTGTGGAATAATAATACAGTAGCTGTAACTACTAAAATACTGATTATGCATACATGTAGGGACTTCCACTACTGAGCATACTATGGTCAATGTGCTGTAGTGTGGAATAATAATACAGTAGGTGTAACTACTAAAATACTGATTATGCATACATGTAGGGACTTCCACTACTGAGCATACTATGGTCAATGTGCTGTAGTGTGGAATAATAATACAGTAGCTGTAACTACTAAAATACTGATTATGCATACATGTAGGGACTTCCACTACTGAGCATACTATGGTCAATGTGCTGTAGTGTGGAATAATAATACAGTAGCTGTAACTACTAAAATACTGATTATGCATACATGTAGGGACTTCCACTACTGAGCATACTATGGTCAATGTGCTGTAGTGTGGAATAATAATACAGTAGCTGTAACTACTAAATACTGATTATGCATACATGTAGGGACTTCCACTACTGAGCATACTATGGTCAATGTGCTGTAGTGTGGAATAATAATACAGTAGCTGTAACTACTAAATACTGATTATGCATACATGTAGGGACTTCCACTACTGAGCATACTATGGTCAATGTGCTGTAGTGTGGAATAATAATACAGTAGCTGTAACTACTAAAATACTGATTATGCATACATGTAGGGACTTCCACTACTGAGCATACTATGGTCAATGTGCTGTAGTGTGGAATAATAATACAGTAGCTGTAACTACTAAAATACTGATTATGCATACATGTAGGGACTTCCACTACTGAGCATACTATGGTCAATGTGCTGTAGTGTGGAATAATAATACAGTAGCTGTAACTACTAAATACTGATTACCGTAAATTCCGGACTATAAGCCGCGGCTTTTTTCCCGTTTTTTGGCCCCTGCGGCTTATATAACGGTGCGTCTTATCTATGGATTTTTTCAGAAAAAAAAAAAAAAAAAAAAAAAAATCTCTCTTTTTTAGCACTCTTTCTAACTATAAATCCACTTCTGTTTTAATTTCCTCTCTTGCCCTCTTTTCACCACACCGCGGACACTGTGTGCACTGTAAAAATAAACAACGGTGGTGTTGTGTTATGTTGTTTTGTTGAAATGTTGTAATACGGTAAATGGGAGCTTCCTCAAACAGCCATCTCTTCCCGACAATCCCCTCTGTGCGTGACCACTTACATATGGTAATTACGGTAAGCAAACGGCCACTCGGGCAACAACTCCCTCCCCCGACTACCAGGAGAAAATCACAAACTTCGGCGAATTCACACAAAGGAAGATCAAGGAATATTCACAACAAGACGAGCAGTAGAAGCAACACTCTCACTTACCATGGGGAAGGTACGCAGAAATTCACACGAGGCAGCTTTCAAGTTGAAAGCAGTCAATCTCGCATTAAAAGAGAGCAGCCGCCGATCAAACAGAGCAGCCGCGCGTAACCTGGGCAAAAGGGACTGTCCGTCCGGGGGAGAACTACTGAACAACTCCCTCCCGACTATCAGGAGAAAATCACAAACTTCGGCGAATTCACACAAAGGAAGATCACGGAATATTATAGGAGTGTGAAAACATCCACAATTACCAACGGGTTCCAAAACGCTGGACTGCTGCGGGATGAAGAGGATGACGCCACGGGGACTGCCCCCTAGTCCGATACCTCACGAGTCCGATACCTCACGAGTCCGACACCTCATGGTTTTGGGTTAGGGTCTGGGGGAGGTTAGGTTTAGGCGTGGGGGTGGGAGAGGTTAGGTTTTGGGTTAGGGTCTGGGGGATGTTAGGTTTAGGCGTGGGGGTGGGAGAGGTTAGGTTTTGGGTTAGGGTCTGGGGGAAGTTAGCCTCTTTTTTCGGACTCGTGAGGTGTCGGACTCGTGAGGTATCGGACTCGTGCCATGGCACCTGAAGGAGAGAGGAGAGTGGTTGACGAAGCCACCCTGAACCTGTTCGTTTCCGACACTGAAGATGAGGACTTTGGTGGTTTCAGTACGCAGGAAGAAGAGGAAGACGAGGATTAGTGACTTGACTTCTCTGGTTACAGGTTTGCTGCACATATACGGTAGCCTATTGTTGTGTGATTTTGTCTGGGGATTAGTGACCTGACTTTTGTTTTGTTTTGTTGAAATGTTAATAAATGGGAGCTTCCCCAAACAGCGATCTCTTTCCCGACATTCCTCTCTGTGCACGAACCCTTTCATATGGTAATTAAACATCAAAACACCCGCGGCTTATAGTCCGGTGCGGCTTATAGAAGAAAAAAATAGTCAATTTTGGTCCCGCGGCTTATACACCGGTGCGTCTTATAGTCCGGAATTTACGGTATGCATACATGTAGGGACTTCCACTACTGAGCATACTATGGTCAATGTGCTGTAGTGTGGAATAATAATACAGTAGCTGTAACTACTAAATACTGATTATGCATACATGTAGGGACTTCCACTACTGAGCATACTATGGTCAATGTGCTGTAGTGTGGAATAATAATACAGTAGCTGTAACTACTAAAATACTGATTATGCATACATGTAGGGACTTCCACTACTGAGCATACTATGGTCAATGTGCTGTAGTGTGGAATAATAATACAGTAGCTGTAACTACTAAAATACTGATTATGCATACATGTAGGGACTTCCACTACTGAGCATACTATGGTCAATGTGCTGTAGTGTGGAATAATAATACAGTAGGTGTAACTACTAAAATACTGATTATGCATACATGTAGGGACTTCCACTACTGAGCATACTATGGTCAATGTGCTGTAGTGTGGAATAATAATACAGTAGCTGTAACTACTAAAATACTGATTATGCATACATGTAGGGACTTCCACTACTGAGCATACTATGGTCAATGTGCTGTAGTGTGGAATAATAATACAGTAGCTGTAACTACTAAAATACTGATTATGCATACATGTAGGGACTTCCACTACTGAGCATACTATGGTCAATGTGCTGTAGTGTGGAATAATAATACAGTAGCTGTAACTACTAAAATACTGATTATGCATACATGTAGGGACTTCCACTACTGAGCATACTATGGTCAATGTGCTGTAGTGTGGAATAATAATACAGTAGCTGTAACTACTAAATACTGATTATGCATACATGTAGGGACTTCCACTACTGAGCATACTATGGTCAATGTGCTGTAGTGTGGAATAATAATACAGTAGCTGTAACTACTAAATACTGATTATGCATACATGTAGGGACTTCCACTACTGAGCATACTATGGTCAATGTGCTGTAGTGTGGAATAATAATACAGTAGCTGTAACTACTAAATACTGATTATGCATACATGTAGGGACTTCCACTACTGAGCATACTATGGTCAATGTGCTGTAGTGTGGAATAATAATACAGTAGCTGTAACTACTAAATACTGATTATGCATACATGTAGGGACTTCCACTACTGAGCATACTATGGTCAATGTGCTGTAGTGTGGAATAATAATACAGTAGGTGTAACTACTAAATACTGATTATGCATACATGTAGGGACTTCCACTACTGAGCATACTATGGTCAATGTGCTGTAGTGTGGAATAATAATACAGTAGCTGTGTAACTACTAAATACTGATTATGCATACATGTAGGGACTTCCACTACTGAGCATACTATGGTCAATGTGCTGTAGTGTGGAATAATAATACAGTAGCTGTAACTACTAAATACTGATTATGCATACATGTAGGGACTTCCACTACTGAGCATACTATGGTCAATGTGCTGTAGTGTGGAATAATAATACAGTAGGTGTAACTACTAAATACTGATTATGCATACATGTAGGGACTTCCACTACTGAGCATACTATGGTCAATGTGCTGTAGTGTGGAATAATAATACAGTAGCTGTGTAACTACTAAATACTGATTATGCATACATGTAGGGACTTCCACTACTGAGCATACTATGGTCAATGTGCTGTAGTGTGGAATAATAATACAGTAGCTGTGTAACTACTAAATACTGATTATGCATACATGTAGGGACTTCCACTACTGAGCATACTATGGTCAATGTGCTGTAGTGTGGAATAATAATACAGTAGCTGTGTAACTACTAAATACTGATTATGCATACATGTAGGGACTTCCACTACTGAGCATACTATGGTCAATGTGCTGTAGTGTGGAATAGTAATACAGTAGCTGTGTAACTACTAAATACTGATTATGCATACATGTAGGGACTTCCACTACTGAGCATACTATGGTCAATGTGCTGTAGTGTGGAATAATAATACAGTAGCTGTAACTACTAAATACTGATTATGCATACATGTAGGGACTTCCACTACTGAGCATACTATGGTCAATGTGCTGTAGTGTGGAATAATAATACAGTAGCTGTGTAACTACTAAATACTGATTATGCATACATGTAGGGACTTCCACTACTGAGCATACTATGGTCAATGTGCTGTAGTGTGGAATAATAATACAGTAGCTGTAACTACTAAATACTGATTATGCATACATGTAGGGACTTCCACTACTGAGCATACTATGGTCAATGTGCTGTAGTGTGGAATAATAATACAGTAGCTGTGTAACTACTAAATACTGATTATGCATACATGTAGGGACTTCCACTACTGAGCATACTATGGTCAATGTGCTGTAGTGTGGAATAATAATACAGTAGCTGTGTAACTACTAAATACTGATTATGCATACATGTAGGGACTTCCACTACTGAGCATACTATGGTCAATGTGCTGTAGTGTGGAATAATAATACAGTAGCTGTAACTACTAAATACTGATTATGCATACATGTAGGGACTTCCACTACTGAGCATACTATGGTCAATGTGCTGTAGTGTGGAATAATAATACAGTAGCTGTGTAACTACTAAATACTGATTATGCATACATGTAGGGACTTCCACTACTGAGCATACTATGGTCAATGCTGTAGTGTGGAATAATAATACAGTAGCTGTAACTACTAAATACTGATTATGCATACATGTAGGGACTTCCACTACTGAGCATACTATGGTCAATGTGCTGTAGTGTGGAATAATAATACAGTAGGTGTAACTACTAAATACTGATTATGCATACATGTAGGGACTTCCACTACTGAGCATACTATGGTCAATGTGCTGTAGTGTGGAATAATAATACAGTAGCTGTGTAACTACTAAATACTGATTATGCATACATGTAGGGACTTCCACTACTGAGCATACTATGGTCAATGTGCTGTAGTGTGGAATAATAATACAGTAGCTGTAACTACTAAAAACTGATTATGCATACATGTAGGGACTTCCACTACTGAGCATACTATGGTCAATGTGCTGTAGTGTGGAATAATAATACAGTAGCTGTAACTACTAAAAACTGATTATGCATACATGTAGGGACTTCCACTACTGAGCATACTATGGTCAATGTGCTGTAGTGTGGAATAATAATACAGTAGCTGTAACTACTAAATACTGATTATGCATACATGTAGGGACTTCCACTACTGAGCATACTATGGTCAATGTGCTGTAGTGTGGAATAATAATAAAGTAGCTGTAACTACTAAATACTGATTATGCATACATGTAGGGACTTCCACTACTGAGCATACTATGGTCAATGTGCTGTAGTGTGGAATAATAATACAGTAGCTGTAACTACTAAATACTGATTATGCATACATGTAGGGACTTCCACTACTGAGCATACTATGGTCAATGTGCTGTAGTGTGGAATAATAATACAGTAGCTGTAACTACTAAATACTGATTATGCATACATGTAGGGACTTCCACTACTGAGCATACTATGGTCAATGTGCTGTAGTGTGGAATAATAATACAGTAGCTGTAACTACTAAAATACTGATTATGCATACATGTAGGGACTTCCACTACTGAGCATACTATGGTCAATGTGCTGTAGTGTGGAATAATAATACAGTAGCTGTAACTACTAAATACTGATTATGCATACATGTAGGGACTTCCACTACTGAGCATACTATGGTCAATGTGCTGTAGTGTGGAATAATAATACAGTAGCTGTAACTACTAAATACTGATTATGCATACATGTAGGGACTTCCACTACTGAGCATACTATGGTCAATGTGCTGTAGTGTGGAATAATAATACAGTAGCTGTAACTACTAAATACTGATTATGCATACATGTAGGGACTTCCACTACTGAGCATACTATGGTCAATGTGCTGTAGTGTGGAATAATAATACAGTAGCTGTAACTACTAAATACTGATTATGCATACATGTAGGGACTTCCACTACTGAGCATACTATGGTCAATGTGCTGTAGTGTGGAATAATAATACAGTAGCTGTAACTACTAAATACTGATTATGCATACATGTAGGGACTTCCACTACTGAGCATACTATGGTCAATGTGCTGTAGTGTGGAATAATAATACAGTAGCTGTGTAACTACTAAATACTGATTATGCATACATGTAGGGACTTCCACTACTGAGCATACTATGGTCAATGTGCTGTAGTGTGGAATAATAATACAGTAGCTGTAACTACTAAATACTGATTATGCATACATGTAGGGACTTCCACTACTGAGCATACTATGGTCAATGTGCTGTAGTGTGGAATAATAATACAGTAGCTGTAACTACTAAATACTGATTATGCATACATGTAGGGACTTCCACTACTGAGCATACTATGGTCAATGCTGTAGTGTGGAATAATAATACAGTAGCTGTAACTACTAAATACTGATTATGCATACATGTAGGGACTTCCACTACTGAGCATACTATGGTCAATGTGCTGTAGTGTGGAATAATAATACAGTAGCTGTAACTACTAAATACTGATTATGCATACATGTAGGGACTTCCACTACTGAGCATACTATGGTCAATGTGCTGTAGTGTGGAATAATAATACAGTAGCTGTAACTACTAAATACTGATTATGCATACATGTAGGGACTTCCACTACTGAGCATACTATGGTCAATGTGCTGTAGTGTGGAATAATAATACAGTAGCTGTAACTACTAAATACTGATTATGCATACATGTAGGGACTTCCACTACTGAGCATACTATGGTCAATGCTGTAGTGTGGAATAATAATACAGTAGCTGTAACTACTAAATACTGATTATGCATACATGTAGGGACTTCCACTACTGAGCATACTATGGTCAATGCTGTAGTGTGGAATAATAATACAGTAGGTGTAACTACTAAATACTGATTATGCATACATGTAGGGACTTCCACTACTGAGCATACTATGGTCAATGCTGTAGTGTGGAATAATAATACAGTAGCTGTAACTACTAAATACTGATTATGCATACATGTAGGGACTTCCACTACTGAGCATACTATGGTCAATGCTGTAGTGTGGAATAATAATACAGTAGCTGTAACTACTAAAAACTGATTATGCATACATGTAGGGACTTCCACTACTGAGCATACTATGGTCAATGTGCTGTAGTGTGGAATAATAATACAGTAGCTGTAACTACTAAAAACTGATTATGCATACATGTAGGGACTTCCACTACTGAGCATACTATGGTCAATGTGCTGTAGTGTGGAATAATAATACAGTAGCTGTAACTACTAAAAACTGATTATGCATACATGTAGGGACTTCCACTACTGAGCATACTATGGTCAATGTGCTGTAGTGTGGAATAATAATACAGTAGCTGTAACTACTAAAAACTGATTATGCATACATGTAGGGACTTCCACTACTGAGCATACTATGGTCAATGTGCTGTAGTGTGGAATAATAATACAGTAGCTGTAACTACTAAATACTGATTATGCATACATGTAGGGACTTCCACTACTGAGCATACTATGGTCAATGTGCTGTAGTGTGGAATAATAATACAGTAGCTGTAACTACTAAAAACTGATTATGCATACATGTAGGGACTTCCACTACTGAGCATACTATGGTCAATGTGCTGTAGTGTGGAATAATAATACAGTAGCTGTAACTACTAAAAACTGATTATGCATACATGTAGGGACTTCCACTACTGAGCATACTATGGTCAATGTGCTGTAGTGTGGAATAATAATAGAGTAGCTGTAACTACTAAATACTGATTATGCATACATGTAGGGACTTCCACTACTGAGCATACTATGGTCAATGCTGTAGTGTGGAATAATAATACAGTAGCTGTAACTACTAAATACTGATTATGCATACATGTAGGGACTTCCACTACTGAGCATACTATGGTCAATGTGCTGTAGTGTGGAATAATAATACAGTAGCTGTAACTACTAAATACTGATTATGCATACATGTAGGGACTTCCACTACTGAGCATACTATGGTCAATGTGCTGTAGTGTGTAATAATAATACAGTAGCTGTAACTACTAAATACTGATTATGCATACATGTAGGGACTTCCACTACTGAGCATACTATGGTCAATGTGCTGTAGTGTGGAATAATAATACAGTAGCTGTAACTACTAAATACTGATTATGCATACATGTAGGGACTTCCACTACTGAGCATACTATGGTCAATGCTGTAGTGTGGAATAATAATACAGTAGCTGTAACTACTAAATACTGATTATGCATACATGTAGGGACTTCCACTACTGAGCATACTATGGTCAATGTGCTGTAGTGTGGAATAATAATACAGTAGCTGTAACTACTAAATACTGATTATGCATACATGTAGGGACTTCCACTACTGAGCATACTATGGTCAATGTGCTGTAGTGTGGAATAATAATACAGTAGCTGTAACTACTAAAAACTGATTATGCATACATGTAGGGACTTCCACTACTGAGCATACTATGGTCAATGTGCTGTAGTGTGGAATAATAATACAGTAGCTGTAACTACTAAATACTGATTATGCATACATGTAGGGACTTCCACTACTGAGCATACTATGGTCAATGTGCTGTAGTGTGGAATAATAATACAGTAGCTGTAACTACTAAAAACTGATTATGCATACATGTAGGGACTTCCACTACTGAGCATACTATGGTCAATGTGCTGTAGTGTGGAATAATAATACAGTAGCTGTAACTACTAAAAACTGATTATGCATACATGTAGGGACTTCCACTACTGAGCATACTATGGTCAATGTGCTGTAGTGTGGAATAATAATACAGTAGCTGTAACTACTAAATACTGATTATGCATACATGTAGGGACTTCCACTACTGAGCATACTATGGTCAATGTGCTGTAGTGTGGAATAATAATACAGTAGCTGTAACTACTAAAAACTGATTATGCATACATGTAGGGACTTCCACTACTGAGCATACTATGGTCAATGTGCTGTAGTGTGGAATAATAATACAGTAGCTGTAACTACTAAATACTGATTATGCATACATGTAGGGACTTCCACTACTGAGCATACTATGGTCAATGTGCTGTAGTGTGGAATAATAATACAGTAGCTGTAACTACTAAATACTGATTATGCATACATGTAGGGACTTCCACTACTGAGCATACTATGGTCAATGTGCTGTAGTGTGGAATAATAATACAGTTCAATCAGGAGAGGCCAGTTGGTAGGATTAGACAAACTTTATTTAGCAATCGGCGTGCATGGCAAATGCTTTGGCGCTTGACTCCATTGGCCAGTGGCGCTGCTCTTGAGGCAGAGGAGGGCGCCTGCATGGGCTAGGAGATCCCCCCCCCGTGGGGGATCAGGAGTCAAGACTCGTTGGTGGTGGACTGGGGAGGTGGGTGGGGCAAAACAACGCTTCGGGGCCGGCTTCAAGGGAGATGGACTGCCGTGGGCTGCTGCTGCTATGATCGGCCAGAGAGAGAGAGGTGACGTAGAACCCTTGCTATATATATGAGGATTAACTGACGTCATGTTTGACGTCATAGCAGACGTCATACTAGGATTTTTTGACCACGTTGAGATCGGATTACGCGTGAGTGGCCTTCTGCTTGAACTATGGTCTGGAGACCTCACTTCAATCAGGAGAGGCCAGTTGGTAGGATTAGACAAACTTTATTTAGCAATCGGCGTGCATGGCAAATGCTTTGGCGCTTGACTCCATTGGCCAGTGGCGCTGCTCTTGAGGCAGAGGAGGGCGCCTGCATGGGCTAGGAGATCCCCCAAAAGGAAGATCTGATTACCGGAGGTTAATTGAGATCTGCAGGCGCCAGTAGTTGATTGCACTATTCCGGCCTTCGACCTTTTTAGCGGCTTACAGCTATTTGCGGCTGGCGCTCCCAACTCGGTCGGGCCTTCGATCTTGCTTTTCCTGCCTTCGACCTTTTTAGCGACTTACAGCTATTTGCGGCTGGCGCTCCCAACTCGGTCGGGCACCTCGTGATAGCGCTTCCCAGCTTAGCCTACCTGGCCGCCTTGGCGCTTCACGATTGTACTTTTCCTGCCTTCGACCTTTTTAGCGACTTACAGCTATTTGCGGCTGGCGCTCCCAACTCGGTCGGGCACGTGATAGCGCTTCCCAGCTTAGCCTACCTGGCCGCCTTGGCGCTTCACGATTGTACTTTTCCTGCCTTCAACCTTTTTAGCGACTTACAGCTATTTGCGGCTGGCGCTCCCAACTCGGTCGGGCACCTCGCGATAGCGCTTCCCGGCTTAGCCTACCTGGCCGCCTTGGCGCTTCGCGATTGTACTTTTCCGGCCTTCGACCTTTTAGCGGCTAACGGCTATTTGCGGCCGGCGCTCCTAACTCGGTCGGGCCTTCGATCTTGGTACATTAGAGTTTAGCTTGGCGCTTCCCGGCTTGGCCTGCCTTGGCGCGACTACCCTGACTTTTTGCTCTCTCTTTCTCTTTCCCCCCCAAAAAATGAGCCGGGGAGTTTACTGCGCCTTGCTGGCGCCGTGCTTTCGGGGAGCCACCACCAACGAGACATTTACTTCATCGGCACGGAAGTCCGGGACATTGTTTGTTGCCATGCTCACCGATTTAAGGGAGGAGGGTTCTTTGGGCCGCCAGTATGGCCGCCTGCTCCGGGCGGATGTAGCTGGAGAATGCCGATGACGACCAGCGGCCCATTTGCTGGAGGGAGGCGGAGGACACTCCTTGCTCGGCGGCCGAGGTGGCCGCTCCGATCCTGAAGGAGTGGCTGGAGTAGTTCTTTGTCGGGAGGTTGCATTGCTGGAGCGTCTGCTTGAGGTGCAGGGTGAACCAGGATCTTGTCATGTGGTGACAAGGTGCGATGAGGAACAGGGGGGCCGAGGGGCCGGTCCGAGGCCTGAGCCTGACGTAGTGAGCCATGGACGAGAAGGGGCAGAAGGGGGAATTGTTCCGGGCGATGACGATGGAGCATGCCCCGCCTGCTTTGGCGTGTTTGAGGGCGATGCTGTAGTGGTCGGGGTAAAACTTTAGGTCGGCCAGGGTCACGTCCCGTGCGGGGTCGAACGTTGTGGGGGAAGTGAACTCGCTGACCCTGAGGAATCCGTAAAAGGCTAGGGAAAATACGCATTCTAGGAGGGCATTTATCAGTGGTGAGGGGCTGGCCTCTCTCGAGCGGGTCAGCAGCTGCCGCAGCACGGGGAGGGTGATGGGACGCCTGGCGTCTGGGGCGGAGGGGAAGGCCTTGGTAATCCCTTTTAGCAGGGACTTGATGATGGCGGAGGAGAACAGGCTGGGGAACGCGGGGTCGTATTGCCTTGCGTGGAACTGGATCCCCGCCACTAGGCTGCGGATGTAGCGGGGGCGCAGGCGTCGGGTGGTTGCGCAGAAGGTAATGAAGGCACATACCGTGGGGAGCAGGACCGGGTAGGTGGGAAGGTCCACTGAGACGCAGAACGAAGCGAATGACCGCCAGGCCGAATCGTAGGCTTTGACCGTGGAACTGGCCAGGCCATTCCTGATGAGGAGTTGGGCAGTGTGGAGTAGATTGGTGAGAAGGGGATTGTGGTGGTGAGGGGGCAGGACGGGGAAGGGCTGGCTTACGAGAGGGTGAGGGTGGAGAATGGGGGAATCGGTGTTGGAGATGGGTCGGCCTCGGGGCAGAGTCTGCGGAACGCCTGAAAATTGAAACGGGAGAGATGGTCAGCAAGGATATTAGAGTGACCGGGGAGGTGCTGGGCTACTATAATGAAGTTATGGGCGACTGAGAGCCAGGTCAGGCGCCGCACGAAAGACATGATGTCCGGGGATGCTGAGCGCCCCTTATTGACTATGTCAACCACCGCTGCGTTGTCGCATTTTACGGCTATCCGTTTCCTTGCCCAGAGACTTCCCCACAGGTGACATGCGACCACTATTGGGTAGATTTCATACAGCGCGGAGGACTGGTCCAGCCCGGCGAACTGCCGCGGCCATGGGCCGGTGAACCACCGGGCTCCGAAAAGCCCCCCGAAGCCCACGGACGGGGCCGCGTCTGTAAAAAATTTCAGGTCGTCGGCCGACGAGACGACGTCCTCGTAGAAGAAGGAAACCCCGTTCCAGTCCGATAACAGGTGAGACCAGAACCGGAGGTCGGACCGGCAGCCCCCGTCGAGGGTGACCGGGTCGAGGAGCCCGGGGACTGAGGACGCCAAGTTGAGCAGCCTAGAAATGAATGAGCGGCCCTGGGGAATTATGCGCATGGCGAAATGTAAGTGGCCGAGGAGGGACAGGAGCTCCCGTTTGGTGACGTGGGTGGCGGACGTATGAGCCTGGGCGATTTCACGGATCCGGGTGAGCTTCTCGAGGGGGAGAGAGGCTTGCATGAGCTCGGAGTCGAGGTTGATGCCCAGGAATTCGAGTGATGACGCAGGGTCCGCGGTTTTCTCCTCTGCTAGAGGCACGCCTAGCCTTCGGAACACCCCCTTCAGTTTAATTAGGGAGGCCGAGGGGACCGACGGGGGGTCCACCAGCAGAAAATCGTCCAGCATGTGGAGCACGGCGGGGAGACGCTCGTTGTTCAGCAGGATCCAGCATAACGCTTCTGATAGGGAGTTGAAGATGGCGGGGCTGCTCCTGCAGCCGAACGTGAGCCTGACGGCGAAGTAGAACCTCGACTCCCATTTGATTCCGAACAGCGGCCATTGGGAGGGATGGATGGGCATGACTTTGAAGGCGTCCGAGATGTCGGCCTTAGAGAGCTGGGCGCCTCTCCCCGCAAACTTAATAAGGAGGATGGCGTGGTCTACTGTGGCGTAGTGGAGGGAGAAGGGTTCGGGGGGAATTAGGCTATTTATGCTGGAGGTGGGGCCGTGCCGGGGTGCCGAGAGGTCGATTATCATTCTTTTCTTGCCGGAATATTTGCGCGTGGCGATGCCTATTGGGCTTGTCCGGAACACCGGGAAGGGGGGGGCCTTGAAGGGGCCGATTAGGAATCCCTTGGATAGTTCTTTGGCGAGAAGTTGGGAGACTACTTCGGGTTCCTTGAGGGCGGATTGCAAATTTTTTGATATGTGGGGGGCCAGGGGGGGGTTGACTACGCCTATCCTGAACCCCTGGGAGAGGCCTGACAGCAGGTAGTCGACGAAAGGGCGGTTGGGGTGAAGGGACAGCTCCTGTGTTAGGGCTGGGACGTCGATGGGGGTGGAGGGGTGGCGTTTTAGTATTGCCGAAAGCCCGGTCTCTCCCTCTTGAGGGTCAGCTTTGGGGGGCGGTACCTTCGCGGGCAGGTGGAGCGGGGGTGGGCGTCCCCGCAGGAGCTACATGAGTGCAGGAAGGAGCAGTTAGGGACCGTGCACACGTTCTCGTTGAAATATTTGCAGTACGTGTTGACGCCGGTGTTACGCACCTGGTTGCCTGCCTGGGAGGACCCGCTGGTGCCGGGCGCCTGGGAGGGGGCGGCGCCGGATTGAAAGGCCGCCTTTGGGCAGAATTGTGCGGAGTGCCCCGGTTCGCCGCATGAGTAGCAGGTGTTCGCCGGCCGCCCGCTAACCAGCTTCATGAATATTTGCATGTCCATGACGGACCAGTCGAGCCGCCTATTTGCCCGAGTGATCATCAGGGCGGCTTTAGCAGAGAACGCTTTATGATATTGGTAAAATAGTTTACCGTGGCTGGAGTAGAGATCCACTATTAGCGCTATGTATTTGTCTAGCTCATGGCGGCGCTCTGGATACACTTCACAGATCACGTCACGGTAGACGCCGAACGTGTTCAGGAAGTCACATAGGGACAGGTCTTTGGGCAGGCGGGGGTCGGACGACTTTAAATAAACAGGGCCATCTGGGTCACCCGTAGCCTTCCTTTTACACTCGGGAGATGGCAGGAGTATGCTAACTAAATTGATGTCTCTGCCCTTTAAAATCTCGGACCTTAGCCTGGGCGAAATATCAGCACAGGGAGAAACAAAAGACATACCGAATGGGCTGGCAGGCAAAGCGGACGCCAGAGTGTTCATCTGGGCGGGTTGGGTGGTGGCGGGGAGCATATCAGCTTGCTGCATGGGCGGGGGTAGGATCGGCTGCTGCGCCGGGGTTTCCAGGGCGCTCAGACGGGCTTCTACTGCTCTGCTTGCATCTAGCAGAGACAGCAGGATGGCTCTTGACGACCCCTGTCGGCTCGGCGGAGCTACGGATGGGGCCGCTTCCGCTTCCGGGGCGGCGGCCTGGGGGTCAGTGCGACCGGGAGGGACGAGGCGTCTCGCGGCGGCCCCGCGGCCTGCGTTTCCCCGGCGGCTCCCGGCTCCCGGGGCGGCTGCTGGTGTTCGCCCGCGGCCTCTCGCGCGTCCGCGCCGAGCGGCCTCTCCTTCCGGCACGCTCGCACGCGTACTTGGGCGTCCACGGGCCGTCGCAGTGGCGCGCCCCGTGCCACGGGAACGCGTGCTGGGCCTTCTCGTTGGGGCTATGCTAGCAGCCTGTGCAGCCTGAGGTCCAGCCACTTCGCCGGCGTCCTCATCAGAAGACTCGGGAAGCAGGTACGCTCCGTGGCCGGTCTGGAACAGGGAAGCGATGTCTAAGCTATCGTCGCTGTCCGTGGACAGCCCTGGCTCGGAACTCGACATACCGGAATGGAGTGGGGAGCGTTGAAATCTGCGGTGAATATCCACGGGTGGAGAAGGCTTGAGGATGCTGATTCGGTCTGCAGATGTGGAGCAAAACAACGCTTCGGGGCCGGCTTCAAGGGAGATGGACTGCCGTGGGCTGCTGCTGCTATGATCGGCCAGAGAGAGAGAGGTGACGTAGAACCCTTGCTATATATATGAGGATTAACTGACGTCATGTTTGACGTCATAGCAGACGTCATACTAGGATTTTTTGACCACGTTGAGATCGGATTACGCGTGAGTGGCCTTCTGCTTGAACTATGGTCTGGAGACCTCACTAGCTGTAACTACTAAATACTGATTATGCATACATGTAGGGACTTCCACTACTGAGCATACTATGGTCAATGTGCTGTAGTGTGGAATAATAATACAGTAGCTGTAACTACTAAATACTGATTATGCATACATGTAGGGACTTCCACTACTGAGCATACTAAAGTGACACTAGTCATTGTGCTGTAGTGGAATAATAATGGCAGCTCATGCATCCTACAGTAAACATCCCTGGGCAGCACATAGTTTTGTATAATTAACATTGATATGGTTCACCAGTATTAATCACAGCAACTATACCCAATTTCATGGTTTTTACTATGATCATATAGGCTCAGCAGTCACTGAAGCAAATTCAATCTAATTTGTATTTCCATTTTATTTATTTTGCACACACGTTATACTTCCAAGAAAATAGTGCAGAATGTGGAGTGCATAGCACAAAAAGCTCAATGGGGCTTGTCAAGTGGCTCCCCCCTAGTGGTGACATATTTCTGATTATTGATAATGCAACGCACAAAACAAATCAAATATATATGGGGATGGGGGGGGGGGGGGGGCAGAGACATTAAACATTATGCCAAAACACATGATACAAGATCATTAATTAGGACCACATACTAGGTAGCGAGTAATTTTGTTTTTGATATTTGAACGGTTTTTAATTGTCAATTAAGAACCCATAAAGAACATTATGCAAGGGTATTGTGGCTTGCGTCTCTACAGAAGCCACAAGCCCCCGAAGTAGTGTACGTACTGTACCTAAGGGAAAAAATAAACAAAATAGGAGATAACAATAAAGATCTCTCTAACTAGCTCCCTGGTTTTCAAAACAATTGGCATAGCAACCAATTAAGCATTGCTAGTCATGCTTTATGGGAGAAATTGCCATAATGGAGTAAGTCTTTGACCAGTCAGATTGCTTGGTTTAAACTAATAGATTATTGACAGGTGGTTCGTTGGATATAGGCAGGGAAATTAGTCTCTTCTAATTGGACAATGCATTTAAAACGATTCATTAATATTTTAGTTTGGCATGAGCTTGGCTTATTCTCAGTCGTGGGCTAAATCCGGCTTTGTCAATATGTTTGATAGTGATCTTAGTCTGAAATCCTCTCTGATGATAATCCCCGGCCGGCAAAACAACTCATTAGAATCTAATCAAACGCTTTTTATTTCCCAAGCTTTCACTCTGCAAGGCTATATCTGCTCCGGCTTTTGTGTATAATTTAGTGTGGGATACAACTTATTATATACTTTGATAGTTCACTAGAAACTGTCTAAAATTTTGTAGCCTTTCCTCCCTCCTTTGGTCAGTGGGAGGTAACGTTTATGGCCTTCTGTTTCTCACCTGAGCCTCTACTTTCCCCAACAGCTGCATTTTTAAAGCGAACAACACATAGGGCCCTATCTTCGTACTATCGTTTGCGCTGCCGTTTGCGCGCCTCTTATTGCTATCTCCCCTGTGTCTTAAGCTATCGTCTGCCTCCACCGTCCAGTTTTGCGCAGACACAGGTGTAGGCGTGGCCCAGGCGTGTCCGTGGGCCTCTAGCCTATCATCTGTCTCCCGCAAGTGTCATTTTGCGCTCTGGCGAAAATACATTGCTATGTTCCGAACGTAAACATAGCGTTGCCCGTTCCAAAATAGGCGTTCCAGCGCAATGTGTTAGAAAAAGGGGCCTTGGGTGCTCTCAATTTTAATGCCACCAAATAGCTGGTCTTAGCGCAAAAAACCCCACTACGCCAGGCATACGCCTGAGCGCAGACAGTATTCTCCGCGCAGTGCAGGTAATCCTCGCTTGGATGGATACATTATGCATGGCATGACGTGCGGACACACTCCCTCCTCAGAATGCCACGTTGATTTCAACTATAGCCTACACTGCAGAGAAAAAACACCTTGATACACTGCAGAAAAAACACACCTTGATCTAAAAAATGAGAATTTGTTTGTCATGGTTTTGTGCCAAAATGTGATTTGCGTTTTGAATTGGATTACCAGGGGAACGAGGGTCTGGCGGGGCGGGAGTCTGTGTGTAGCCCGGGGAGGGGTGCTTTTAAGTGTTCGGCTAGTGTGCCGGGTCCTGGAGGGAGGTCTTCCCGGAGAAGGTGTGAGCTGGGCTGGGTAGGCAGGCGGCGTGGGTCGGTGCACAGGGTGAGTAGAGGCACTGAGGCAGTGCTGTGCACGGTCCCGCGGATCAAAATCAGTTTCTGGCAGCAAATCACTTTTTGACACAACACCGGCCAGTAGGCTATACAGTAACCTCTCTCCCTGCAATTGCACCATGCAACAATAGCTTAACCCGAGTGGACAATTCTGGTATAGGCTATTGAAATAGGCTAGAATTAAAATCTCACACATCCCTACCCTATTAAAGAAACAAATATTTTTAAATGTGTATGTTATAGCCTATATGAGCGAAACGACTAATTAATACTAATTAGAAAAGCATCAATTTGTGCAAATGTGTGCTGGTGGAATGAAATTCAACTTCAAATAGAGCAGCATCACTCATCGCGGCTCTCAGTACGCTGCGTAATTACGCATGCAGTATAGCCCCGCAGCGGAGCTGCAGGAGAAGAGAGCCCGAAAAGGGAACAGCATGAAAGCTGAAAAACATTTATGGCAGTAACACACACATACCGTTCCCATTATTTGAGCCGTGGCAACATTAAAGGAGAATTTCGGTTTTTTTGAACCTGGAGCCATTTCCTGGCATTAATTATGATTTGGCCACTCACCTAGCGATGTCTGCAGCGTTTCTGGGCGTCCTAGCGTTGTTTTGAGATCAATATCGTCCAAGTCAGTCGTAAAATGGAGTTGATTTGGGGCCAAGTGGTAGCCTGTATTTCCTGCATCTAAATAGCTATTTTTCTTCCCGTTTTCGCCACATATCGCCGTAATCAGATCCGTCAACATCCAGCCGAGTGTTATTTCACCCCAGGCTGTTTCCTGGACTGCACAGGGATCAAATTACCTCAAACGTGATCTAGGTCACCAAGTCTCGTGAAGTCCCGCGATACTTTCCTGTCGACTGGCCAAATACAGGCAGGACGCTTTGCGGTCGTGGTTTTAGCGTAACCTATGTGGGGTTTGGCGTAACCTATGTGGGATTCGAAATAACGAAGGTTATGCCAAACCCCACATAGGTTACGCCAAACCCCACATAGGTTACGCTAAAACCACGACCGCAAAGCGTCCTGCCTGTATTTGGCCAGTCGACAGGAAAGTATCGCGGGACTTCACGAGACTTGGTGACCTAGATCACGTTTGAGGTAATTGATCCCTGTGCAGTCCAGGAAACAGCCTGGGGTGAAATAACACTCGGCTGGATGTTGACGGATCAGATTACGGCGATATTTGGCGAAAAAGGGAAGAAAAATAGCTATTTAGATGCAGGAAATACAGGCTCACACTTGGCCCCAAATCAACTCCACTTTACGACTGACTTGGACGCTATTGATATCAAAACAACGCTAGGACGCCCAGATACGCCGCGGGGATCGCCTGGTGAGTGGACAAATCATAATTAATGGCAGGAGATGGCTCCAGGTTCGAAAAAACCGAAATTCTCCTTTAATTGCACACTTTTTTATAATGTCCTACTAGGTCTAATAACTGTTTGTTTTGGTCGTGCTGAGTACCGTATATGTGACAACAGGCGAGTTGAGCTCGGTCTGCGTGTCAAGCGGGTTGGGCTGAGTCGGATTAGATTTTTTAGGACCGTTGAGAAGAGAACTATTCATGATAGCCATCAAGAAAGGAGGACAGCACTCCAAGTTGAATACTTTTATTACCACACAGACATTTGGTTCAGCAGCCCTTTTTTAGCGTGTGAAATGGCAATACTACACAGGTGATTCACAGGTGGGCATGAGCACGTTATTTGATTTCTATGCATGACAGCCTCACATCTCTCTCTCTCTCGCTCTCTCCATCTAGGCTATGTTATCTCTCGCCCTCTTTCTCTCTCTCACTCTAGTCCCTCTCAGTGAGGAGGAAGCTGCTGATGTGATGCTGTGGCTTTCATGGGCATGACCACGCCTCCACAATGCTAATGGGTATAAAGCGGAGTTTGCGCCAGGATGACGACAAGCGCAGCGGCCTGACACGCCCACAATTAGGGCTTTGCACGGCGCTATTCCTGCGCAAAACGGGCGCTAACGCAAAAGTACTGCCGTTGTGAAGATAGGGGGCCCTATCTTCCGACAGGCGTTATCCCCTAATAGCTCTTGCGCACCTGTTTGCGCGTGCCTTAAGGCAGGGAAGATAGCAGTCCGCATTGTGCCGTCCGCCATGTGTTATGCCGAGTTTTACACCCCAGCGCCAGCAGCATCCCCACCTCACGGGAGCATAATATTGCAATGATTTATACAGAAATGTAACTGTTTAAAAGTGATATAATTGTCTGGTAGACGTGACCTCCCTGATTTCTAAGTTAAAACAGCCCCGAAATATGTTGGGGATGCAATTCTCGGCCGGCATGCGGAAACGTTCACGGCACCTGTCGCAGACGCAAATTAGAGCCGTGCTAAAATCATCTGCGCCTCAAAATGCCTGTGCAAACGGGATTTGGGTGGTCTTAAATACCAGAATTATTCACAGGTGTGGCCAGGCAATGCTGGGCATTATGTCAATCAAAACCAATCAGATTCCCATCTCGCAATGGCTGTTTGCGCGAGGCATGCAATATGCTGTAATTCTCTCCATGCGTAATAGAGTGTACTCACTCGTGCGAGGACAGAGAGCTTATTGACGGATCGTCTGTGGTGCCAACGACCCTCCGGGTTTTGAAGGTAAATGGCCTATGTCCATTGTCCAACAAGTTTTCTCAATTCATTTCCCTCTTTGCGATGTGATACAAGTTTCTCGGTGAGTTCTAGTTGATTGCCTCACTGAATTATCTGCTAATACCCAATTTTAGCAGCATAATTTGATGTCTTGGCTAGGGATGTTCATCAATTATCGAAAATCGATAATCGATCGTTAAGGATTGGAATCGATCCTGTGGCATTTGGATCGATTTTTTAATTATTAAAAAAAAAAAAAAAAAAAAAAAAAATTTTTTTTTTTTTTTTTTTTTGGACTAGGTTTGGGTGGAAATCGTTCCTCCTCGCCCCACTCCATTGCACAGCCGACTAACGTGAGGTGGAGCTTCATATAGTCTCTAGTTTTCTGGCTGGGCACGGGCCTTTGTGCCAACAAAACTGTTTTAAACATGAGAAATTCACACCGGCATGCGCCGGGGACAGCAGTGTTGGAGAGGAGACACATTGAAATAAAGAGTTCATTGAGGAGAACACGTTGTCTTTCGTATTTTCTGCCATAGGCATTCATTTTGTTAAAAAAAAAAAAAAAAAAAAAAAAAAATGAAAATGAAAATATTGAAAATTTTCTAAGTATTAATAAAATCGATAATCGATAATTGATCGTTAATTCTCACCGATTATCGATTTTGGAAAATTTTCAAAATGAACATCCCTAGTCTTGGCGTGGCAAGGCTGTGCGTAATGACATCTCCAAAAGGAATTCCACTTTCCACTGCGCTGTGCTGCACGGAGATTACGGGTGCACTCCCAGTGCAGAGAGGTATTTGCGCGTAAGAGGTCCTTTTCAAAGCTCTTAGCGCAAAGTAATTGCGCGCTGCTGACGATAGGATAATTCCATCTATCCCACATTTTAGCGCTGAAACGCCTGCTTTGGCTTGTGGCAGCCAATGCCCAGTACAATTATCACAGGCATGCGCTTGTGTCCGCCCCCAATTTGCATTGCGCACGGCGTTAAACGAGCGCAAACGCTAAATCAGCGCTTTTGGGAAGATAGAGCCCAGGGCCCCTAGTTTCACATTCAAACTTTGCTAATTAGATATCCTCCCTGACGGGATTTGAACCGGCCGAAGACGGAAGACATTACAGAGCAGAAATGGATCTGTACAAAAGTTAGTCTCCGCGGTCAGATGTTTCTCCTACACAGAAACCATTAGAGGAGTAAACATCTCTGTTTCGTCCATCTTTGTCTGCTACTGTACTATCAGCACACTCGTAATGAGACTCAGGAGGGCTCTGTCAACAAACCCTAAGTTTTAGGCCGTGCCTTCAGCAGTGTATTCACACAGTTCTACTTAAAAAGTACCTAATCAACTCAGCTATTGTGTGGTCTAATGCTTTGGCCCTGTACTTTGCATTAAGAAGGATGAGAAAGACATGGGCTAAACCCGTAGGCAGGCATATGGGCACACACACTCTCTCTCTCTCTCTCTCTCTCTCTCTCTCTCTCTCTCTCTCTCTCTCTCTCTCTCTCTCTCTCTCTCTCTCACGCTCTCACACACATGCACACACAGACAAAAATATATTTTTCTGTGTAAGGATTATGAGAAGACTGAGCCCTGGAATGCCCTCTCAATAACCTGGCTGCAATCCGATTCAGGTTTTACAATAAGAAAAAAGAAATATGATGAAGAATAGCAAAAAGAAAGCAGTAAATAAAAAGAAGTCGATATACTATGCTTTTCTATGCTATTTTCTCTGTGTCAGGCAACATATAGCTTGCTTTCGTGCATAATTGGGTTCTGACTAAGACATGGAATTCGTTTTTTATATTACTTTTCTCATTGGACAGATGCAATCCACTTTTTCTTACAGTATAGTATTATTATAGTCTTATAGTCTTTAAAGTTTTCATATTGGGACTAAAAATATAATTACACTGTTTGGCAAGCAGGTGTGGGCTGTCTCGTGATGACTATTCTTACAGTGTTATCATTAATATTGTGAAGCAAAAACTCCCAGGCCTGTTGTTTGTATTGAGCGATTATGGTCCCAGCAGCACTAAACTACACTGCAACAGAATCTCCACATTAACAAGTCATTTAGTCTATTATAAAATCGCAATTTTCTTAAAGACGAGCTGAACCCAAAAATGATTTTTTTTCTTTTAGTTCAATGGGTATTCAGTGCACATATTTAATAATGTATGCAAAAAAAGAAATCACAAAAATCAAATTTCTTTAGTTTTTCACATTTTGTCACATCAAAAGTAAATTTTTCAATATTTCATTCATAACAGTAATTTACAGTTTGCTGACATCACATAGTACTATTACATTTCTACCCCTTTTCAACCAATCATATCAGGACATGACAACTGTCAATCAATCTTCATTTCGAGGAGAAAATTCTCCGGGGAAAATGGCTGCCTAGTGCCTGTAACCTGGGAGAATTTCTAGGCCATAATAAATTAACTAATAACTTGGCCAATTGTATGTAACATACAAAATAAAGCAAACGGTAATGTCTTTGAATGCAAAGACATGTAACTTTATGTAAAGCATTAACCTTTCCAGCAGAGATTGTGGATACAGCCTTCTAGTGTCAAACTCTGCACAGACATCATTCTGGACAGTAAAACTCAAACCTCCACCTGTAGGAAGAAGAAGAAAAACACATTTTATTTTTTTACTTTAGGGGGTCTTTAAGTAAAGTGTCCTTTTTGACCCCCGGCTTTGTTTTCCAATCTCGCTAATCCCTCACCCATCAACAACTCAAACACTTCCTGTATATCAAACATGAGGCACTCGCATGATGTGCACCATTTCCCCCAGTGATGAATTATGCAGCCAGTGAGGTGTGAAACAGCAATATGGTTTATTCATAATCAGGAAGCTTTTGCTAACCAAATCAAGTACATGTAAATATCAGTTGGCATGTTCTTAAGACCAACCACAGCTGCCAGATGGAGATCACATGATCAAATGGAACACAGGCAGGAGTTGATCTTAATGTGTTCATGTCAAAGTTACTCTCTCTCAATATGTATGGATATATCTATAATGCATAGACAAGTACAAATATAGAAAGTGCTCTAAGTGTGTAAAGTGTGATTGCATGGTTTGTTCTCAGGTTGCCACAATTACAATGAAGAACAGTCACAAACTGCAGTGAAAGTGCCAATATGTTCATCATACTTAAACCAGTCCATAGCCGTGATTGAATATACAAAGGAGGGAGGTAGCAACATGAGATAATATGGCACCAACTGAATGAATTTGCCAGAGTTGCAGTTTGATTCATGAACCTACTCTCAGAAGGCAACCAATATATGGGGCTGGACGATATGGACAAAATCAAATATTAGAATATTTTTGACCAAATACCTCGATATCAAAATTGCAACGGTATTGTAGGGATGACTTATTGGCGCCATCACAAAATATTTTGAGAATTTTGAGAAATCATCATCAGTAATGTGGATATAAGACTAGTGGGGTAAACGCAAATAATAGAACGGCAGGTAAGTTCAGAAAATGACATCACTTTACTGTAATGCAGCTTTTAAAATCTTACAGTATACCATATCACAATATCCAAAATCTAAGACAATATCTACAGTAGTCACTCACATATCACTATATCAATATACTGTAACATAGATATAAATTTGCTCAGCTCCAAACCATTACTTTACAGTCTGAGCATTTAACAACCAGAGCACATACCTACCTGTCTGTCTCCCCCCCCCCCCCACCCCCCCTTCCCCACCCCCCACCCCCATGTTTTTAGTGGGGGGTTCCTATCTGAAGGAAACCCAAGGGGAGCATGGGGAGAACATGCAAACTCCACACAGAAAGGCCCTTGTGGACGACCCCACCTGGGCTATAGGCACGGAGGACATGACAAGGGGGACACACCCTTAGTGCCCACAGTGTCCCAGGCGAGAATCGAACCCAGGGCCTACCACTACGCCACCGTGCCCGTGTGTCAGTGCTCTTTCCTGTGATTTGCAGAAATGGAGAAATAATGTTCAGTAAATGGAAGCCAGGCTATCACTCCAGAAAAAGCTATCCATCAATACCAAGGTGGCATCATGCATCTCCCTGTTGACGTCTGCAGCTCTCCAGCTGGTGTTGCATTCCTCTTTGTGTTGTTAGCGCTGCTCGTCTGGCAGCTAGCTGACGATAACAGATGGTGGGCATTAATAACTTCATCTCTGCGTAAAATGATTCATCTCCGGGCTCTTCACAAGCCATTTCCACCAGGTGGGGAGAGACACGCATGCAGGAGGACAGACAAGAAAGGGGTTGAGTCACCAAAATGCTTCTCCACTGGTCTGTAAGCCGAGCGCTCCCATTGGACCTCTCCTCACCCCATCCATCTCTCTGACACACACATGCACATCGCTGCATGCACACACACACACACACACACACACACACACACACACACACACACACACACACACACACACACAGTCACACATACACACACACACACACACACACACACACAGAGTCACACACACCCAAGCAGCGCTTACAGTAAGAGCAGTGTGCAGCATTCCACTTTTATGGCTCAGAAAACCGGAGTGCTGATTTAGTCATTATTTATGACCGGACACAGTATTCCGAAGATTAGGGAGGGAATGCCAAAGAGGCAAATAAATGGGCTATTCCTACTGGTAAACAACACCCGTGTGTTTAACATGAAACTATTCCTACTGGTAAACAACACCCGTGTGTTTAACATGAAACTATTCCTACTGGTAAACAACACCCGTGTGTTTAACATGAAACTATTCCTACTGGTAAACAACACCCGTGTGTTTAACATGAAACCCGTGAAGTGCCGGTGTTGAGCATCAGAGGCATCTTAATGTGGTCATAACTTTAATGTATTTTGGTCGTGCCTTGATTAATTTATTCTGACTTTTAACTAGCAGGAGTCAAGTCAGAGAGATATCAGCCTCAGTATGATCCTGCAGAGTTGTAGTTTACTGCTGCAGATTTGATCCATTCTTCAGATGTTGACATTACAGAAAGCGTATTGATGTGTTTTCGCAACTGATACAGCAGTCTCTTTCATGTAGTTTGATAGTGAATACACTTTTCTAGTTACAGTATATTCCTGTCAATCAAAAGCCCATCTGTCTTTTTTTTCTTTCCTTCAGCTCTGAGGAACCAACCAACCAACCTGTAACACATTTCTTTGATATGTAAATCTCTAAATATCCTAAACTTCTCCCATGTTGTCATATGATGCAAATACACACATTCCTGCAAGTGTTGCATGTCGCTTTTGGGACAAATGTTAATGTTTTCAATGTTACATTTTCTTATGGGATTGTTTACATCTGTCATTATATATCTTTCAGCTGCAGTGGAGCACTGGGCATTATCCAGTACAGTAGTACTGGTGTAGTAGTACTGTGGTTTGAGGAGACAGCCTGAACATGAAGTGCCCCCATTTTGCCACTAGAGGCTGTCCTGTTCCTGCCTCAGAGTGATGCGCAGCATTTCCAAGGTGCCAGTGGGAGGGTTGAGAGATATCTCTGTGGAAGCTGGGTCTGTGGGGAGCGAAGGCCAGACAGACATAGTGAGGTTAAATCAATGATGAAAGGAAAGCATAGAGACAGAGCAAAGGAGGAAGGAAGGGACAGACAGACAGACAAGATAAAGCATTTGCCTTGAAGGAAGAATAGCCTGCATGGACTGAGTCTGAGATGATCAAAACCAGAGGTGGATAATTGGATAGTATAATATAATAAAAGCTGAATATTATATAAAGAGGAAGATGGGGTGCAGGATGGAGAACATGCGGTGATGCTCAGTACAACACCAGATGGAGGAAGCTGCACTGATTCTCTGCCTTGTGGTCAGTGGGTCAATGGTGTGCACATGGCTGTTTAAAGGTTTGATTAAAACTGGGGCCAGTAGGCTAATGATGTATGTTCTCATAGTCCTGTAAGGTGCTTTGGGATTAAAGGAGAAATTCCTTCCTTGCATTTCTGAGTCTAGTTTTTCTTTCTGTTGCAGCTACAATGTAGTTTTGCACCGACATTCAGTTCTGGCCTTTATTGGCTTGCAGCATGACACCGCAGACGGCACAAATCACATTCCAATAAAACCAGTCAAAAAACATGGGGGGATGGTGGTGGTGGTGCAGCAGCAGCAGCGCCATTGTGCCACAGCAAGAAGGTCCTGGGTTCAATTCCCGCCGGCGCCTGTGACACTGTGGGCGCCGAGGGTGTGTCCCCATCCCCATGTCCTCATTGCCCACTGCCCAGGTGGGCTCATCAAAATGGACTTTTCTGTGCAGAGTTTGCATGTTCTCCCTGTGCTCCCCTGGGGTTTCCTCCAGAGAAAAACATAAAAACAAGGCGCAGAGTCCTTTCTTTCTTTCTTTCTTTCTTTCTTTCTTTCTTGTTCTTTCTTTCTTTCTCTTTCTTTCTTTCTTTCTTTCTTTCTTTCTTTCTTTCTTTCTTTCTGTCTTTCTGTCTTAATGTCTTTTTAGTGTCTAGTGTGTCTTTTAGAGTTTCCATAATCTGCAAATTAAGGATAATTATGACACATACTGTAGAGGTAGGAGGGAGGAGTCTTTATCTATTGCACCTATACCTTGGGAGCCTGCACATCTGCCCTGAGGAGAGAGGCTGAAACTCATGAGGATTGTTTGTTAAATTGTTAAAGAAACAGTTCACCCAAAAATGGAAATTCTGTCATCTACTCACCGTCATGCCTAGAGTTGCGCGATCTTGACCACAGTCAGATCGTCCAATTGCCACCCTTTGACATCGCCAATGCACGATGTCATCGCCCTCTCAGCCCCCCCCCCCCTGAAAGAGCAGAAGGAGTGTGACGCAGCAGTGAGTGTGTGTTGAACTTGTCCAGACTATTTGTCAGTGAATAAATGCTACTAGTTTACTGTAGGCTATATTTAAACATGTTTAAATATAGCCTACTGTAGGCTATATTTAAACATGTTTCTGATGTCCGCAATGAGCCTCGTTAATAATATCTACTGTAATCACAAGGCTGTCCTTTGATCTGCGTTTCATCTCGTCTCTTTTTCTTTTTGCTCCGCATCTCCGCGGATCAATCTCCACAAACAAATCTTTAGTTTAAATATAGCAAGCATGTAAAATATAACGCTACACTATAGCAAGATCTTCTAAACACATCGGCTACCAAACTATACTTCCCTGCATCTCATACTGAGATTAGATCGGTAAAAAGTTTGGACAGACTGGATTGTTTTTTCATCCTCCCACAGCACTGCGTGACAGGTAGGAAGATTAATTAGCCTACAGCCTCTTGACTGTCAGCGGCGCAAAACTACGGTATAACAACGTTTTATTCATCGGTCATTGTGCCTGCCTACGTCTACATATAACGTTACTCTTATGGAGCTGAGCACAGAGGAGCCTAGTTTTGCATGCCAGGCGGCGCGGCATGTGGAGAATGAGGAAAAAAAGACGAGATGAGACAGATCAAAGGACAACCGACAATGACAACAGATCATTAAAGATTTTAATAACGAGGCTCATTGCAGACATCAGAAACATGTTTAAATAAACGGTAGTAGTAGCATTTATTCACTAATTGTCTGAGTCACACGGCTGTGTCACATGTCAGGCAGCAGCCACACGCGGGGGCGGGGGCGATCGAGATCGCCTAGGGAAAATCAATCGTCATTTCAGCCATTGAGTCGTCAATATATGATCCGATCGCCAATCGGCACAACCGTCATGCCAAATGAAAAACAGGTGAAATTTGTTAGTTCATGAGGTTGCCAGCTCAGCTTCGTACTGTAGCAGCCTTCTCCAAAACAACTTAAGTCAATGGGGACAATAGGGTTCCCAAACAAAAACAGCCAAACAATCACACATTGAATAGAAAATAAATAAACGTAATTAGATCTATCGATCTATCGATCTATCTATCTATCTATCGACTATCGATCTATCGATCTCTGTCTGTTTCTGTTTCTCTGTCCCACTGATTACATCATTAGTGATGTCATAAATTCACTCACACACAGACACACACACACACACACACACACACACACACACACACACACACACACACACACACACAAGGCTATAGTTCAGTGATGATGTCATCAATGACACACACACACACACACACACGAGAGCGGCTGAGGGAGAGGGGGAGAGAGACTGAGGGAGAGGGAGATAGAGGCGAGAGAGAGAGAGGGGGAAGCGACTGAGGGAGAGAGAGAGGGGCAGAGAAAGAGGAAGGGAGCGAGAGAGGCGGGGAGAGACTGAGGGAGAGAGAGACATTGCGAGTGCGCCAATAGGACAGGCGAGGCTACGCAACGGCGGAGCTGTGGGCGAGCTGCTTATAGATATGAGTGTGTATATGAGCATGTGTGGAAACGCCCACAAAATGTTATACGGCTAAGCGGGCGAGTGGGGTAAAACTGCCCATATATCTCAATGGGCTGACTCATCAAAGGACGGTGGTGCGGCTCTACTCTATAGGGTTGGCGATTCTAGAGCAGAACACAAGACGTGTGCGTTCACTGTGGGGGTTAAATCCCCAATCATTTCTGCCTGGACTGGGCTAGCAGGTCAAATGTTAATTCTGCTGTATGGATAGAACAGAACAGGAGGATTTACCCCATCGCCTCAACCTATGCAAGCTGCAGGCGGGCGAGGCCGCGAGCCTGCGCAGCTTCTATAAAAGGGAGCAAATGGGCAAATCTCTGTTCTGTTTAATCTTTTGTCCCACTGATGATGTCATAGGTATTGTTACATCACTGATGATGACATAGGCATTGTGACAGTGACAGTCAGTGATGTCATAAGAGCAGTTGTGATGTCATCAGTGGCTTAGCTGCATGCGGGCCCGCACAGCGGTCGAGCTGCGACCAGTGCGAGGGGCACTGTTTGTTTAAATGGGCACTGTTTGTTTAAATTTTTGTCCCACTGATGATGTCACAATTTCTATGACATCCTCACTGATGTCATCAGTGACATCATTACTGACCACAATCATCTCATGACATCACTGATGATGTCATAGGCACTGATGATATTGTAGGCATTGTGACATCATCAGTGATGTCACTCGAACAATTGTGGTTTTTGGTTACACTCGATTTGGTTACACTCAAGCAATTGTGACATCACTGATGATATCATAGACATTATGACATCATTGTGATGTCATCAGTGATGCAAAGATGGGCAATTGTGCGCTGCGCATGCCAATAGAGCAAGCGAGCCATTCTCTATCTACTGGTACTGTAGGTTTTGACATCTACTGTAAATGGCCAATGAAAACATGTCTTCTTCTTCTTCTTCTTCTAATGGCTTTCCAGCAGACTGGATGCCTTGCGGCACATTGCTGCCTCACAGTTGGATGGTCTCACTCTAGACCTGGTTCTTCTTCTTTTAAGTTTCCAGGGTTTCTCACACCTCCTCAATCTTGGCTGTTGCGCTTCATCTCATGTTCCTCCGATCCTCATCCCTCCTGAGCAACGCAGCTTCACCTTCATGAAGGTGTCCTTCCCCGTTAATAGAGATTTCAGCCCAGGGGCGGAAGCCATCGTCTGGTTCTAATGAAAACATTGGGTAATTAACATGTATCACCATTGGATGTTAGAGCTGCTCATCACATGTAGATAGATCAATGAAATGTTTTCGAGTTATCCCTAGGCTGCAAACTCATTTCAACTATGCAGATTGATGTTTCTAACGAGAGTAGTGTTGGCGACGCTCTGTTCCCCCAGAGGAGGCTGCTTGCCCCAGAGATCGTGCCTCAAAGTCGGACTGTTAATCCTGTAACACCATTTGAGCTTATTCGGGTAATATATATGTGTGTGTATGTATATATATATATAGAGAGAGAGAGAGAGAGAGAGCATTACATCTCTCTGATGATGTCACAATGTCTATGAGATCATCAGTGATGTCATCCATCTGCACAGAGCTATTATGATGACATCGCCATCGCCTTGGCCACGACAGAACATACGCAGAACTTCTCAACAGAATCTGTTTCCGAGAAAAACTTGAGGACCTTCACGCAGTTTGCAGATCACAGACCAATAGGCGGAGCTGCAGCTCTGGGAAACCCCTCGTCTCATGCCGTCTCGCGCAAGCTGCGCAAGGACTTCAAGATGGCTACACTCAGGCCACATAGGCTTCAAGCATCGACTATGATTTGAACATAATACATGGTGTAAAAGGCAAGTCTCTCTTTAACCCCCCCCCCCCACACTTAAAACCAATCAGAGCAAGGCTTTGATGATGATGTCATTAGTGATGTCATAAATCCTTCCTAGCAGGCTATAAGTAGGTAGGAGCTGTGTAAATTGCATGAAGCAGTGTTTAAACATGCTCTATCAATTTGTAAATAGGTTTGATTTAGTTGGAGAAGTCTATGCTTTGGAACATCAAATGGCATGCAAGCAGGTCACCTCCTGTCCCCTTGGTGAGGACTTCCAGGTGGCCATAGGAGACCTACTCAGGTCCTACAGATACCGGGTGCAATCGCTCCTCGGGGAGGGCACCTTTGGAAAGGTTGCCAAGTGCGAGCAGCTGGGCAGCAACAACAGAGTGGCTGTAAAGTTTATGAAAGATTACCCGGATGTGATGCGCCGTGAGGTGTCTATCCTTAAGAAACTGAGAGCCTTGGACCCAGATACATGTAACATTGTAAAATGGAACGGCGGCTTCATGCACAGAGGTTACACGTGCCTAGAGTTTGAACTTCTGGATATAAGTCTTCAAGACTTCATGAGGCAGAGACATTTCCAACCTCTGCCTCTAAAGGAGATACGATCAATCCTTTACCAGTTGGCCACAGCGCTGAAACACCTGAAATCCATCGGGATAGTACATGCGGACCTGAAGCCTGAAAACATAATGTTGGTAGACCGTCGACGACAGCCTCATGCAGTAAAAATTATTGATTTTGGTATGGCCTGTGAGACTTCAAAAACAAGGTTGGGTTCATATATTCAGACCCAGTGGTACAGGTCTCCAGAGATAATGTTGGGCCTCCCCTTTACAGAGGCCATTGATATGTGGTCTCTGGGCTGCGTGGCTGCATTTCTCTTCCTGGGCTTTCCACTCTACCCCGGCAGATGCGAATATAGCATGATGCGATACATAGTAGAGACTCAGGGTCAACCACCAGACCATCTCCTTGATTCTGGATGCAAAACACGGTACTTCTTTCAGAGGAATACCAGTTCCGGCCGCCATCACTGGAGACTCAAGACACCAGGAGAGTACTGGAGGGAGACCGGCACCCGGACGGGGGAGAGGTTATGCAGGGTGAATTCACTGGATGACCTTAAGGATGTACTCACACCTGCAGGCAGCATTGCAGGATGTGCTGTTATGTGTCAGTTTGTGGACCTGCTGAAGCAGATGTTGGAGTTGGATGGCAGAATTCGCATAAACCCTGATCAGGTTCTGGACCATCCCTTCATTAGCATGGGCCACCAAGAGGACATCTTCCACCACAACACCAAGGCATGTCTGCCAGACTCCAGCGGCACCCAGGCAACCTCCAAGTCCAGCCCACCCACCCCGGTCATCACTGCTTCCCGCAATAGCGAAACCATTCTAAAGGGATCAAAGAGGGCCGTTCGTCCCAAACAAACAGAAACAAACGGTGTCCACAAGACTGGATCAAAGAGAGCAGAGGACAGTCCCAGTGGTGAGAGCAACAGAACGAGAGACAAGACAGCACAATCTTCATCTGATCAGGCTCATGTACCAATGAGAAGTGACACACACTCAACCACTGCTTTTCAAAATGGCAGAGTCCGCAAGACTGGATCAAAGAGGGCTGGGGACCGTCCCAGTGGTGAGGACAACAGAAAGAGAACCAGGACAGCACGGTCTCCATCAGCTGATCAGGCTCATGTGCCTATGAGAGGTGGCAGAGTCCACAAGACTGGATCAAGAAGAGCATGGTACAGTCCCAGTGCTGACGGCATCAGAAAGAGAGCCAGACCAGCACGGTCTATATCATATGATCACACTCATCATGTTCATATGAGAAGTGGCTCACACCCAACTGCTTTTCAAAATGGCAGAGTCCACAAGACTGGATCAAAGAGGGATGGGGACCGTCCCAGTGGTGAGGACAACAGAAAGAGAACCAGGACAGCACGGTCTCCATCATATAATCAGGCTTGTGTCCCTATGAGAAGTGGTAGAGTCCACAAGACTGGATCAAAGAGGGATGGGGACCGTCCCAGTGGTGAGGACAACAGAAAGAGAACCAGGACAGCACGGTCTCCATCATCAGATCAGGCTCATGTCCCTATGAGAGGTGGTAGAGTCCACAAGACTGGATCAAGAGCATGGTACAGTCCCAGTGGTGACAGCATCAGAAAGAGAGCCAGACCCTCATATGATCAGGCTCATGTTCATATGAGAAGTGGCTCACACTCAACTGCTTCTCATAATGGCGGAGTCCACAAGGCTGGATCAAAGAGGGCTGCGGACCATCACAGTGGTGAGTGCGACAGAAAGAGAGCCAGGGACCATCACAGTGGTGAGTGCGACAGAAAGAGAGCCAGGGACCATCACAGTGGTGAGTGCGACAGAAAGAGAGCCAGGGACCATCACAGTGGTGAGTGCGACAGAAAGAGAGCCAGGGACAATCACAGTGGTGAGTGCGACAGAAAGAGAGCCAGGGCCGAGACTGAGATCCCCGGAACCACAGCTCAGGCCAAAACTCCCTCCACCTCTCAGACTGACACTATTTCCCCAATAACATGGCCATGAACCCCTCACCACCTTCCTCCCACAGTTTATTTTATTCATCCCCTCTCCAGGACGGCGTGGCCACTAGTGCTGTCATTGAACACTTTGTCTTTACTGTGTTGTGATCGGATGCAGCCTGCATCCCTTCAGGACATGCACACCGCCAGGACGCTGAAGTGGTCTAGGAAAATCATGGCTGACCCCTCTCATCCATGTCACAAACTCTTTCTGACACTCCCCCTTGGCAGGAGACTGAGGTCTGGCAGAACCAGAACCTCAAGGACAGCTTCTTCCCAACTGCCATCCACCTCTTCAACGAGCCCCGAAAGCCCCCACGAATAAGGACCCCCCTGCCGGCTTGGGTCCCCCCCCCCCCACTGGCATGATCCTTCCCCCTACCACTTGAATGTCACCTTATAAGAGATACATTTTTGTGATTGTCCTTTATTGTTTTTGTCTTCTGCTATTGATGTGACCGTTACTCTACATACAGTACTTGCACTAAGTCAAATTCCTCGTATGTAATCTGATTATTTACTGTGGCTATTAAAGTTAATCTGAATCTGAATCTGAATTACAAAATGTGTTGTTGGAAAAACATTTCTCAATAAAACCAGATGTAGGCCGGCTGCCTGGCAAAAATACATACATCATCATCAGTATAGTAGTAGAGAGGTAGACATTGTGCTTATGCCAATAGGGTGTACAGCCGCAGCAGCTGAGCTGCGGGCCCGGTATGCGAGCTGCAAGGTGTGCGAGCCCTTTCTCTGTCTGTCCCACTGATGACATCATCAGTGATGTCATAAATTCACACACACAAGGCTATAGTTTAGTGATGAGGTCACATCAGTGGTGATGTCATACATAGGCATTGTGACATCCTACACACACACGCGAGAGTCTGAGGGAGAGAGAGGAGAGGGGGAGAGAGACTGAGGGAGAGGGAGAGAGAGGGGGAGAAACTGAGGGGGAGAGAAAAGGGAGACATTGCACGTACGACAATAGTGCGTAGTTTTGCAGCAGCCGAGCTGCCTAGTAAATAAAAAGCGGAAATCAAGTGACATCACTGATGACATCGCAATTGTTTGAGTTACATTACTGATGACATCATCACTGGTGGCATCAGTGATTACATCACTCACTGATGACATCATCACAGAGGACATGCAATTGTTCCAATGACTTCACTGATGTCAATACACGACGAGCTGGCTGTTTTCTTTCTTTCTTTCTTTCTTTCTTTCTTTCTTTCTTTCTTTCTTTCTTTCTTTCTTTCTTTCTTTCTTTGCCAACCTAAACCTATGTCACATAACTTTTTGTCCTTCCCCTCTGGTTTAGACACAGTCAAGATCTTCAGAGAAACACACGCTGTTTTTAGCTGCAGCCAGCATGGCTTAGTGTGGAGTACTGTGGCCTATAGAGTAGGCTACCACTTGAAAACTGGGTGGTCGCAATCCAAATGCAACCATGTGGTTTGCCTCTGAGTTCAGAGGTGGGTGCTAGGAACAGTAGGATGCCTCTGATTGCTAGGTTGCTTGAGGTGGAACATGGCAGTTCTGTATTAAGCTGTGATAGAGCAACGCGTCATTGTGCATTATTAATGCATAGCATCTGAAGTAACAGACGGGGAAGATTCTTACTGTCACTGCTGACGACAAGATGTGCTCATGGAGTAGGCGAGAGGGAAATGTGCCTGCACATTATTCACAGATATGTGCACTGTACACACAGCTACAAGCACAGTAATTGGGTGTAGTCAGTAAAATAGTGGCTGCTCTTTTGTCTCTTCCACCAGACACAGTGGACCTGACAGCATCACCTGCAGAAAAGGACAGTTAAATTTAAACTTTAATTGGCACAGCCCTTCTCAGCAGCACTGCATTATCCTATTGTCAACTGACCCCCCCCCCCCTCCCTCCACGATTTGCATTTCCAAACGCACACTTAAACTCCCTTTCTTGCTGTACAGTACATCTCTGTCTGCATCAACTACTGGATCTCTCTGCTTTTATTATTTCTTAATCTTACTCTTTAGTTGCATTTGTTTAATGAAAAATGCATTTTTGCTTTTTGTCTGCTGTTGCTTAGATGCCTGTACCCCCCCCAACCCGCCATAGCCCTCCCTGCTCCCCGCCTGCTTTTTGTTGTCTAATTATTCCTCTCAGCCTTGCACCTCTCTTGTATTGTCTAGCAGAGACAGTTAGACACTTTGCAATTTACACACCATAAACATCCAAATTAGACTCCTCTCCTCCTCCTAATTTGGTGCCCTGCACGCTTTTGAAAATAAAAAGCTCTCGTAACGGACAAGCCCGTCTTTTATTGTCACACGAACACCACAATACATGCATGCGGCCACAACACACTCATGCTGACGGTGGCCGGTGAAAAGTGTCCTCTGCATTTAACCCATCCAGGCATGTCCTTTCCTCCGAGGGGCAGGCCAGGAGCAGTGGTCGCTTTCTCGTACAGCGCCCGGGGACTAACTTCGGATGTTGTCGTCACTGGACGGATGACGATGACGATCTGATCTTCTGCATGTTTTTAGTGGGGGGGTTATATACGGAGGAACCCCCTGGGGGGTACGGGGAGAACATGCAAACTCCACACAGAGAGAAAGGCCCTTACGACGAGATAGCCCACCTGGGCAGTAGGCACTGAAGATATGGGGGGGAACACAACCACAGCGCTCACAGTGTCCCAGGCGAGATTCGAACTCAGGACCTTCTAACTGTGAGGGGACAGCGCTACCGACTGCGCCACCGTAAATAGCGGCAATTGTTTCTGATTACTCTGCGTTTCGGTGTTCAGATGGCTGCTACTGTATTGTCGCAGCTGAAAGAACAACTCAAATGTCCCTGGAGGTAAGTGACCACTTGAGGTTGACAAATCCATTACAATTGTTAAAGCCGATTTTTACAAAGGTGTTTCCTCATTCTCTTCTCCTTTAAGCGATGCTTAGGCACCTACACAAATCGTGCTGGTGTAAATGGCGCCTACTGACATAAATCAGTGTTAATAAGTACAGCCCGACCAATACTGGATTTTTGGGGCAGATACTGATGCACATATTAGGGCGTTAGAAAAATACGATATCGTTATATCTGCCGATATTCTTATCTAGGCTACACATTATATTACACACATTTTTTGCAATGATCCCTCAAATATCAAACACTTGACAAAGACATGACTTGACGTGACTTGTGATATGTAATGTAGGCAGGATATTTAATTGCAAATCTGGTGTCTACACATTTTTGGGGGGGAAGTAATCCACAGAAATGGTTGTGTAAAAGGAGTCTCTTGCGCCTCAGCCCCTCCGCAGTGGGAAGTCGGTGCTCTCAGAACAGGATGGTATAATAAAGAAAGGAAGATCCTGGAGCGCTCAATTCACTGGAAAGTGATTTTTAATAAGGTGCAGTGACTAACGTTTCAACGCACAGCGTCTTCATCAGAGTCAAACAATGATGGCACAAAAACAAGTGGTTTAAAAAGCCTCCCAGTACACCCGACATTCTGTCATTGGCTAATAAGGGTGGGAGGTGTATCACTCAATGAGCCCATATGCAGCACTCAAAATAGGGGAAGGCACAAGAAGTAACAGCCAGCCCACAGCAAACAACAAGATAAGCAATATATAATAACAAACACAAGAAATGGTTGTTGAGTCTCTAAATGGATGAGATTTTTATTTTCTCATGTAAGTATAGTAAAAAATGGCATGTCTCTCAGTGTTAGTTACAACTTCATATCTATGGAGGGATCTTTTATTATTCAAGAGGCCGTTCAAATTACATTTAGGATCATCTGACACAACTAAGCTCTATGTTTCATATTGTGGCAATGATATCTTAATGCTCATTTGTGCTCCATGTAAGATGCAGTTCCATGGTATCTAATATAGGCTGCTACAGAAATCATAATGTAAGTTACAGTACCATGGTATCTAATATAGGCTGCTACAGAAATCATAATGTAAGTTACAGTACCATCACCATGGTATCTAATATAGGCTACTACAGAAATCATAATGTAAGTTACAGTACCATGGTATCTAATATACTGTAGGCTACTACAGAAATCATAATGTAAGTTACAGTACCATGGTATCTAATATAGGCTGCTACAGAAATCATAATGTAAGTTACAGTACCATGGTATCTAATATAGGCTACTACAGAAATCATAATGTAAGTTACAGTAACATGGTATCTAATATTGGCTACTACAGAAATCATAATGTAAGTTACAGTACCATGGTATCTAATATAGGCTACTACAGAAATCATAATGTAAGTTACAGTAACATGGTATCTAATATTGGCTACTACAGAAATCATACATTTTGTCCATCTGTGTGTAACATAAATACTATAGTGATGCTTTATATGCTCTCAAATCAGCCTCCCAATCTGAAAGCTGTACAAAACTTAAGAATAATGTCTTTCTGTTGTCACCTTCTTCCAACGAGCCTCCAATTGCAGGTGCTGGAGGAAGGGCCATTTCTATTGGGATGAGCTTTCCATCGACCAGATGCCAGCCCCAATCAATAACCTCATGGGGATCGGCTTTAGAGGTTCATAGCGATGCAGATGCAGACCTCTTGATAGTGCAGACAGCAGTGCAGGCGGAAAGAACACAATATACTGTTGTTGGTGGTGAAGATACAGACCTGCTGGTTCTGCTGTACCACCATGCAAATCTAGCAAGCCTAACATTGCAATCTAGACCAGAGTCCAAACAGGCTGCAACAACCCTCCCAAAAAAGACCTAGGTAGCGAAGTCTACAAATGTATCCTCAGCATGCAATATTGGACTGTGATACTACATGAAGTGTCTTTGGGGTTGGGTACTGCCTTGAAGTTGATCACAATGAATCCAGACTTTCTCAGAAACATGCAGCTGTTTTCAGCAATTAAGCTTCAACAAAAATGGAAATTGAAGAAGCCGGCCAAGCGGCACTATCTGCAATAGTGGAATAGAGAGGATCAGGTAATATTGATAGTCTTAGTCATGAACAATTTTGTCAAAGTTGCGACAAGTTCAATCTTTGTGTATCCTCAAGTGCTTCCCGCTACAGTACATCCTCCGTCACAAAATACCATAGTTTCAGAGTGTACTGTACCAACACTAAGTCAGGCAGGCCTGAGTCCAGCTGATTGGGGCTGGCACAAGCTAGATGATGGAAAACTCATCCCAATAGAAATGGACCTCCCATTAGGCTTGCAGCGGTAGTAGGTGTTACCGGTGTTACACGGTGGTGAGTAGGGGTGTCAAAAATAATCGATTATAAGATGCATCGCGATGCAGACGTGCACAATTCTGCATTGATTCACAAATGTCAAAAATCGATTATTAAAAAAAATAATAATAATATATATATTTTTTTTAATCAAATAAAATATAATGGAAGTACATGCAGTTGTTTATTTTAATTATGGATCATAATACAATGCAATTCCAAATGCACTTTTATTTTAAAAGTAGCCACACAGTGAGAAAAAAGAAATCAAAAAAGTGATGCATCGATTTAAGATGCATCGAGATGCATCGAGATCAGTGGGCATTTCAGCCTGCCTATTTTTGACGCCAATGCGGAAATTGCATTATTTCCAAATGACCAGTGGGGGTCGCAGCTTGTGTAACACTCCCAGGAACATCACCATTCAACTATATGGGAAAGGAGACAACTTCTCTCTCGGTCTATGTATTAAATAAACACTTTCCAAATTAGTGTATGGTCTGAAAAAACAATTTCAAGTATTTTTCATGCTCTAACGCGCTCCGTTTTCCAAATGGTAGCCCCATTTCGAGGAAAATTGACGACAAACATCGGATAAAAATAACAGTAATACTTCCGACCGGTAGAGGCAGCAATGTGCCGCAAGGCATCAGGTAGCAAGTATAGTTGAGCAAATTATCAGAAAATAGCGTTACTTTATGATATTTTAATAATGTTAGTAGACACACGTAACTATATAGATACCATACATCTAACGTCCATAACATGGCGGACCATTTAACGTTATTTATACCGTTAGATAAAGCCTTAAAGGAGAATTTCGGTTTTTTACACCACGGTCCTCATTTCCAGTTTAGAATATGATGTTTTACTCACCGAAATAGTTTTGCGTCATTCGGATGCCCAGGGAAGATTTTGAGCTCCGAGTACACTCTTCAAACAGGCTAGAACCGCTAGAACGTGAGCCCACGGGGCATTCTGCACGGCAGTGCACGCGCTCTCTAAATGACACTTTTTCTGTCAGATCACGGTTCATTATGGTTGTAAATATAATTATCTAGCTAATAGCTACAAGCTAGGCTAACAACAACACCGGAGTCAGCGTTGATCTGCCCCGGTGGGGTTACAGTGCGTATCGTCCCCCTCTGTGAAACCACTTCTTCAGAGAAACCACAGAAGGGGGACGATACGCACTGTAACCCCACCGGGGCAGATCAACGCTGACTCCGGTGTTGTTGTTAGCCTAGCTTGTAGCTATTAGCTAGATAATTATATTTACAACCATAATGAACCGTGATCTGACAGAAAAAGTGTCATTTAGAGAGCGCGTGCACTGCCGTGCAGAATGCCCCGTGGGCTCACGTTCTAGCGGTTCTAGCCTGTTTGAAGAGTGTACTCGGAGCTCAAAATCTTCCCTGGGCATCTGAATGACGCAAAACTATTTCGGTGAGTAAAACATCATATTCTAAACTGGAAATGAGGACCGTGGTGTAAAAAACCGAAATTCTCCTTTAAGCCTTCTCTGTATTCAGACCATTGGATTCAGCACAGAAACCGGAGTACGTTATAACGTTATAAATATAGTCACGTTATAAACAACTAACCAACGCTGGGGGTCCGTATGGAAACAGTGTTTCTCGAAATGGTTAAAAGTTAAATCAATTTGGTCATTCAGTGCCGTTTTACTGCAATGTAAAGTAAGTAGCGTTAGCGGCTACATTAGCCACAGTAGCTGACTACCCATAATGCATTACGGCGATAAGCGAGACAGAGCAAATTCGGAAACTCCCCCGGCAGCCGCTAGGGGCAGCCGCCCCTTCTCCTCGTACTTCCGTGTAGCATTAATCCATTCAACCAATCAAACGAAATCAAACAATGTCCGGAAGTGAGCTTCATTTTGCTGTGTCAAAGTCAATGAGCTATGTTGGTCCATTATATATAGGTCAATCATCGAGATGCATCGATAATCGTTATCGAATCGAATCGTAGCCCTCTGAATCGTAATCGAATCGAATCGTGAGGCCAGTGAAGATTCACAGCCCTAGTGGTGAGGCATACACCGATTACATAACGTGCCCACCGGTAACACCTTTTGTTTTTATGGAGGAAGAATTGAAAGGAAAACTGCAGTTAAATTACAAGCGCTCCCTCTGGACTGCAGTGTGGCTCCACTGTTCTGGTTAGACCAGCAACTAACGTTAGTTAACGCGCTATGCATCTTATGAACACAAATGATGCCCTCCTCATACACATGTAGGTAAGACCCTTAGCTAAGCCTGCGTGTGCATGCTGTTGTCACTGCGGGCCATCTCTGGAAATGTGCCTTTTTTTCCACAGCGTAAAGTTGATGCTAACTTAGCATCATTGCTAGCGGGAGGGAGGACTTACCAGCATTCAGTCATTGCCTGCTTACTGCTGCTTGCTAGTATTGTTAATCCCATGTCAGAAAAAGTCTCCAGATAAAAACTCTGTCTGAATTTTAAATCAAATCAGGAGTGTTTTGAGTCTGCCAGATGTTTCTGTCCACACACCGATTTGTTTCAATCATTCGTTTTTGGCTCCATGGTTAGACAGAAACTACCATGCCTGGAGTGAGAAGGGGCTGGTTTCCATCAAAGACCTATACATAGATGGCCATTTTACATCCTTTGATCTACTGAAGAGGAAGTTTGGGTTGCCCGGCACAAACTGGCTCACATTTCTGTAGGTCAGAAATGATGTTCGATCCAAGATTCGTACCTTTGAAGCGATTCCAAATGAACATCTTCAGTCCTTCTCACTCCAAGCATCTTATCTCAAGATTTGTATGTCTGTTTAATAACTGCAACATGGCCTCTACTGAGAGAATTAGAGAGGGGGAACTTGGCATTGATTTATCTGACATTATATGGGAAAGGAGTGTCAGTGGTACAACTCTGCTCAGTTAATAGTAGGCACCAGCTGATTCAAATTAAAGTTGCTCACCGTCTTCACTACTCAAAGCATAAATTACACAAGATCTACCCTTCTGTCTTGTCACTATGTGGCAGGTGTCAGAGGGCACACTATCTCATGCCTTCTGGTTCTGCCCTTCGTTAACGGGATTCTGGGCTAAAATATTTGATTGGTACTCTAAGGCCTACAACACAACCCTACAGCCAGAGCCGGAACTCGCCATCTTCGGCTGCTCTGAGGCCTCTTTGAACTTCCCTACAGCTGTGCAACAGTCTCTGACACTGGAGACCACTGTTGCCAAGAGACTCATTCTGAAGGAATGGAAGTCCTCCTCTCCACCCTCTTTTCGGGTATGGCTGATGGACATGATTTCTGTTATACAGATGGAGAGACTCAGGTCCCTGAGGACCAACTCGCTTGGGAGGTTCTCAACTATCTGGCAACCGTTTCTGGACCACTTTAAGAATGACGGGTGACTGAGGTTGGGGGTGATGGTTGGCTTGCCCGGCTGGCGTCTTGTGGACCCCTTGTGTGAGATCCCAAGCACTTATCTATTACATACATAAGCGCCTTGAGCAGCTGGTAGCACCACATTGCAATGTTAAATGTCAATGATTTATGTATGTTTTTTTAGTTTTTAGTTTTTGTTTTTCTTCCTGTGTCTGAGCCTGTCTGTCTTGTATTGTCTTGTGTATTGTTTCATAAAAAATTGAAAATAAAATATTGGGAAAAAAAAGAAAAAGTCTCCAGATGTGTCGCTAATGTTAGTTTCTTTTGAGAAAGATTGTCTCCCGGCATCTGAAAAGTTGTCTCGAGTCAGATGCAGCCATGAGTTGTGAGGCAGCCAGTGTTTCCGTCCTGAGACCATCATCGGATTCTTCATCAGAATCTGATAAAGGTCTCAAGACCGAAACGTTATTCTTTCTGTTAAATCAAACTTTTTGCATTTGGAGACAGTGTGCGGGAGTTATTTTCTTTTAATTTTCTAGATCAAAATACTGCCAAACCACGCTGCTTTTACCAGATGTCATCTCCGTCCGCCGCTCCCACTAATTCACCCTGGTTTGTTTATATCCGGGCAGGAAACTTTACAGGTATGTGTAGTTGACAGAAAAATGAAGTTTCAGTTCTAGGAGTACCACCTATTGCTGCCCCCCCTTCTCCCCCCCCCCCCCCCCCCTCACACACACACGCACACACTTTACTCCCTGGCTCACATTCGTTTTAAGTCATGGGCTGGTGTGATCCCATCGCAAGATGGTCTCTAGTTAATTTAATTATTAGTTTAACCGGCTAGTATTTTGGTGCCGACCAGCGAGGGTGGCGGACGTTTAAACATTTAACAAACTAGTTGTGCACATCCCTAGTATAGATGTGTGTAGTCTTGTATAGCATTTGAAGGAAGTAGGCCCGCACACCAGAACTCCCTTTTTTTACTTTATTTGGTCAAAGGAACAACGTTTCAATCACCCAGTGATTTTCATCAGGTTCATACAATGTGTTCAAATGGACTCCTTTTTAAAGGAGCTGGTTCTCAGTCTCCACCAGGTGCAACCAGTTGGTTTGATTGAGTTGCCTGGATTGGATGATGAGTTAATGAGTTAGTCAAGAGGAACAATGTATTGTTCACTACAAAATCACTGGCTGATTGAAACGTTCCTTTTACCAAATAAAGTCAAAAAACGGAGTTCTGGTGTGCGGGCCTACTTCCTTCAAATGCTCTACTTTTAACCCAGCACCCGTCGACGATGTGCGTATAGCCAAACGCTCTCTCTGTAGTCTTGTATAGGCCAGTCTATATTCATCCTTTGATTCAATCCTGGATTGAATCCGCAGCTCCACGCTTCACAAAGTTGAATCACTTTCCTTTCCCAATGACCTGTTGAGAGCTTCTGAATAGAAATGCATTTCCCCCATTTCTCCCTCTCGGCCTCACTCCTCTGCTCTATTTCCTTTCGTTCTTCACCAGTGCTCGCCTTTTTGACCCACTGTCTTGGGGAACGGCGTCGGCCCACTGAAGCGGAACATTACACGACACCCTTGTCTGGTCCCAGAGCCAGGCTCAGGTCTTAGCTGTAGAGTGAAAGCATGTCTTTTTATAGGCTGGGCTGAGCTGTGTTAAATACAACGCTTTTGTTTCAAACCATACACGTTATCCTGGGTCAGGCCAGGGCTGTTTCTCAATAAGGGTTCTTGTGTGTTCTTGTGTTCTTGTGTCCCTGTGAAACGTCATCAGTCGCAGCCCAAGTACTGTTCCAATGCAAAGTTCACATTTCGCCAAGAACGCTTAAAATTCCCGGATGTGTTCTTGACATGCCCACTTGGCCGAGGATGCTCTGGTTGGTGACTTGTGTCAACTTGGCAAGGCACGTATCGCAGCATTCATTTCGGCATAAGTGGCGGAGGCAGAACGCAGCAGAGAAGACGCCATAAGCCCCGGGAGGTTTTTTACAATTTAAAGTTTTGTTTCACCACTAAATTAATTTCTGATGACTTTTGATGCCTACAAGCAGGGTAGTAGGTTTCAATAATTCCCACTTTACGAACATTTATGGCGAAAAATGGAGCAACAAAATCAGCTGAGCTTTGTGTACTGTAGTACTGCAGGTGGCCTCTGCGCTGGTATTGCGCAATACCCTCAAGAACGCATCGTCTCAAACTGCCAACAGCATTATGTGTAAATTGATTAGGTTCATTTTGTCTTCTTTTAAATTATGTTTTTAGTTTTCTTATTTCCAGACAAATTAGTTTGTCTGGAAATTTGTCTGGAAATAAGAAAACTAAAAACATAAGCATTATGTGTGCTTGTGACCTAGCGAGTTCATTCTTCCAAGAACGACTAGCAAGAATGTTCTCCCCAAGAACACAAGAACAAGAATGCATTATTGGTATTGGTGAGGCTGTGCATGTTATCCTGTGTCAGGCCAGGTGAGGCTGTACACATTATCCTGAGTCAAGCCTGGGCTCTATACCAGTCATACTCAACTGGCGGCGGCCCGCGAGCGCCTCCTGTGTGGCCCGCGATGGAATTGCAACAATTTTTTTTTTTTTTTTTTTACAGTGCACCTGAAGACAACATGCAAGATACCCGCTGAATAAGTGTCCAAATGTTCAAGTCATTCTGGCCAATACTCCACTTCTGTTATAGCATTTCAGCCTGGAATATGGAATATCTTTCAATAATCTATGATTTAGCCGCTAAATTGTCAAATACCGCTGTCTGCTCGCTACCCAGGCACTTATGTATGTACTTAACCTAACTAACTATCCGGTGTGCAACATTGTCAGACTAAACTTCGACTGACACCCCAAAAACCTACAATCCGCTATAGAAAAATTTATATTGATTGTTTATTAACTGGCCCCTGGCCTTCTATCATTTCACGAAAGTGGCCCCCGGGCAAAGCAAGTTGAGTATCCCTGCTCTATACCATGAATGTTCTATAAGAAGATCCAGGCTCTGTCCCTTGATCTGGTTTGTCAGCTCGATTGTAGTTAACTTGTACTACGAACCTCGGTTGCCACTCGTTAACTCGAACCAGGTTTTTCTAATCAAGCTGAGAGCTCGTGCACATGAAAATGCCCGTGCACTGGAGCTCGTGCCTGCAAAAGAGGCGTGGTTTTTAACAACTGCCAATCACAATGCATTATGGACTGCTCCAACTCTGACAGCGCCAGACACGCCTATTTCCTCATTGAATGAAACAGCAAATAAAAATCCGCGTTGGATATTATTAGTCTGTTCCCGAATGACTGTCTAAAGTGACCACTTTTATCCACACCAGTAATTTCTTTGAAGAGCGGTTTTTAGCTCCATGTAGGCTATCTACAGCAGCTCAATTCACCCTCTCAATAAACTCAAAACCGGCATGTCTTTTGTGGAAGCAATGTGTAATCTATCTCAGTCCAAAATCCGTATGTATAGACCATTTAGGCTCAATGAATAATAATGATCTCATGATATGTTTAGTCGCACTGATTGAATAATTCCTATAGGCTAATCAATAAAAAAAAGAATGATAATAAAATAAAAAAATGCTTCTGAACTGAATCGACACGGTACGTGCGGGCATAGATTTCATTTATAAAAAATAGACTATTTTGTGGTCACATATATAGGCTATTGTCAGCAGAGTCGCATATCTCCATATTTCATAATGATGCTGGAAATATGAAGTTCAATCACATCATACAGGCCAAAAGCAACACAGTTGCAGCTGCAAAATGCAGGAGTAGCCTAGATATGAATCATCTTAATATGGGATCGCCTGTGTGCAGGTGATCCCATATTAAATTGCTTAGATGTAGTAGGCTATTCTAGCATGTATCACCATTTCAATTCCAACCCAACGTCAGTCTCAGCTCCATTGCGCACACGGCACCGTGCGATTTGGAGACGTTTATGTAACCTTTTTATGCCGGTTTAGTGATATTTCTCCACTCACTATTCAGCTGCAATCGATCAGCGGGGTCAAACAACGTATCTAGGCTACTTGAGAGCACAAAAATGAATATATAAAAACATATTCCAAAGTGGTAAGTAGGGCTTAATTAAAATGTAGCCTGCAACAAGTGCAAGGCTTTAGTCCTTGATTAATTCAACATTACAATTCGTGCTCCTTCCTCGATGGGAAACTCGTCCAGAAAGGGGTTGGCCATTTTTCCAAACTGCTGATTCGATTGGTTCGTGGGCGGTTTATTTAAGGTCTAATCTTATCCTTGCAACTTAACCTGCTGCGGACCAGGTTAAGTGTGAAGCATAAGTTGCTATGGAAATATATGTCGGTAAGAAGTTAACTAGCTTTGTAGCACGGCCAAACCAGGGTTAAACCTGAAGTTACCTCGCTAAACCACTAATCGAGCTTTGTGGTACAGGGCTCAGGTGAGGCTGTACAGGTTATCCTGGGTCAGGCCAGGTGAGGCTGTCCACCTTATCCTGGGTCAGGCCAGGCTGTACACGTTAGTTAAGGTGAGATACAGTACAGTATTAACTCCACCCAATAGCCAACATCATCATTTGGAGATCTTATTTTATTCAAACATGTAAAACATGTCATTTGGATTCCATGTTGTCCATGTGTCTGTGTGCTGTCCCCTCCCACAGTCCAAATAACATGCAAGTCAGGTGGATCTGAGACTAAATTGTCCATAGACTATAGTCTTTTATCTGTGTTGTCTTTGTGATTGACTGGAGGGTGTTTACCTAGCTCTCGCCCAATGCATGCCGGGTAGGCTGTAGACCACAGTGAGACTGAATAGCAATAAGCAGATATAAAGAAATAATGAATAGCTGGTGAATTCTCAGATACTGCAGCCCCTGTGGCTGATGGACAAAGATCCTAAAGGAGGAATGCACCTTCAGATACAATTATGTCTCATCAATTTGTGATGTTTAGTGCATTCCAGGATTTATTTTGTGATAAAGCGTTGCAATTTTGTTATATCCACTTTCCCACAACCTGTCTCCTCTTCCTTTACTTGAGTTTGTGATTTCCTATGTTTCAACTCCAAGACAACAGTGTGAACTTGTTGCCTTCAATCAAAGGTGCAGGGTGGATGGATGATTCAAAACATAGATGTCTTGGTATATTAAGGCTAATGTCACTGGAGAAACTGATCTCTGCCTTTTTCTATGGTTACTTTCTGTATTTCCTGTATGAGAGTTGAACGTTGGTGCAAATCGGTGAATGTAGATAGAAGCCCTCGCTCTTTGATCCTGAGGAGCTGACACCAAAACATTTACGGCTGATGTTTTAGAACACTGAAACACATTCAGCTCATCAAACTTTGTAGCATGTGTAACCCATGTTGTAGCATGTGTAACCTGTGTTGTAGCATGTGTAACCCATGTTGTAGCATGTGTAACCCGTGTTGTAGCATGTGTAACCTGTGTTGTAGCATGTGTAACCCATGTTGTAGCATGTGTAACCCATGTTGTAGCATGTGTAACCCATGTTGTAGCATGTGTAACCCATGTTGTAGCATGTGTAACCCATGTTGTAGCATGTGTAACCCATGTTGTAGCATGTGTAACCCATGTTGTAGCATGTGGAACCCATGTTGTAGCATGTGTAACCCATGTTGTAGTATGTGTAACCCATGTTGTAGCATGTGTAACCCATGTTGTAGCATGTGTAACCCATGTTGTAGCATGTGTAACCCATGTTGTAGCATGTGGAACCCATGTTGTAGCATGTGGAACCCATGTTGTAGCATGTGTAACCCATGTTGTAGTATGTGTAACCCATGTTGTAGTATGTGTAACCCGTGTTGTAGTATGTGTAACCTGTGTTGTGTAACGCCAAAGCAATGATGCTGTATTGTTTTCACAGTTGCCCTGGCCACAGATCAAGATCTCATATGGCCTCTTATCACAAATAGATTTTTCCATATTTCATCTCTCTGGGTGTTCACTACCTCTGGAACTATTAATACAACACCTCATGGCTAGTACTTCCATCCCCTCAGGTTGTTTATGCATACGAAGAACATCTATTGCTCACCATAACCTTTAGGCTACTTTCTATGGAAATTGCACACAAAACCATATACTCATGTCTTCTACACATACACACAGCTCATGGAGTAGGCTATAACGGCGCATATTGTGAGTCACGGCGCGTAACATCTATCAAATCATCTCCGCTCTTTGTATTTGTTTTGAATTCATACGATCATTATAGGACACTTTCAGGCCATGGCTGGCCTCGCTGTAAGTGCACCTCGCTGTGTGTGTGTGAAGAATTGCTCTCAGATATGAACTGAAGGGAATGGGAATGGGGAAATGTTCATTTTTATTTTCCACCAGGAATATTGCTTTTTTTGTGATTTGTGAGATGTATGTGCTTTGAACAGAAATGCCTAGAAAAAACAACTTTAGTTCAACAATAGAAAATAAATTGATAGAATGGTAGACAGCATTGTGAATTGAGTTCATTTTCGGAAGAGGGCCACTGGATGTTGTTGTTGTTTTTTGTTTTTTTAAGGTCTAAAACCGGGGCTTAGCTCATGATATACTCTAGTGTTGTGGCCCTGGTAGACTTGGTGCATAGACTACTTGCACAACTCCACTACTTCCTGAAATGAGTAGGGCATCTTGGTTTCCTGTCCTACAATATTGGATGAACTACCGGTAATTAATGTCAGGTGTGCCTGATCACTGTTGTTGTGACCGCAGCAGTCAGGCACACCTGACATTAATCAGTTCATCCAATAGTGTAGGACAGGAAACCAAGATGCCCTACTCATTTCAGGAAGTAGTGGAGTTGTGCAAGTAGTCTATTGGAGACTTTCAATATTGAATTTTGAGATGGCATTGAGTTGTGTGTATAATCTTTACTTGTATAGCGCACTATTCAAAATAGAGCTTATAAAGGATCTTTACAGATACAAGAACCACAGAAAAGGAATGGAAACAAAGCAGTAGATTAATCAGAGAATAAAAGGCATGGAGATTAAAAACAAGCAAATGATGAACCAATTCAATAATACAATAATGAATACAATGTGAATAATAATAATTACTGGTTCCTGGTCTGAGGATCTCAGGCTGCACACTGTTCACATGGGGTTAATTAATTATAATATAAATAATCAAACAGTGTACAGCTTTAGTCATAGAAATAATAGTATTATTTAATATACTTACAGTTTCCGGGAAACGAAAGATGTAACGGCGGTGGAAGTAAAGTTGTATATTGTATTTTGCATATTTTACGTATTGTATTGTTTCTTGCTTCTTTCTAGCAATATGTTGATACTGCTGTTTTTGCTCTGCACCTTACCTACGGGAATTTGTGTAACTTTTTATTGTTTAATTAGTTGTTGCTGTCATTGATGCTACTGCTGCTGTAACGCCAGAATTTCCCTACGGGGATGAATAAAGTACTCTATCTATCTATCTATCTATCTAATGTACAGTAAGTAAGCGGGAGCCAGATCCATATACAATAATCAGCAACATGTAAAAATCAACCCTAAAGCTCACAGGCAGCCAATGCTGTGAGGGTAATATAGGAATAATGTATTTTCTTTTCTTGATTCTAGCAAGAATGCTTGCTGCAGCATTTTGAATAAGTTGTAAGTAGTCCATTGACTTGTTAGGGAGGCCGGAGAAAAGAGTGTTGCAGTAATCTAGACTACTTGAGACAAAGGCATGTATGAGCTTTTTGGTGTTAACAAGACAAAGAATTGTCTACTTTGGCAATATTTCTGAGCCGATAGAAGATATTTTTCAAGAAGTTAAGATCACCTAAAAGGTCCATACCAGCGATCAGATGTGCTAACCGAGGGGTAGTAACCTCAACAGAGGAAATAAACGAGACATTCAAAAATTATTTTGGGCAGCTGTATACAAATGGCCCGGCTCCCACTGAGGATGACTTTTCTAACTTTTTTGGTGGACTAGACCTCCCTAAATTGTCAGAAGAGGAGACTAAAGCCCTGGACTCTCCTATCACACTAGATGAGCTATTGGGAGCAGTCAAAGCCACTAATAAGGGCCGTACACCAGGTATAGATGGCATACCAGTGGAGCTCTATCTTTCACTGTGGGATGTTCTTGGACCAGTGTGGTTAGAAACGCTGGATTATGCTATCAAAAAGGGCAGTTTCCATAGAGACTTAAACACAGCCTTGATTACTGTTATACCTAAACCCGGGAAGGACCCCTTGGAGTGTGCCAATCATCGCCCAATTTCGCTGATAAATGCTGATCTCAAGATATTCTCCAAAGTCTTAACCGGTAGACTTGAAACAGTGGTTAAGAAAATTGTGAGTCCGGATCAGACGGGCTTTATTAACTCATTCACCGCCAGTTTAGGACTGCCAATATTTAGCACAGGCCAAAGATTTTCATAATTGTTGGTCATCTTTCAAGACCCACAGTAAATTATCTATTAGCACCAGAGTGATTTGCAATACCTCAAAATGAAGATGTACGTCTCTGGGTTCACCAGGGAAAAAAAAGTGAGCTTTTAGCATGTTCTGTACTCTACTTATAGCCATTTATATACACCCTGTTTTCCCCCAAAATGTCTCTCTGAGAAAAGAAATTGCAGAAAATGGCATTTATGTATTTATGCACACAATCTCATGCAGAACTCGCTCTCAATTCTTTTATTTTGAACTGTATTGACATCAGACATGTAAATATTATTCGTTAGGACACAAATGACAAAAAAAAAAAAAATATATATATATATATACACATGAAGTGCTTTTTTTTTACATTCAACAATACAGTTTACTCGGTGTGAGTGAGTGTGCAGACAGACAGACAGACAGACAGACAGACAGACAGACAGACAGACACACCGACAGACAGACAGACAGACACACACACACACACACACACACACACACACACGATCCCCCTTTTAGATTTCTAACCCCACATATGATAAGCAATAACCACGCCCTGTGGCGCTGGGATTGGCCAGGAGCAACACTGGAGGGCACGCAGCCCAGCGATTACATGAACCAACTGAATAGCTCTTGAGAAAGGACAGCGGGCTGCTCTGACTCCCGCTTCTGCCTTGTGCCTTGCTGTTGTGTGTTTATTTTGCACCCTTCCTCGTCCATGTCTCCCTGTCATATCCCCTGCTATCTGATCGTTCCCGTTTTCCCCTCGGCTATTCAAAACGTCCTCACCGCCCTCGCAAACTGATCGATCATTTCCTCATTCCTCCGATGATCAAACACATCTCTTGATTACTTTCTCCCGGCTTGCACAGAGGAAGGCGACTCCAGCTCGTGCAGCGCGCCGAGGCGCGTTTCAATGGCGTTTCTCCTGTCTGCACAAGGAAGCGTTACCAGTTTTCTGCTTTTCCTCCTGCTCAATTTCAAAACAACAGCTGCGGTATGTGTTTGTTCACGTGTTGTCTTAGATGATAGGGACCTGATACCATGTGACAGGCTGGGGAAGTGTTTAAACTACGCCCTGCAGTAATAAAAACAAAAACACGTCAAACACGTCATTGGCGGGGAGGGCTATTTCTGATAACACGTCAAAGACGTCATTGGCGGTGAATGAGTTAAGGGACGCCTGGCCTCTGATAACGTCCGCCGACTCCTACACATATTGAGCGCGTCACATATGATCCCACCTGAGTGTGGCCTGCTATTTGTGGACGCTGAAAAGGCGTTTGATCGCCTCGAATGGCCATATTTGTGGAGGGTTCTGAGAGAATTTAACTTTGGAGACAAATTTATCAATATGATTCGTACGCTATATGCCAACCCATCAGCTCGGGTGTGTGTGGGAGGAGGCCTCTCTGAACTATTTGACATCAAACGTGGCACACGTCAAGGGGATCCTCTCTCGCCTTTGATCTTTAATTTATCTATCGAACCGCTTGCTCAACTAATTAAGAATTGCCCTCAGATTTCCCCCATCACAATAGGTGCAACATCCCACTCAATTTCGCTATATGCGGACGACACGTTGGTGTACATGGCAGACGTTCAACGAACGCTCCCCAGGGTATTAGAAATACTAGATCACTTTGGACACCTGTCAGGTTACAAGGTCAATCTGGCTAAATCTGCATTGATGTTGGTTAATACGGACCATAGTAGGGTGGTTCTCCCCCCCCAGATTAGTATTGCGAAAGAGGTCCTCTACTTGGGTATTAAAATCAGTACTTCATTGTCTTCTATAGCTAAAACAAATTATTCTTTAGTGTTTAAAAAAGTAGAAGAGGATATTGCAAGATGGAAACATCTGCCAGCGTCAATCCCAGCTCGGATATCAGTCATTAAAATGAACATCTTACCCCGTATTAATTTCATCAGCTCGATGATTCCACTGGCTCCTCCGATAGGTTACTGGCAGAAGCTGGACTCCCTACTAAGAGGTTATGTCTGGAATGGTAAACGTCCCAGTATAAAGTGGTCAGCTCTCCAGGTCAAGAAGTCGGTTGGGGGATGGGCATGTCCAAATTTTAAATTATATCACTGGGCATTCGTATTGAGGAGTCTCAGTTAATGGCTGGATGGAGATAGAGTTTCATCTTGGAAAAGCGTGGAGCAAGAACTAATAACACCAATAAGATTGAAGGATTTTCTCCTTATAGGTATATCTAATAAAAAATGTAGTTTGCTTT
>NC_139624.1:105646670-105754170 GCF_964638095.1 Poromitra crassiceps
TATTGTTTTGGAGGAGGAAGAGGAAGCATGGAGCTAAAAAAGTTGACCCTCGGGAGGATATTCATCTTAATTATTGAGACTCGGCTGCGCAGAGAGTTGGGTAAGGAAGACCATCTGGCTAAATCTGAAATAATTTTTTTTAGAGTATCATCAAAGTTATGTCTTGCTATAGATTGAATTGAAGGAAAAATTTCAACACCCAGGTAAGTAAAATGTTTAACAACTGGAATAACTGGAGGGACAGTTGCACGAGCCATGGCTTTGTTCAACGGTAGCAAAGCCGACTTCTGCCAGTTAATTTTGAATCCCGATAAATCGCCAAATTTATCAAAGATAACGAGTATCCGGGGTAAGTCCTTCGTTGCATTACCAACAAAAAGTAACAGGTCATCAGCATATAATGAAATATGATGATGGGTTTCATTGATTGATATCGGAGACAGCAGTGGAGACTGGCGAATAGTTTGTGCAAGAGGTTCGAGGGAGAGAGCAAACAACAGAGGGCTCAAAGGACAGCCCTGTCTGGACCCTCTGGCGATGGCAAAGAGGGGGGAGCAGGTCTTACCCGTAAGCACCATAGCCGTAGGATTAGCATACAGCACTCTGACCATATCAATAAAGGATGCGCCAAAACCCATTCTCTCAAGCACAGACCACAGAAAGGGCCATTCCAGCCTATCGAAGGCTTTCATCGCGTCCAGTGAAAGCACTGCAGTAGGGGAATTCAGCCCACAAGAGCCATCTATAACATGTAGTAGCCTCCTTACATTATCAGATGCTAGTCTGGATCTTATGAAGCCCGTCTGGTCACAATGCACCAGCTTTGTCATAATGGCCCTGAAGACGCCGAGCCAGCATCTTAGCATAGATCTTTACATCGGCATTCAATAACGACAGAGGTCTATAACTAGAGCATTCCAATGGGTCCTTTCCCTTCTTCAACAGCAAGGAGATCAAAGCAATGTTAACGTCTCTAGAGAATGAGCCCTCCTTCACTGAGAACTGAATCATATCATAGATCAGGGGACCGAACAAGGGCCAAAAGGTGAGATAAAATTCCGGCGGAATTCCATCCAGACCTGGTGATTTACCCTTGCTCATGTCCCTTAAAGCCTCCTCAATCTCCCTCATTGTAATAGGTGCATCTAATGGTTCAGCCTCGCTCTCAGGAAGACGCTCCATTTGGATGTTAGTTAAATATCTATCATACACAGCTTTGTCATGGACGGTCTCAGAACTGTACAGTTCCTCGTAAAAAGATCTAAACGTTGAGTTTACATCCTTAGGATCCGTCAAGACAGCACCCTGCTTTGATTTAATGCCGAAAATGTCAGAAAAATGCTCGCTGGTTCGTAGTCTCAGGGCCAGCAGATGACTGGGTCTTGCAGCATGGAAATAATATTTCTGTCTGGTTCTGTGCATGAGGAATTCTGAACGGCGTTTGAGGAGGGCATTGATCTCTTTTCCAACAGTTTCCTTCAGAAGGAAAACTGCATCACTGTAATTATGTTGGAGAGTGGCATCTAAGGCAGAATATTCCGACTCTAACGCCTCCAGTTTAGCCGCTCGTGCTTTATTTCGGTTTGAGGCAAACAGGGTGGTATTGCTTCTCACAAAACCTTTCACTGCGTTCCATAGAATCCTCGGGTCGGTAACTGAACCCTGATTGAAGTCCAGAAACTCACGGAAATTAGCTTCAAATTGTATTTTAAATGATTCGTCTTCGAGTAGCGAGGAATTGAAACGCCACCTAGGGGCTCTAGACGGTGCCGGCTTTATGGAGGCAGAACAACAAACAGGTTTGTGGTCAGACCAGGCAACTGGGATGTAAACAGTGTTATGTACATTTTGAAATAGGTTTTTGGACGCAAAAAGAAAATCTATTCTAGAAAAAGATTTGTGTCGAGCCGAAAAAACGAGTAATCCTTAACAGACGGATTCATCAGACGCCAGAGATCAATCACCCCCATCTGTGTAGCCAACTGTCGCAATGCCCCACTTGCAAGACGCTGGTCCCCGCTCTCCGCCTCTCCCGACCTATCGATGTTACTGTCCCACACTGCGTTAAAGTCTGCACCCAAAATCAAACGAAAACCTGTTAGCTCCAGTAGGGTTTTAGTCAAAAGGTTATAGAATCCAGAATCAAAATTATTCGGCGCATAGGCAGAAATCAGTGCCACATTATTTCCATCTAAGCGGATCTTGGCAATCGCAATTCGTCCCTCCGAGTCAGCCCAGGAGCCAAGTAAATCAAATTTCAAACTGCGTTTGCAAACCACCATCACTCCTTTAGTCTTTGTGGCGGCTGCAGAAAAAGCTATGGAGTGGTAAAGCTTATTTGCGAGACGGCCAGAGTCTTTGTGTAATAAATGCGATTCCTGTATCAGTGCAAAATCAACCTTATTTTTACGGAAAAATTCTAAAATGGTAGCTCTTTTATGAGGAATATTAAGACCCCTGGCATTAACAGAAACAATAGTGAGGTTATTCATGTCTAGTCCCATAACAAGTATACAGTAGCGCTTCGAAAAAAGTAATGTCGACCTTCACATCCCCATAGCAATCCTTCCCAAGACAAAGAAATCCCAAAACGTAAACATAGACACATAATACAAAACTGAACAAAGAAAAGTGAGGAGAAACAATACTCCTCATCGTTCCTGATAAGTCCTACTCGGACAACTAACTCAACTCTTGAGAGCCCTATGACTGCCCACAAGGAGGCAGCACCCTCACCATATATAAAATATTTTTTTACAGCATTAATGTCTGTAACCTAGTGGCCAAAGAATGGATATTAAGGGGTACCATGTTGTGCACTCTAGTTCCATAAAACAAAAATAGACTAAAGTAGAATAGGGGAGACCAACAGTTTAAGCAGATAAATTAAAATAAAATAACCACCATAATAAACAAAGCAAAGGGAGCTCCCACACACCCATATCAGTATGCATGCATAGGTGCATACACACCCCACATAATTAACCTTACTCGCCTTATTAGCTCCCATCACCATGTAAAGTATATAAACACACCTACCAATGCATAGACATACACACACACACGTTCACAGCCATACTAAAAAAAAAAAAAAAAAAAAAAAAAAAGGGGGGGGGGGGGGGCTATACTGGCTCCGCGATACATCGAACCTCCCTTATCTAGTCAAAACACCACCTCCAAAGCAGCTCCCCTAATAAAGGGAACATCTAGCATGTATCCCCTTAATAGCTGCCCAACACATCACAAAGATATTCTCTGTTTAGTTTCTTTAGCAAAAATCGCCCCCCCCCCATTTATCAAGGCTGTCCACCAGATGGTAGACTAGATCAACTGGATTTACTTCTCAAAAGCTGACATACCATCCCCATCTTTAAAACGTGCTTGCATGCAGCATAGCTAACAAAAAAAAGAAAGGAATATAAACAAACATACAAAGAAAAAAAGAAAAGAAAAAAAACAAACACACACAAAAAAAAATAAACATGTAAATCCCCAACAGCTGTGAAAAAGTGCACACAGATATCCCCACCTCCATGTCAACCTTGCAGGCCCTAAGTGCCATATCTGAATAAGAACTAACAATTAACTAGCAGTAATATCATATAACACCTGCTGAACAGATTGTATAAGGCATATTACAAACCCCTCTTCATATCGCCATGATCCCGCAGCTCCGCCTCCGTTGGGGCGGGTCGCAATTGTAATGAGCCGGTCGGACTTCTGTAGTTCCCAAAACTAAATAGAAAGCGTTCCGTTTGTTTGTTTCCCGTTGGATCCAGCAGACTGTCCATGATCTAATAGCTGGCAATTGAATGGTGACCAATCCACACAAAACAAAATAAAAATAAAAACAACAGCAAAAAACAAAAACTGCTCCAGATATTCATTGCTTCACTCATTAGACTAGATAATAACGGAGTTGCTATTATCATGTGGTTGAGTCTGGCATATAGCACATCAGCTAAGCGTTGCAAGCCCAAATCACCCACAATTTAGAGCACCAAAAAGAGAAAATAAAACGTTCTGGAGCACTCCACTATGCTATTAACGAAAACCAGTCTTACCAGCGCAAATGTCCTCTGGGAATAAGTGTGTAAACAAAATAGCAAAATAACAAACCGACCGCTCCTGTAACGACATCAGCTCAAACCAGCGCTCGAATACACTGGATAGCCTTCTTCGGGTCGTCAAACCGGTGTCTGGTCCCCCCGGGCGAAGTGAAGGACAGCATGGCTGGGTATCCGAGGCCAAACTGGATCTTAGCAGCATGCAGTAGCCGCTTGCATTCCAGAAAAGCATGACGTCGATCCTGAGTAGCCTTAGAGAAATCTTGGTAAAGGCTGATCTTGTTCCCCTGCCACCGAACATCACCGATCTCCCTGGCTGCATTCCTCATGCGCTCCTTCTGCTGGAAACGTAGAAAACGGACAATAAATGGTCTCGGCGGAGCTCCTTGCTTGATGGGCGCAAGCGACCGGTGTGCTCGTTCCAGGTCCAGGCCCTCTGGGAAATCAATGTGGAGGATCTCGGGGAGCTTCTCTTTCAGGAAAGCGATGGCGTCTTTATTCTCACAATGCTCCGGAAAGTCGTAGATACGTAGATTAACTCGTCTATCTCTATCCTCGTATTCAGTCAGTTTGGAAGCTAACTTCACCACCTCTGAGGCAGGCGCTGGGGGCTGCTCTCGGTTTAGCCTGCCGGTCTCTTCCAGCATGTCGAGCCGGGCTTCCGTGCTGGTTACTCTGGTCAGGACGTCCGCCAGCTTCTCTTCAACAGCCGAGATACCCCTCCGTGTTTCCGCTAGGTCCCGCCGCAACTCAGAGAAATGTGTCTCTTGGTTCTCAGACAGCTGTCTAAGGAGCACAAGGATTGTGTCGGCTGACGGCGGTTCTCCCTCAGTAGCTGTGTTGCTAGCATTGCTAGCTGCATCACCATTTTGAGCGTCCCGGTTAGTCATGGCTCTGGTCTTTGGCGGCTGTTGTGTCGAGGAAGCTTTACTATCCATGAGTTTTGACTGACCAGTCATGGCATAAACAAGTTAACAGGGTAGCTAGTCATCAACATGTGTCACAAATATCACCCGTAATGAGGCTACAAACAAAAAAGGTGATGACGGCGCTGGAGCTCACTAACTAAGCAGCCATCTTCCTCTGCGCCCCTAGTGGCCCACTCGTATTGTGATAATATTGTATCGTGAGGCCTCTGGTGATTCCCACCCACCCTAATACCTACCTACCTATCTCTTTTCTCTTCAATCTCTCTCTCTCTCTTACACCATATTCCTCTCTCTCTCTCATGTCAGTCAGACAGGCAGCAGCCTCTCCAGTCATTCGCCCTCCTGAGGTAGTTTGTCCTTTGCTCCATCTAATCCATTAGTAATCCATTTCAGGGGCTGTGGGCCATATAGCAGCCGCTGAATGCAGCCTGTGTGCTTTCTCTGTCACCGTTTGTCAGCCTTGCTCTGACCAGTGAAGGCCTAGGATGGGTTTGCAACAGCGGTTAGACAGTGTGTGAATAATGTTCACGTAGTAAATATAATAGTGTCCTGTGTGTCAAAGAAGTGGAGATAGAGAGTGCTTCTATTGGGTTTTGCTGTGTGGAGGCATTTGGTGAATGCCATGGTTTTGGAGGTGTAGCTTAATGAAAAAGGAAGAGTTCCCAAGATACTCTTCAATCAAGCATTAAAAAAAAAAAATCTAACTCCACCTTTTGCAATGCACTGTATATTTGTTCTAGTGTTAGCACAGACAATTTGATTACAATATCAGGTTAAGCTATAACAAAACTGCATCAAGTAGCTGAAATCCACTGCATTGATATGGTGATGAGATATAGCTTCCAGCCCCCCCCCCCCCTCCCTTTTTTAATCCAGTATGTCTCCACACACAAAAAACAACAGTTTGTCTCAGGCATTGATCAAAAAGGGTTTTTTCTCATTGCTGTGAGAGATTGCGTGAGATTGATGCTGTTAATCACATGCTCCAAAATTGGCATTAAGCTTTGATGATAGAAGTTAGTGGGTTAAGTGCGTGTGTGGGCAGCCAATGCAAATGCAAAAATGCAATGGTCCAAGTTGATGCGTGGGGTTTCATTATTAAAATATCATGAAGTAGTTCCCAAGTGAGCAACTACTTTGTGCGTGCACACACCCACACACTTACGCACACGCACACACACACACACACACACACACACACACACACACACACACACACACACACACACACACACATACACACAAACTCATGCACACACAGACGTGCTAAATCAGAACAATTGCAGCCTTGTTGGGAACCAATCTCTCAGCGTGGCAGAGGCAATAAAATATGAAAAATTCCCTTTTGATCCCCTTTTCCATTGCCTTGCAGGTGCCCATGTGCTTTTGTAGGAGGCACTCGTTTAAGCTGGATCCCTGCATTTACTGTGGACCAGTGTTAAGTGATGAGATGCTTTGATACCTTTGATATCTACTGTAACCTTAAAAGTGAAACGATAAATAAAATGGCGTAAATGCAATAATTTTGCTTTTCAACATTGTTTCTTTGTTCTTATCAAAAATCCATTAATAGTAATTTTGAGGATGGAGAATAGAAACTACAGAAAATATTTTCTGCTTACTATTGCATCCTAGCTGCAAATACCTAACCTTGCTTGCAAGATGGATAACCTCGCGAGATCAAAAGAGATTCTCTCGACGTAATCCGACGGGTTTAGTGAAACGTAATGTGGAGCTAAACCGTCCATCTGGCAGTGTCAGGTTAACAAATACCATCATCATAATCATCATGGAGGATATCATTATTGTCAGTCTGCTGGAGTAAGAATTTCATATAACGATGAATGATACAATGATACAATAATACAATATATAAACCAAATCATCATTACATCACTCTCTAAACAAAAAGGTTCTGGGCTCTATCTTGGTACAGGCGCTCTCCGCTTTGTGCGCTTTGCGCACCTGTTTGTGCCTGCCTTATACTATCGTCTCTGCATGACGATAGCAGTCTGCCATGCGTAAGTGTCCAGGTGTTATGCCGACTCCGAGTTTTGCACCCCCGCCGCCAAACGCATCCCCACCTCACGGGAGCATATTGTAATGATTTATATAGAAACGTAACTGTTTAAAAATTATATAATTGTTTGGGTAGACGTGACCTCCCTGTTTGTAAGTTAAAACAGCCCCAAAATATGGGTGTGATGCAATTAAAAATGGGGAAGCATAACTCGTCACAACAACGGGCTCAAACGCAGATTAGAGGCGTGCCAAATCATTTATGCACGGCACAAACGGGATTTGGGCGGTGTTAACCAACAGAATTATTCACAGGTGTGGCCTGGCAATGCCTGGGCGTTACAATCAAACCAGATTCCCGTCTTGCACAGTTTGCGTGAGGCATGCTGTAATTCTCCCCATGCGTAATTTGGAAAGGTGTAGGCCTATTGACTAATGACTATATTATCCCTATCTCATAACGACATCATCACATCATATATACAGTACCTGTTAAAAACATCTGTGTTTTGATGCAATTTGGGTTATTTTGTTGATTGGGGTGGGACAATACAAACGTGTTTGCAGCGGGTAAACGGCGGAGACAAAATTACAGTGGACTCAAAACAGTCTTGTAACGACTCATGCCGAGGACAGAGAGAGATGGAGAGAGCTTGTGACAGATCGGCTGTGGTGCCAACGACTCTCCGGGTTATGGGATAGCAGTAGGTGAATAGCCTATTGCAAGTAGGCTACAATGTACAAGTTTGCTGAATGAATTTACTATAACCCCTCCTTGCGATGTGATAACAGTTTCTCAGTTAATTATAGTTGATTGCCTCGCTGAATAATCTGCTGGTTACCCAATGTTAGCAGCAGAATTTGATGTCCTGGCGTGGCACGTCCGTGCGTAATGACGTTTCTGTGCTGCCCAGCGCGGAGATTATGGTGCGATCAAGTGCAGCGAGTATTTTAGCACCTAAGAGGTGCTTTTCAAAGCTCTTTGCGCTGCTGACGATAGGATAATGCCATCGATCCCCACATTTTAGCGCTGAAATGCCTGCTTTGGCATGTGGCACGCCTATGCCCAGTACAATTATAACAGGCATGCGCTTGTGCCTGCCCACAAATACATTACCGCTTTTGCGAAGATAGGGCCCAGCTGTCTTTGTTCGCAAGCTTGACAGATTAAATTTGCTATGAAGAAAGTTCCTTTCTTGAAGCACAGCTGAAGTTTCCCTTGCATCTTCGTATGCAGTACAGTATACTATACATGTAGCCTACATCTTGTTTGCAAGTGTGAATTGTATAGCATGCATGTGTGTATGTTTGTATAAAGTGGCGGGCGGCTGTGGCTCAAGAGGTAGAGCGCGTCATCCACTAACCAGAAGATCGGTGGTTCAATCCCTGGCTCCTCCAGTCCGCATGTCGAAGTGTCCTTGGGCAAGACACTGAACCCCAAATTGCTGCCGATGACTGTGCCAGCACCCTGCGTGGCAGCTGGTTGCCTTCGGTGTGTGAATGGGTGAATGTAGACACATTGTAAAGCGCTTTGGATAAAAGCGCTATATAAATGCAGTCCATTTACCATTTACCAAAAGTAGTCTACTACTTCTGGGAAAACTCTATGGGCCCGTGTCCATCTAGCGTCTTTTTCGCTGGTCTGAAACTAACGTTAGTTCAGTGCGGTAGTAGCTTGATAGCTGACAGCTAACATTAGTGATTTAGCTCAACACTCACCAGAAATATTAAGAGCCAATCTGCTCCCACAATTGAGCCTTTCTGTCTCTGTTGCGATAGTTTCTCCATGATTCGTTGCCAGAAAAGGAGCACCCGACACCAGCGTCTTTCTGAAAAGTTAAAATATTTTCAGCTGGAAGCGCTGGGAGTCGGGCGCACAAAAACGCCGGAGCGCTCTGAAAATAGATGCTGGGCGCAGCGCACTTTCTCTAGACGTCCGTGTGCACCCGCATACGTTCTCCCCCCATTGGAAACAACTGAAAAAAGACGCTGGACCTGAGGAAAAGACGCTAGATGGACACAGGCCCTATAGAGGTACACTGTATAGGACCGTTTCTTACTCTGCACTGCTTTTTCAGTTCTTACACGTGCCGCCACCCACATACACATCTGCAGGCCTACGATCTCAAATCACCACTTTAACTCTCAGTGCACCCCCCCCCCCCCATGCTGTTGCCCACATACACATCTGCAGGCCTACGATCTCAAATCACCACTTTAACTCTCAGTGCACCCCCCCCCCCCCCATGCTGTGGCCCACATACACATCTACAGGCCTACGATCTCAAATCACCACTTTAACTCTCAGTGCACCCCCCCCTGCTGTTGCCCACATACACATCTGCAGGCCTACGATCTCAAATCACCACTTTAACTCTCAGTGCACCCCCCCCCCTGCTGTTGCCCACATACACATCTGCAGGCCTACGATCTCAAATCACCACTTTAACTCTCAGTGCACCCCCCCCCCCCATGCTGTGGCTCTTCCTCTCAGTGCACCCCCCCCCCCATGCTGTGGCTCTAATGGATGAATAAAACGTTTAGCAGCGATTGTTCGCTCAGCGGCACATCTCATGTGGAGGTGTCGAATTACCTCTGCTCACTCTCCACCGCCGCCCTACACTCCCACCGCATCTGTAGCTCCAAACTCATCTCACACTCATTAACTTAAGCTTTCCACTGATAAGGCCAATGAAAAGACAATGCGAGTGATCCCAAAATAAGTTAAGTTGTTGTTTATGAGATGAGTGGGGGGAGGGGGGAGATGCGAGCTGGGTGAAAGTAGTGGGTGAAAGGCAGTCTCAGCGCGGTGGCTGTCTCCGGCCTCCATTAGGGCCTGTTAATGTGCGGGCCGTGCAGCGGGGATTGGAGACAGAGGGGCTGCTGTGGTTGTTTTTGTTTTCATGCAGTTTCTGGGAAATACACACGGCTGTAATGGCTGTGGGTGTGGCAGCTGGCTTCATAAATGGGTAAGGCTGGTGGGCTGTGTCAAACCAGACGGCCGCTCGCTGGCGGAGCAGCTGCAGCATCCCCAGGACGGCGAGTGGCAGGTTTAAGTAGACGGCGAGGAGCTAACTAGCCGCCGCAGGCTGCTTCAGGATGATATTTGAACATGCGCTGGGAGCACCGCTGGGCCCTTACAGGAAACCCTCCAGGGTGGAGACGGCCAAGAGGTTCTGGAGGGTGAGTGAGACGGAGGGCGAGGAGCTGTGATGGCGGGGAGTGTCTGCCTGTAAGCCTATGTTTGAGTGAGTGTGGGAGTGTGTGTGCAACATGTTAGTGTCTGCCTGTAGGCCTATGTTCTAGTAGTCAATGAGTGTGTCTGCCTGTAGGCCTGTGTTTGTGTGTGTGTGTGTGTGTGTGTGTGTGTGTGTGTGTGTGTGTGTTAGGAGTTTTGTATGCAGCGTAAGCAGCATGCACCCTAAATGATGTATACTGTGTAGTGTGTAACGTATGGCATCAAGTCTGTACACTTGGCTCCATGAGATCGACAAAGTCTAGTTTTAAGGACGATCGATCCCTATTAGCTGTGCACAGGGTGTCACAATATACATCCAAAACAAATACACACAGTTTAAAACCACCATACAGTCAAATCCCAAATGATGACCCATTTTGTCATAATAGTAAACAATGACAAGCTAAGGACAAGCTCGAACAAACAAACAAAACGTGACTAAAATACATGGATAGAACAGCACAGTGTCTCAGTGGTTCGCACAGTTGGCTCACAGCAAGAAGGTCCCAGGTTCGAATCCCGGTTTCGTCCCAGGTCCTTTCTGTGTGGAGTTTGCATGTTCTCCCTGTGTTTGTGGGTTTCCTCCGGGTGCTCCGGTTTCCTCCCACCATCAAAGACATGTATGTTAGGGTTAATATTCCTGTCTGTGCCTCTGGCCAAGGCACTGGCAATCAAACTAGAGTTGGTCCCCGGGCGCTGCACTGTCGCAGCCCACTGCTCCTACTTCTAGGGAGGTTCCTAGTAGAGGATGGATTTCCTCATGGCGACAATAAAGGATAACTTAACTAGGATAACTTACAAACACCCAGGGAGTTTGATTTAAGGGAACAGTAACAGAGAGACGTTTTTGATCTTGATTTATATTCTTATCTCTCCTCCTTCCCCCTTTTCTTTTTACCTCATTTGAGTTTAGGATGGAGGAAAGGACAGCTATTCTTGTGTCTGAAGGTTACTGGTGTTTAAACGAAGAAGATTAAAACACATGTACCTTAAACATCCTTAAAGTCCTGATAAAAGGCTTTTACTGTTGCCTGCTGAGCTGTCCCATATCTCTGATAAAGCCTGGTCTTTATCGCCCCCAGCAAATCAATGTAATTAGCCTGTAAAAAGACCAACTGGTGGTCTCTTTGAAAAGCTGTCCGTTGGAAAGATTCACCGCAGATCAAACTCGCACCAGAGAGAATGCAGCCTCCAAGTTTGTCCACTTCTTTAAAGCTTCTCCCAGGGGAGGTAGCAACCTAATGAAAGTCCATGGTGGCTGGAGGTAGGACCACAATGCCACAGAGTGTTTGGAGCACCCAGTGGGGCCGGTCAATATTGCATTTCCTCAAGACACCGTCTTTAAAAGGGTAAAGAGAGACTATTTCTGCTCAAAGCCGAGTGCTGAATACAGATCCCTGCGGTGTACGCTGCTTGACAGGGACGGGCCGGGTTTTCAGAACCATATCTGGAGTTGAATCGGGCGTGGATCTTGATCTCTCGTGTGTTTTCTTTTCTCGCAGCCTACATCAATCATGTCTTGTTCCAATACCCAGGAGAACCTCCCTTCAATTTAATCTCTATCACTCATCATGTGTGCCCAGGCTAAACTCTCCCCATCTCATGCTGCCGACCTCTACTCTCCACTATTTGATCTGCAGTACGTAGCGCTCCACCCCTCTTCACTCCGCTCTGTGGAGTGTCAATCAGGACAGCTCTGGCTTTGTTGTTTAGCAGATCACTTTAGTTTTTAGTCTCCAGCACATAGACCTGCACAGTTAACATTACTGCAGTTTCCTCCAGCACATAGACCTGCACAGTTAACATTACTACAGTTTCCTCCAGCACATAGACCTGCACAGTTAACATTACTGCAGTTTCCTCCAGCACATAGACCTGCACAGTTAACATTACTGCAGTTTCCTCCAGCACATAGACCTGCACAGTTAACATTACTGCAGTTTCCTCCAGCACATAGACCTGCACAGTTAACAATACTACAGTTTCCTCCAGCACATAGACCTGCACAGTTAACATTACTGCAGTTTCCTCCAGCACATAGACCTGCACAGTTAACATTACTGCAGTTTCCTCCAGCACATAGACCTGCACAGTTAACATTACTGCAGTTTCCTCCAGCACATAGACCTGCACAGTTAACATTACTACAGTTTCCTCCAGCACATAGACCTGCACAGTTAACATTACTGCAGTTTCCTCCAGCACATAGACCTGCACAGTTAACATTACTACAGTTTCCTCCAGCACATAGACCTGCACAGTTAACATTACTGCAGTTTCCTCCAGCACATAGACCTGCACAGTTAACATTACTGCAGTTTCCTCCAGCACATAGACCTGCACAGTTAACATTACTACAGTTTCCTCCAGCACATAGACCTGCACAGTTAACATTACTGCAGTTTCCTCCAGCACATAGACCTGCACAGTTAACATTACTACAGTTTCCTCCAGCACATAGACCTGCACAGTTAACATTACTACAGTTTCCTCCAGCACATAGACCTGCACAGTTAACATTACTGCAGTTTCCTCCAGCACATAGACCTGCACAGTTAACATTACTGCAGTTTCCTCCAGCACATAGACCTGCACAGTTAACATTACTGCAGTTTCCTCCAGCACATAGACCTGCACAGTTAACATTACTGCAGTTTCCTCCAGCACATAGACCTGCACAGTTAACATTACTACAGTTTCCTCCAGCACATAGACCTGCACAGTTAACATTACTGCAGTTTCCTCCAGCACATAGACCTGCACAGTTAACATTACTACAGTTTCCTCCAGCACATAGACCTGCACAGTTAACATTACTGCAGTTTCCTCCAGCACATAGACCTGCACAGTTTACATTACTGCATTACTGTTTCCAAATTGGAAGACAATGTTTTTCGTTTTTTTTTCTGTGTTAGGCAAACATATCCCACGCAGTCCCCAAACATTCTAATTTGCTGTGGAGATTCGTTAATCCTTTTCACCCTAAAACCCACGTCCACACACATACAGTACCATAATCACAATAAGTGTTTGTGGTTTCATGTATTAATCCCTCTACACAAGGGTAGCTAACATACAGTAATGCAGCAGTGTGTTAACAGGATACCTGGGGCAAACCCAGACAAGCTGTTCATTAAGAAACTTCCAGACTCATTTCTTCATGTTGTAGAGTTTTATTTGAGAGGATAGAGAAATGTACCTGCTTTTCAGCGTAGGACTTAATTTTTCCGCATAGTTAATTTGTGTTTTTCACATGATAAAAGAGTGCAAATGAGCATTCTGAATAGTCTGCTTTGTTTCTCAAGGTTCAGCACATGTCATACTTAATGCCAGATATGCCAGCTTGATTGCACAACACAAAGCCGCTGTGTAGCTTTTCATATGAATTGAGTTAAGTTGCTGTTTTTGTTGATGACTGTATTATCTATGGCACATTTTCTATGCCACATTCCAACAATATATGAATATTCATGCCCAATAATGAAAAGTAGATAACCAGAGCAAGTCATGAAAAGTGATGTAAATGTTTGTTATTTGATGATGTGATCATTCATTATTTGTTGTTGTGGTCATTATTGTTGGAAGGTGGTGGCACAGAGCATTGAAATGGAGTAGAAATCCATATTTCTAACAGAGATGACTAAGGCTGAACGAAGGCTAAGGCTTCAAGCCGCCTGTGTTGATGCTGAGTGGCCCACCCCTTGTCTTGTTCCTCGATGTCTTCTCCGCCCACCTCAGTGGACCCAGCAGCACCAGCCCTTTCACACTGTTCCCACTCTCCTCTCGTCACATGCAGACTCCCGCTGCACTAGTCTTCATCTCTGTTCTTCAACATTCATTTCATATGATGCGTTAACCTCCTGCTGCCATCTTCTTCACAACCAGAGGCTGTATTAGCTGCCGATTAGCAGAGTCCTTTTCCTCCATTGTCGCATAGCTTCTTCCAACGTGCGTCTAATTCTTCTGATGTTTAGAATAAACCTGGATGAAGGCAGACAGTGGTCTCGCATCTGGCTGATAGCAATTGACAGTTTGGCAAGGTAGAATACAAGTCATTTTGGGGTCAGTTTTCTCTACTACATTGAGGGAACTGATGTTTCCCCCCATTGCTTCCATCACATCTTATAGATATCCTGTCATTACAGTATGTGGGTAGTAGGGCATTCACGACTAGTGAATTTGACTAGTCGACTAGTCGTCGCTAAAGGTAGTCGACTAGTCGTTTTTTTTTTTTTTTTTTAATCTTTAACGAGTTAACTCGGACGTTGATCAAAGCCCCCTACATCTCCTATAAAAATATAAATATGGGAGCCACCGAACGTGTACAACCCATTCCACCGACCCACTAAGTGGCGACAGTGCTCTCCAGACTAGAGAAAGCCGAGCAAAAACAGCAGGAAAAAGCGTGAGGAAACCATTCTCATGAGAATGGTTTGGCGAAAACGCTTTCGCGCTGGGAGCTGGCGCACAACGGTGGGGGATTCCAAAAATAGACTCTGGGTGCAACACACTTTGAAACACGCAGCAGAAAGCCCAGAATCGCACGCAGCTTCATCCCAGCTCACAACCGAAACCCCAGAAACGAGCGAGCCCGATCTAGACTTGCCCGACGAGCGGCCGCCAGGCAGCACAGACAGGCAGCAGAGACTCGCCTGTGACACACGCTGCAGAGCCACCAGAGACACACCCACGGAGGGAGGAGTTTGAAGGAGAGGGGGGTGGGGGTGCTGTTATATCAGAGGAAATTACTGTTCAGAACTATTGTTTAGATGTCTGATGTCTCACTGATGCCAAAAATAAATGGTTAAAGTGACTGTTCTGCCTGTTCTATCGAATTTCACAAAAATGCATTTATCTCAGCTTTCCTTCTCAGACGCTGAAACCATGCTGTATTCAACTGCTAATGCCTACATAACAGAACATGATAAAAACTAACTCTTTTAGACAGAGAAAGCACACATTCTATTAGTTCTTTTGAGATATTTTGTGTTCACAAAGTCCTAGCAGAAAATAATCCTCGGCTCTTGAAAATGAGCCAGAATCCTCAAAAAAAACCTTGGCAGAAGCTACCTACTGTATTGGATAAACTGTTGGCAGTGAATGTGTTAAGAAAGAACATGAGGTGTTTACACGACATACATGGACTATCATATCCCATATCCCATATCCCCCACAAAGAACATCAAAACACAACAAAACAAAACAAGAAAACTGCATAAAATACACAATAATCCAAGAACAAACAAGACTATTGGACAAACAACCAAACAAAAACAATGCATTCAGCTCCTATCCTGATAAGCCTAATGACACTGGGGTAAAAAGTTCTTAAAGTCAAACTCTGTATGTGGTTGCCATATTTTGGGGATGTCTAAGAATCTGCCTTTGCTCTTGTAGTAAATGTTATCCAACGTATGGTAGCTTGAGAGTTAATTCCACCAGTGAACTACAGCTGGGGGATTGGATGCTTTCCAATTTAAAATTATGCATTTCCTAGCTGCCAACAGGGCAAGATCTATGTATTTACTTTAAATGCCTTGTTTTTGTTTGGTTGTTTGTCCAATAGTCTTGTTTGTTCTTGGATTATTGTGTATTTTAAGCAGTTTTCTTGTTTTGTTTTGTTGTGTTTTGATGTTCTTTGTGGGGGATATGGGATATGATAGTCCATGTATGTCGTGTAAATACCTCATGTTCTTTCTTAACGATAAAAAAAAAAAAAAATTAGACTAGTCGACTACTAAGCACAGTGTCGACTAGTGGTTTTACTAGTCGACTAGTCTGTGAATGCCCTAGTGGGTAGTCCTCAAAATTGCTGGGGTAAAATGCAAGTCATTCCAGGGTCATTCCAGTTTTATTTTCCTCACTTTTTTTGAAGCAAGTTTGAAGCAGGCTTGCCCCATCGTTACAGTATATCGAATACAATTTAAAAAAAACAATTTTGTTTATGTCTGCAGTTTCTGCTTGTTCTCACACTACTTGCCGAAGAGCAATTCTCTGAAACAAACCAGAAATATGTTGTCCACTGCATCCAATTTCTCAGTCTACTATCAATCATTCTGTAGACATGAGGATGTGAACAGAACACATGATGGCAACAGTGCTGATGACTGCATAGGGAGGTGGACTGGTGATGAGAGGTTACTGTCCTGTAAATGGAGACTTACAAGATTGATCCTTATATAGCAGCCTATGTATCTATGTGGACCAGCAGGCATTCATGCTGTTGAAGTGTCCTTGAAGGAGACACAGAACCCCTACTTGCTCTCGTCTCATAAGGATGTAATCACATAAGCTCGCGAGGCAGCGGCGCAAGATCACGATCGCTTGAGAAATCCATCCTGCCGCGCTCCAAGCTCTTAATTTAGTTTCGTCCCAGCAGTAGGCCGGACCAATCAGCATCCAGAGGCTGCTACGGGCAGGATTTACAGTAGGTGTGACTAGTGTCCTCTAGAGAGAGAGTGGCGTCAGCGGAGGACCAAAATGCGAGACTCATTAGCCGATGAACAGCCAGGAATGGGTCTCGCGCTACTTTTGCATGCTAAAATAAAGCTGATAATGTACAATTTGATTCAAGGGGGGGGGGAACCCTTTCATACAACACAAACTGTCTATTTTGCTGCAACTCGACAGTGCTGCTTAATCCAGGACCTTACTTCCTGGAACTCTTGAGAGTAAAAAACTGGTCCATTGGAGTGAATGGCGATGTCGGGACTCTTCTATCTACACAGCTCTGGGTGTGACGACAGCGAAAAAGCAAGCCTGTGATACATGGTGATCGACAGATGGTTCATCCAATCACCTGCCAGGTTGTTGTTTTTTACGCGCCTGCCCTTTCCAAAGACCAGATCCCAGATGGTTCTGTGTAACAAATCATCTGGCAGCGTCAGGTTAGCAATCACACACACTTCAGTTTGTTTTTCTTTGTCTGAACCACAGTAGCAAAGCTTTGTTGTATTCTTGCATTTGGTTAATTTAGGTTTCACACTGTCAGTTACAAGGGAAGTAGGAGTTTTGGCAACCTGTCTCCTGGAGAAGTTAGAGATTTTGTCTGCAGAAGGGAGTGAAAACAAAGCTCAACAACTGAATAGTCAGTTTCATTTTGTTAGGTACCAGCAAATTTCCTGTCATCTTTCCTCTGTTTGCTGTCTGTTTATTTTGTTGTGCTAGACTTTCCAAGCAATTAATTGCTGTCTACTGTCAACATCTTGTCTCTTTATACTCATAAATCTGTGCATTTTGGGGCCATTGTCTGTAGTTGGCTTGGATGATGATCTCACTCCTGACAAACCACACTGCATTTCACTTAGAAGAAGACCAAAACCTGAGTTGTCAGGTAATCTTCTTGGTGCAGTTATTTGTTGCCACCTGAGGGGTCGAACAATCCGCTCCAACATGCTTGGTGTGAACGAGCCCTAAGGCGCTCTGGATACGACTGTAAGGATCATTAAAAAATATTGGCTGGCAGGACGGTTAGAGAGACCATCTTATAATAGAAAGGTCACAGGTTTATAGACATGTTAGAGAGACCATCACAATAGAAAGGTCACAGGTTTATTATACAGGTGTTCCCACAACAGTGTATGTGCTGTATTAAAGTGTAAGCCACCCTGGTGCAGAGCCTCAGCTAAATGCATTGGCCTCACCTTTCAGACACAGGAGGGAGACCCTAGTCTCGCTTGCCAGACTCTCTCCCTGCAGCGAGAGAGTCTGGCTGGTAATGACTGAAATGGTCGGCAGCAATGGGAGAGCTAAGTCCACCAGGCTGCTTCAAGCCAGTCAGACTAGTGAGACCCTGACAGATGAGCCTGGATCCTCCATACTTCTTATTCCATCCTTTACTCTCCCTTTTTTCACCCTCTGCCGATCTGGGGAGGGTGTCCACTCGCATGCCTCCTCCGATACATGAGGAGTCGCCAGCCGCTTCTCTTGACCTGACAATGGGGGGGTTTCATCGGGAGAATGTAGCGCGGAGGAACAGTTCCCCTCCCCGACTCATACCCCACCAGCTTCCCAACAGCGAACAAACACTACCAGGAATTGAAGGCAAGTGCTTTTACCTCTACACCAGAGCCATGTAGCTAGAAGAGTCCCGACATCTCCATTCACTCCAATAGACATTTTTTACTCTCAAGAGTTCCAGGAAGTAAGGTCCTGGATTAAGCAGCACTGTCGAGTTGCAGCAAAATGGACAGTTTGTGTTGTACTCTGAAAGTTTTTTTTTTCTTGAATCAAATTGTACATTATCAGCTTTATTTTAGCATGCAAAAGTAGCGCGAGACCCATTCCTGCCTGTTCATTGGCTAATGAGTCTCGCATTTTGGTCCTCCACTGACGCCACTCTCTCTCTAGAGGACATTACTCTACACTACCCAGGCAGAGCCCTACTCTCCTTTCTTAAGTTTATTTAACAGGGACCACATACTGTACAATAAAAACATAAACCTCCAAGAACAAGAAGTCAGCTACACTAATTTTCATCCCCAAGTCCGTGGGGCAGGTGAACAAAAGTACATTATACATTACCGGTACATAAAATTAGAAGGCAGTGTATATAAAACTACAGGACATTTACGACCACAGTCTAATCACACTTAATGTGTTCCTGATTGATTTGTTTTAGCCATATTTTTAGCATCACTAAGACAGAGTGCACAGATCTGAAGCAGTTTTGATATGAGAAGGCATGGAGTTCCATTTTTAGTTGCCTTTATGGAGGAAGATGACATACTGTAGCATACGGTGGCCCTTTGGAGAAGAGCACAGTCACTCAGAGATTGTAAATAATCTTGTAAACGAGCCGTACCTCAGAGAATAATACAGGTTTTCAGGTTAATACGGTTTTCAAAATCCCTCACAGGAGAACGGTCAGTCCAGCGGCCATGGTAATGTTTCATAGTACAGTAAATACTGTATAAGAAACATTTGGAACCAGCTTGACCTCAAAAAGAGAGCTGAGCCAGAAGGTAAAGCTCTCGATCTACCGGTCAATTCATCCCAACCCTCACCAATGGTCATGATGATCTATGGGTCATCATGACTCTACCCGAATGGGTTTCCTCAGGAGGGTAGGTGGCATCTTCATGAGGGACTCAGAGAAGAGCTGCTCCTCCTTCTAGCGTTGTCAAAAGTATCGATACTATTGCAAAGTATCAATACTGACATTTTGAACTGGATACAATACTCATTTGCAAGCGGTATCGATAGTATCGATACAAAAAATTTGAAATGGATATAATGTTTTCAAACAGTTTCGATACCATACCTTTTAATGAAAAATCACAGATTTTTCCCTCCCTATCATTGGTGGGTATCTGTTGCTTCAACGAGCTAAACGTGTTCTGATAGGCTGATGGCTAGGGCATGGGTAATCTGCTGTCAGTGCAAAGTTTTTAATGAGTTTTATAGGGGCCCAGGCACATCCAGCTGGGAGGAGACCACAGGGCAGACCGAGGACCAGGTGGAAGGATTACATCTCCACACTGGCCTGGGAACGCCTTGGGATCCCCCAGTCAGAGCTGCTTAATGCGGCCAAGGAAAGGAAAGTTTGGGCTGTCCCATTGGAACCGCTACCTCCGCGACCCGACAAGTGGTTGAAGATGGATGGATGATTTTGGGGTCGCAGCACACGGCCCATTTCTCAGGAACGAATACTTTGACAGCATGAGTTTAACCATCAGAAACAAGAGAGAGGACTATTACTGGTGTATCTTCCAAGTCTGCTTTGGATATTTATTGTATTCAGTGCTTGATCTGGGGGATACTGAGTGATTTCATGTTTTTTCACGATTCCCCCCCCCCTACTCATGCATTTTATGCATGGTTTCTCTCTGTAATTTGACTGGAGCTGGGTGTGCTGCAGTCTGCTTCATACCTTGTCAACTTTTTTTTTCATCAACTCGCAAAACAACAGGAACAATGGCTTTTTATCATGCCTCGGTGCCCCCCACCCCCTCCCTCCTTCCACCCAACTCTCTTTCTTCATAACTCCCTCCATCTTTTGTCGGCGCTATCATGGACAGGAAGAGACTGTGTGTCTGATAATTGCAGGGAATCTGAGGCAAACGCCATTTCAGTCTTCTTTGGTTTCATCCTTTTTTCTGCTGCAGGAAGAAGTGCTAATGGTTGTGCTAATGGAATCATGTCTCCATAAAACCCACCGTAAAACATTGTAAAACAGAAATCATGTCTCCATAAAACACATCGTAAAACATCGTAAAAGTCATAAAAAATAAATACTATGAAACTTTAAAGCTAAAGATTATAATGACCATTTACCACTGGTGTAATGTTTTAACTTTAAGGACTGTCCATTGTTATGCAGCAGCTCTCCTTAGTCTGTTATGGGCCTGAGAATGAATGCTAATAGCTAATTTATGGTCCACTTAGTAGCAGCTTTATATTCTTAAGTTATATTATTGCTCCAGCCTTTTACTGAGGATTATGATCAGATGATCAACCCCAGTGACACTGTCTGTGGGTATTGATGGAAATAACCTCCCTGGGGAGGCAACCAGGAGGCATCCTTACTAGATGCCCGAACCACCTCAACTGGCTCCTTTCTGTGCGTCCTGCTCACCTGGTAGCACACGTAGTACGGAGGCTCAGTCCTTTGCGCGGCCGACGCAGGTTCGAATCCGACCCGAGTTCCTTTGCCGCATGTCATCCCCCTCTCTCTCCCCACCTTTCCTGTCTGCCTAATGTTCTGTCTAAATAAAGGCAAAATGCCCCCCAAAATAAATAAATAAAATGGCTTCTTAAAAAGGCTTCTTTAAACCCAAGTAATTCCCACATTTTGCCATTTTCAAAAGGCTACAGCAGTCAAAGTTCGGAGAGCAACAGGCTATACTGTGGCATGGATCAGTGTGTTGCCTGGTTGGTCTATGGTGGTTCTTGCAGTGTAGTGTGGAGTATTATGGAGCAACCTGCTGTGAAATACTTTCTGTACTTTTTACAGTGCTCTGTGTAGTTGGTTATCAGTGGGCCTGTGTACTGGGTTATAGTGGGGTTCTGTACTAGTTACAGTGGATTTCAGTCTGTAAACTGATTTTACTTGTGAAAAATATTACATGTTTATTATTTGTGTTGCGGATACTAAGTTTTGCGTATTGTACTGTAAAGCACAATTCTGCAGCACGGGTCATAGTTTAGGTGAGTACAATTTTATTAGCCCAAATGCAAGGTTACCTATCGTCTTATTTTCGTAAAATGCCAGATTTCAACCTTGCCTCACAAGTATCCCCTTATCATGAGAACTTACTTGAACGTGACTCCGTTCTATTGTGCAAATCTGAGGCATATTTGTAGATTGTGGTTGCTCGCTCTCTCAATGGTGATACAGTATTGCATTGTCGAATGGTAGATGAAGTGGATCCATGGGTGAAGCATCGGTGGTTGCAATGGTTCAGAGCAAACCTCTTTATTATTCATGAGACTGTGGTCACTGATCACAGAAATTCACAAGAGGGAAATTCGATTCAACCTGTGAGCAGAGCATTCAAGAATACTGTAACTGTCCATCATGTTCATCTTGTCATCATTATTTGAACAAAATGAGTCTAGCTGTGTGTTTATATAAAATGCAGGAGAGCAAGGCATTGCTCCAAGCCCATTACAATTTTGAATCCCCACTGGTGCATGTGTGACGTGTTTCAGGCTGTGAGAGCTTTCTATTGATATTGTTTATGAGCATGCCATGATCATGCGTGTGTGAGATTAATTCTTCCTTGGCTCACTGTATGATGACCCTGGCTTGGCTGTTTTCCATAAATGAAATGTCTCTGTGCTTTCCAAGACTACTGTGTGGACTGTGGAGTGTGAATGTATTTGAGATTATGTTTTTCATTTTCATCTTAATGGTTTTTGCCAGTGTATTGTGCACGTGTGTATTGTGTTGTCCTTTCTTAATGAAACACTCAACCTGCCACGTTTTCTATTGCCATGTTTTCTATAGGTATTCTTGATACATGATTTGCATGTACCAGCATGATCTTTTGGCCATATTTGCCATCATATTTACACAGAGTTCCCCTTTCTTCTTCGTGGTGGCGGTGGGAGTGTATACATATTCTCTGGGTTCGTGTGACTCAGCAACCTATGGCTAATAACTTAACAGTGCTGTAAAATCCCTGTGTTGTACTAGTTACTTAGGATTATGTCAATAGTATATTTTTTTGACATTGTGCATAGGTAGACATGATACAGTAGGTATAGTGCTGTATATTTAGCCAAGTGAGTTGGTTTTGTTTATTTGCGCCTTGTATGGGATCTGTCTTTGTCTGGTTTCGTTTAGTTGCACCTTGTATGGGATCTGTCTTTGTCTGGTTTCGTGTAGTTGCACCTTGTATGGGATCTGTCTTTGTCTGGTTTCGTGTAGTTGCACCTTGTATGGGATCTGTCTTTGTCTGGTTTTGTGTAGTTGCACCTTGTATTGGATCTGTCTTTGTCTGGTTTCGTGTAGTTGCACCTTGTATGGGATCTGTCTTTGTCTGGTTTTGTGTAGTTGCACCTTGTATGGGATCTGTCTTTGTCTGGTTTCTGTGTAGTTGCACCTTGTATGGGATCTGTCTTTGTCTGGTTTCGTGTAGTTGCACTTTGTATGGGATCTGTCTTTGTCTGGTTTCGTGTAGTTGCACCTTGTATGGGATCTGTCTTTGTCTGGTTTTGTGTAGTTGCACCTTGTATGGGATCTGTCTTTGTCTGGTTTCGTGTAGTTGCACCTTGTATGGGATCTGTCTTTGTCTGGTTTTGTGTAGTTGCACCTTGTATGGGATCTGTCTTTGTCTGGTTTCTGTGTAGTTGCACCTTGTATGGGATCTGTCTTTGTCTGGTTTCGTGTAGTTGCACTTTGTATGGGATCTGTCTTTGTCTGGTTTCGTGTAGTTGCACCTTGTATGGGATCTGTCTTTGTCTGGTTTTGTGTAGTTGCACCTTGTATGGGATCTGTCTTTGTCTGGTTTCGTGTAGTTGCACCTTGTATGGGATCTGTCTTTGTCTGGTTTTGTGTAGTTGCACCTTGTATGGGATCTGTCTTTGTCTGGTTTTGTGTAGTTGCACCTTGTATGGGATCTGTCTTTGTCTGGTTTCGTTTAGTTGCACCTTGTATGGGATCTGTCTTTGTCTGGTTTCGTGTAGTTGCACCTTGTATGGGATCTGTCTTTGTCTGGTTTCGTTTAGTTGCACCTTGTATGGGATCTGTCTTTGTCTGGTTTCGTTTAGTTGCACCTTGAATGGGATCTGTCTTTGTCTGGTTTCTGTGTAGTTGCACCTTGTATGGGATCTGTCTTTGTCTGGTTTTGTGTAGTTGCACCTTGTATGGGATCTGTCTTTGTCTGGTTTCTGTGTAGTTGCACCTTGTATGGGATCTGTCTTTGTCTGGTTTCGTGTAGTTGCACCTTGTATGGGATCTGTCTTTGTCTGGTTTCGTTTAGTTGCACCTTGTATGGGATCTGTCTTTGTCTGGTTTCGTTTATTTGCACCTTGTATGGGATCTGTCTTTGTCTGGTTTCGTTTAGTTGCACCTTGTATGGGATCTGTCTTTGTCTGGTTTCGTTTAGTTGCACCTTGTATGGGATCTGTCTTTGTCTGGTTTCGTGTAGTTGCACCTTGTATGGGATCTGTCTTTGTCTGGTTTCGTTTAGTTGCACCTTTATGGGATCTGTCTTTGTCTGGTTTCGTTTAGTTGCACCTTGAATGAGATCTGTCTTTGTCTGGTTTCTGTGTAGTTGCACCTTGTATGGGATCTGTCTTTGTCTGGTTTTGTGTAGTTGCACCTTGTATGGGATCTGTCTTTGTCTGGTTTCGTTTAGTTGCACCTTGTATGGGATCTGTCTTTGTCTGGTTTCGTTTATTTGCACCTTGTATGGGATCTGTCTTTGTCTGGTTTCGTTTAGTTGCACCTTGTATGGGATCTGTCTTTGTCTGGTTTCGTTTAGTTGCACCTTGTATGGGATCTGTCTTTGTCTGGTTTCGTGTAGTTGCACCTTGTATGGGATTTGTCTTTGTCTGGTTTCGTGTAGTTGCACCTTGTATGGGATCTGTCTTTGTCTGGTTTCGTGTAGTTGCACCTTGTATGGGATCTGTCTTTGTCTGGTTTCGTGTAGTTGCACCTTGTATGGGATCTGTCTTTGTCTGGTTTCGTGTAGTTGCACCTTGTATGGGATCTGTCTTTGTCTGGTTTCGTGTAGTTGCACCTTGTATGGGATCTGTCTTTGTCTGGTTTCGTGTAGTTGCACCTTGTATGGGATCTGTCTTTGTCTGGTTTCGTGTAGTTGCACCTTGTATGGGATCTGTCTTTGTCTGGTTTCGTGTAGTTGCACCTTGTATGGGATCTGTCTTTGTCTGGTTTCGTTTAGTTGCACCTTGTATGGGATCTGTCTTTGTCTGGTTTCGTGTAGTTGCACCTTGTATGGGATCTGTCTTTGTCTGGTTTCGTTTAGTTGCACCTTGTATGGGATCTGTCTTTGTCTGGTTTCGTGTAGTTGCACCTTGTATGGGATCTGTCTTTGTCTGGTTTCGTGTAGTTGCACCTTGTATGGGATCTGTCTTTGTCTGGTTTCTGTGTAGTTGCACCTTGTATGGGATCTGTCTTTGTCTGGTTTCGTGTAGTTGCACCTTGTATGGGATCTGTCTTTGTCTGGTTTCGTGTAGTTGCACCTTGTATGGGATCTGTCTTTGTCTGGTTTCGTGTAGTTGCACCTTGTATGGGATCTGTCTTTGTCTGGTTTCTGTGTAGTTGCACCTTGTATGGGATCTGTCTTTGTCTGGTTTTGTGTAGTTGCACCTTGTATGGGATCTGTCTTTGTCTGGTTTCGTGTAGTTGCACCTTGTATGGGATCTGTCTTTGTCTGGTTTCGTTTAGTTGCACCTTGTATGGGATCTGTCTTTGTCTGGTTTCGTGTAGTTGCACCTTGTATGGGATCTGTCTTTGTCTGGTTTCGTGTAGTTGCACCTTGTATGGGATCTGTCTTTGTCTGGTTTCTGTGTAGTTGCACCTTGTATGGGATCTGTCTTTGTCTGGTTTCGTGTAGTTGCACCTTGTATGGGATCTGTCTTTGTCTGGTTTCGTGTAGTTGCACCTTGTATGGGATCTGTCTTTGTCTGGTTTCGTGTAGTTGCACCTTGTATGGGATCTGTCTTTGTCTGGTTTCGTTTAGTTGCACCTTGTATGGGATCTTTCTTTGTCGGTATACAGGTATCTGTTCCTGGAAACATTCATGCCTGTAGCGCTGATGATAGTTAAGTACCAAAATGTTTGCTGCTTCTTAAATCCAATTATTATTTGTTGCACTTTGAGCTCTATTTGACCTCACAAATGTATGGAATTAAATAGCCAATATGTTTGCATTGATCTCAGCATGTGGACTGTTTATTGAGGCTTTTTTTGGCCCAGAGATATTTGTGTGCAGGTATCTCCACTGCCGTCCTTTCTTCCATAACACACAGAGCAAGAAGAGCACACGGAAATCATGTGGCTATGGCTAATTGGCTATCCCAAATCAATGAATATTTTCCAATTATGTTGTTATGCTCTCGTCAGGCTCTGTGCACTAGTGCAGATGTCAAGGGTCTACAGTAATCAGTGTAGATTATAAGATTCAGCAACAGCAGTGTCAATATTTAATGAGCACCAAACAACACAAAGGTTTTATGCTGATCTAAAAATTCTTTGACCCACTGTGGTTCGCGGTTCGGTTGTACACTAAGACTTAAATCTCCTCTTTGTATGCATGGCCAGCTAACTTACGAGAGACCTTTTATGTGGTAATCAAATATTTATGTTATAATGGTTTAGATGACAAGCCTCTTTCTCTCGGCAACACTAATGGCATATTTGTCTGTGCCTCGGCCCCTCGTGTATGAAAATTAGACAAGCTGTATAAAGTTGGAGAACATATTGTGCGACAGGGGGAGTGACACTCCAAAATGTCTCCTTTACAATGGCAGCACAGTGGCAGGACTGCAACAGTATTATGACAGGGACTGTCACTACAGCATGGCATGGCAAACAGTGCAGCCTGTCCATCTCAATCTCCAAAACCACAAAGAATCTGGCTTAGATGGTTGTGGTTTTGAACCAGCCTCGGCCGGCTGCCCGCGTCTGGCTGGAGGAGGCCTTTGGTGCCGATCAAAGCTCTGTGGGGGTTTGTCTTGGACTCATCTGGATTCACTTTGAGGGGTGTGTACTGTGTATGTGTGTACTTTTGTATGCAGGGCCGCTGGAAGTCATTTTAAGCAGGGGGTGCTGGGAGGGAGGGACTCTCGGTGGGGCCCGCAAGGGCCCCGCCGAAAAAAATTTGGACGTTTTTTTATTTTATTTTTTGCCATATTTAGAGGAATATCTCATTTTAAATTAACATTAGGATACTGTTGTGATGTAATTCATTCAAGAACACTCAAGTCATAGAATTAACCATTTATTGCATAAATGAATATAATGCATACAATTATGTTTGGCGTTGAAGGCTCCGCTCTTAGAATTAATTTAATATTTAATTTAATATTTAATTAATTTAATTCTCCCTGAACTCGGCTCAGCAGCATGGTACGCCGAGCAGGGAGCGCAAGCAGAATCCCCCATGGGAATAAAATATTCCAGATACATTTAAACCATAGAAATTAAAAGAGGGAGCCTAAAAGCAAGACATGGAAACATGTTCATTTTTTGAGCCATGCAGACTCCAGAGCTACAATACATGATAGCATTTGCATTTGATCTAAAAGGTGGAGGTTGGGGTGGAGGTGGCAAAGCGTTTGCCAGCAGCCGCACGATCCAGCAAGGATCCAGCAAAGTGGGGAACAGATCAGTGAGTGAGAGGCTGCCCTATTTAAACGGACCGCCTTGTTGTGAGAATGACTGTGATTGGAGAATTGGTTAAACGGTGAACCAAACAGAGGCTGTCAGCTGGTACAGCTGGGGCGTCGACTATGACATCATGTCTTGAATGAACTAACGCAGGCTTCATTTATTCAGTATTTTCTCCTTTTCTCACTCATTCAGAGCAAAGAGGGAGATATATAGCATGATGATAATGCTCTATATCTCCCTATTTGCTCTGAATACACCAGTTAACATGACACAGACTTAACATGATAGAAATATTATCAGCAAACTTAATGACTAGACTAATTATTCTGATCTGAATGGCATATATCAAGAAACATTGACTCCTCTCTTTGCTGTATAGTGGGAGGTGCATTTTTGAGTAGGCTATTAAAATAGCATGTCAAGTTCACATTTCTTTATTGCCAGATTAAACAATTCGTATTGGTTGTTGGTTGGTTCAACACAACATGTGCATGCATGCGCGCTTCTTCTTCTTCTCTAGCCTACAAGCATGTAACTTCCTTGATTGTTATTGTTGATAATTCTATTTGAATAGGCTACATTTTCATTTCCCGAAACATTCTTAAACAAGAAAGGAACAGTGCACTGCAAAATATTTTTAATTACATTTGTAATTTTTTTTTTTTTTTTTTTTGGGGGGGAAAAATCTAGGGGGTGCTGCAGGTGACCCCTACTTCCCGCGGCGCTGTTTGTATGTGTACTGTGTGTGTGTGTGTGTGTGTGTGTGTGTGTGTGTGTGTGTGTGTGTGAGTGTGTGTGTGTGTGTGTGTGTGTGTGTGTGTGTGTGTGTGTGTGTGTGCCCGCGCTAGGGTTTGAGAGTATAGAGGTTCGCTGTTGTTACTGTATAGTCAAGACACCTGTGCACAGCCACTTAAAGTATAATCAGATGCTGGTTGGTCGCAGGAATACAAAATAGTCCATATATCATCCAACTGCACTGTGAGGCTTTGTTGACAAGAATAATCATGTTTATTGTTCTTATAGCATTTGCAAAATAGGCTCATAAAAGCAGCTTATAAACCTGTTTTGCTTGTTGCTTCCTCAGATTCCTTTGGAGCAACAAGCAAAATGAATTATTCGCTCCTTTTATAAACCTACTATGTTGCGAATGCTGTAAGAAAAATAGACATTTGAGTACAGTATATTGTCAGCAAAGCCTCACAGTGTGTAGTGGTTGGATAATTTCTTTATATAAGGACTGATATTTTTGTATTGAAGCTGCTAATTGCCTTTTCTTTTTCTCTATCTCCGGATTCCTGGATGCCCAGGTCGACCAGAGGAGGCGCTAGTGCAGTGACCAGGACACATACCCCCACCCGCAGACACAGCCAATTATGCCTGTATGGATGCCCGACACTACCCGGGCACCCCCGCCAATTTGTTTTAAGTTTATCTCTCTTTTCAGTTTTTCTAGTTTCATGACACAAATTCAGAAAAGTATTCAATGTTTCCGGCAAACTTTTTTTTTTGTATTCCTAACAAGGTGGAAAACTCGTCATGTGACCCCTTAACGCTCCATTGAAACCAAAACGAATGAAATTATTTCCGGGTTAGTAGATTCTCATGACAGATTGACCCATCACTGCTATTCAATGCCAGGGAAACTCTGGGATTGATTGACTTTAAATGAAGAACATGAATTTGAACAGTTAAAATGTTTTCAAGACTGTTTTGATTTACTGTAGCTGTGGGTAGAGGAGCAGTGAATGAATAACTATTTATATTTAATATAGGAATCTGCTGAGCAGCAGCAGCAACGGCCTCTGCTGCCAGAAGTGGTACAGTAATTACAGGACACTAATAAATGCTACACTTCCCTGTGTGTACGTTCTGATACCATCCTTTTACTGTGAGCTTGTAATCTACTTTGCTAACCTTTCTGCAGTGTTTATAACGTATTCACTGGGGGGGGGGGATTGCTCCAAATATCCCCAAATGTTGTAAAACAAGTCGCTAATCGCGCCGTTAATCTAGCTAGCTAGCGATAAACACATTTTCCTTCCTATACGTTCTTCACAATAAAACAGTCCCATTAGGCTGTCAGAGGAAAGCTTTTAATATGAAGGAGCTGCAGCAGAAAATTGAGTTACATCCAGGTAGCTTTGATGCAGTTACATGGTGCAGGAAACAGGCCTTCAGGGTGCAGAGTGTGAATCATAGAGGTGCCATTGTCCCTATTAGTTATTAGTACCATCAAAATGATGTTATAAGTAGGGATGCCGGTGGTGACAAATTTTCCCGACGTTTAAATGGAAATTTTAAACGTTTAACCGACTAGTCATCGGCATCCCTAGCTATAAGCTGTTACGGTATATAAAGTTTTAAAAAAGTCACATATTGGGGCTTGAATAAATTCTCACAATCAGCCTGAACTGATATATCAGTCTAACCCTGTGTGTGTGTGTGTGTGTGTGTGTGTGTGTGTGTGTGTGTGTGTGTGTGTGTGTGTGTGTGTGTGTGTGTGTGTGTGTGTGTGTGTGTGTGTGTGTGTGTGTGTGTGTGTGTGTGTCTGTGTGTGTGTGTTAAAAGTGTTAGGTCCTGGCAGCTGACTGTGCAGCAGCAGATAACAGCAGAGTTAGTGAAGGCCGACAGCTGTTCAGGCCCGGTGATGAAACGGCTGAGAGGTGATAAGACGCGACCTTGGCCGGGCCAATCACAGAGATAGAATACAGATCTTGCACGCTCCCCGCTGATAACAGGGATGCGGTGTTCCATCGCTGAACAGGCGCTGTGCCGCTCCGCCAAATGGAAAGATGAGAGGGATGGGACAGATTGGATGTTCTGTTCTGTTTCATGCCGACCACGCTGCCGCAGCAGCCGTGAAGGCCGTGGGATCGCAAGCTGTTCTCTAGGTGGGGTTGTGCAATAAAATCGATAAGGCCGTGTGTCCATCTAGCATCCTTTTCCGATGTTAAACGCTGGAAGTACGCTGGGGAGCGCTGATCTCAGCGCACAATAATACAAGGAAGCAGTCTGAAACTAACGTTAGCTCAGTGCGGTAGTAGCTTGATAGCTGACAGCTAACATTAGCAAACAACACACATACAGTGATTTAGCTCAACACTCACCAGAAATATCAAGTGTCTAGCCAATCTGCTCCCACAATTGAGCCTTTCTGTCTCTGTTGCGATAGTTTCTCCATGATTAAGTGTGGCATCCAACCCTCTTGCTGCCCCCCAGTGACGTCATCGCCGTCATCGGAATCACGTGGTTGCAAACAAGCTATTGACAGGAGCGAATCCCTCCTAACCCCCCCCCCAACCGTTATCTCCTCTCAATACTGTACAGGAAGTCAGTTGTCATCTGATTTGATAGTTAATCTACTGCCTCTGTTTACTCGAGGAATCCATTTCCCCGCTGATCCTCTGCTCCAGCTGCTGCCTGTGCATCGAGGGTTTAATAAGATTGGCCCCAAACCTCCCAACAACGTCATTATGCATTCTCACCTTGGCACTGACGTCTGCTCATTATTGCTCTCATGCTGTATGTGATGACGGCCTTTGCATCTATTAGACAGGAAGAGGAGACAAGGACTGAGAGTTGGACTTCCTCTCTCGGCAATGTCACTGCATCAACCCATAAACTCTGGAGTTGGCAGATTTCTTCTCCTTCTCACCCTACCCTCCGTCTCTAGTCGATTCGCTCAGCGAGAGACTGAGGACTTTCTCCCAGCTTTCCTTGTTAAAAGTGAGATTTTGAAAAAATGCAGAACAAATCCAGAGTGTTTAGGTGCAGTCCTTCATGCAGAACGGGCGCTGACATGCAGAAGTCATGTGATGTAAGCAGATCAAATTGAATCAAACAATATCACGTTGCAGTTGGGACATCTATTTTCAATGTTTTAATATGTGTTAAAGTGCTTGGCTGTAAAGGGGCGTAGGTTTGTTAGCAGCTGTTCTGGCTGCCGTTCAAACTACTATTTTTGACAAGAAGTCCCCAGATGATTGGTAGGCAGAGATCTCCAATAATGTCTGGGAGTCGAGACTATCTCAAACCTACACTTGGCTTTAATTGCGAGAATGATTTTCTTGATTGCAGCATCACAGCTACATCGCTGATAAGTTGTCATTGTTAGGCCATTCAAGGGCAAATGTCTTTTCAGCTGGGCTCAGGGGAAACCTTTTGTCTGTGGAAGAAGCCCGGCCTGGCTCACTCACCAACATGATAGTGTTTTTTTCTCTTTGTGATGCAAATGGCTGCCATATTTCACACTGTCAAACCAGGCTCTGTTCTTAGCTTGTGCCTCATAGTGGCACATATTCAGCTTATCTTTCCCTAGCCTCACTCTCTTTATATTTGCAAGATGGCGTATCAGGTGAGGTGTTAAAGCAGGATTTATTAGAATGTCAATTCCAGCTCAGGAACTGATACTGGAACTGGAGACTCACCGAAGCGCAACTAAAGTTCAGATTGCAAACTTGGCATCAGGAGACCCAAATCATTTAGGTGTTTGGGGATGCCAGGCAGAAGAAGGCGACAGGTTGACAGGTTGACAGCTCATAAGCACAACAACATGAAATAAGCAGAGCAACAGAACCACAGTACTGTGGTCTGTAGCGTCAAATCTCAATTTGTCATTTGATACATGATACACAAGAACGGCATAATCCGGGGCGGGTGTGAAGTCAGATTAAGGGTCTATGTCCTGGTCGCTACACTAGTGCCTCCTCTGGTTGGTCAGCGCGGCTGTTCAGGGGGAGGGCAACTGGGAGGAACAGCATGATGCTCCCACATGCTGCGTCCTGCCGGTGAAACTCCTCGTTGTCAGGTTAAAAGAAGCGCCTGCAACTGCACATGTATCGGAGGAAGCGTGTGCTAGCCTACAACTGTCCCCAGATCGTTAGTGGGGGTTGGAGCAACGACCGGTGGAAATTGGCCAAGTGCAAATGGCGCGAAGATGGGAGAAAGGATAATTTCCTGTTAGGAAAGGAGAGCATTTGCTGTATCTGAAGGCTCGTACTGTCCACTCTCCACAGATGTCTGCTTCTTCACTTGAACAGCTTGTATTTGTGCTCAGCAGGAAGCCGCGCTCTCTCAAAGGTCCTCATTGACACTTTGATCAGCCAACCATGCAGCAGCGTTCTGATTTGCCTTTCATTTGACAGTGTGAGTGCACCGTTTCCCCCCCGTAAACACACCTTGCTCACTGACACGCGCTATGTGCTGCTATTTCCAGACTGTCATCCTCAGCAGATGGCAGGCGAAGTATCCAAATCCACCGTGGTGGTTTTGTCATTTTAGTTGAATCCACCGTGGTGCTTGTCATTTTAGTTTCAAAATACTCCTGTCTGATTTATGACCATCATTTTCTCATGAGAGCTCAGACCTGCCTGGCTGTGATATGTGAACTGTACCGTGTCATTCTGTCAATAATCCAGCAGCCACAGTGAGATTTGATGGAGAAAATGCATTGACGTAATTGTTGGTCTCTGACGGCAATGCACTGCATTTGTTGTTGTTACAGTAAGACCCGTAGCAGTAGGCTACATTAGCTTATTTTCTTTATTTTTTCGCTTCCTTTTTTCCTTCCTTTCTTCCTGACGTCTTTCCTTCTCTCTGAGATGTCTCACAATGCCAGGATTCATCCCCATTCTTAATAGATTTAACCTTCACTCTATAAAGTCATGCCCGCCAGGCTAGATATTTGTCGCGGAACACATTTGCTCGCAAATTTGTTCAGAGTAAATTAGTTACGCAGGTTTTGCCGCGGCCAATTGAAAATCTTTCTGCAGCTCGTCTCCCTTGCTGAGGAACAGTAGAAGGTCAAGTCATCCACTGCAGGCAATTGAGCAGCTGGCCTATTGCTTGATAGCAGTGTTGCAAACCAGCAGAGAGGCAAGACAGAGAGCTAGCTCCTGGCAATCACAGTTCTTCTCTTGTCTTTAGCACCTCCCTTGTCGTCTCTCCTGCTGCGAACAAAGCAGCTTGTTTTGTTCAATTAATCAGGTGCAACTGTACAGCAATTATGCATCCGAGTGAAGTTACCTTTACCCAGATCTTACCCAGCAGTCTGTAGCACCAGCTGAATGGGCATTCACCTGTAAGTTAGGGTGTAATGTCTACATTAAAGGATGATACTGGTGCTATTCATTTTATTGTTGTCGCCCACCAAAGGGGGGTGGATCAGTCTCCATCCGTTCACTCGTTAGTTAGTAATAGTCACACAGTAACATTGACGTTGTGCCTCTAGGTGGACATTGAATGTGACTGACCCAAGGGTGGAGCTACATCACTGGTGGGGGACATGTTTACTGTTCACTTGTTTTCCTTCTGTTTGTGCCAATCGCCCAGATTGCCCATCTCCTTTCTCTTATTGCTGATGGTCTCTGCAGTACAGTCAGTGTGCTCATTTTCCTATCTTCAGAAGAAGCCATTTGCTTATCTTCATTCTTGTCAGATATTAAAAACAACTTCCACACACTTAAAAAGTTCCCAAGCTAGATAATCCAGCATGGTAAACATTAAGCTTTAATTTGGTTTTCTCCCAGTTTCTGTGTTATCATGATTCCATTGTGCCTGTGTTTATCAGTGCTGTGTTCTGTTGGGCTCTGCTCACCTGACACCCACAGCAACGGATCTGCTCACCTGACACCCACAGGAAGGAATCTGCTCACCTGACACCCACAGGAAGGAATCTGCTCACCTGACACCAACAGGAAGGAATCTGCTCACCTGACACCAACAGGAAGGAATCTGCTCACCTGACACCAACAGGAAGGAATCTGCTCACCTGACACCAACAGGAAGGAATCTGCTCACCTGACACCCACAGGAAGGAATCTGCTCACCTGACACCAACAGGAAGGAATCTGCTCACCTGACACCAACAGGAAGGAATCTGCTCACCTGACACCAACAGGAAGGAATCTGCTCACCTGACACCAACAGGAAGGAATCTGCTCACCTGACACCAACAGGAAGGAATCTGCTCACCTGACACCAACAGGAAGGAATCTGCTCACCTGACACCAACAGGAAGGAATCTGCTCACCTGACACCAACAGGAAGGAATCTGCTCACCTGACACCAACAGGAAGGAATCTGCTCACCTGACACCAACAGGAAGGAATCTGCTCACCTGACACCAACAGGAAGGAATCTGCTCACCTGACACCCACAGGAAGGAATCTGCTCACCTGACACCCACAGGAAGGAATCTACTCACCTGACACCCACAGGAAGGAATCTGTTCACCTGACACCAACAGCAAGGAATCTGCTCACCTGACACCAACAGGAAGGAATCTGCTCACCTGACACCAACAGAAAGGAATCTGCTCACCTGACACCGACACCCACAGGAACGGATCTGCTCACCTGACACCCACAGGAACGGATCTGCTCACCTGACACCCACAGCAAGGAATCTGCTCTCCTGACACCAACAGGAAGGAATCAAAGTCTCTACAGTACCTAATCCCTAAAAAAACAGCCATGTCTGCTTTGGGGGCGTTGTTGTCTGCTGGGACAGCAGTTCATTTCAAGATAGGTTTGACACCGTGAGGTTATACTGTATTTTCAAACCACATAAAAAAATATGTATATAACTTTACAAGTGGCTTGCAATGTAAAGTGATTGAGGGAAATGTAAACTAGCCATATAAGTAAATGGATTACAACTCTAAATGAGACCAGTATTCTCCATCTCTTGAGCGTAAAGGCATCACAAACCAAAACTTTGTCACAGACAGTGACGTTTTCCCCTTCTGTGTTCAATAGCATGTGCCAGAATCAATTTCGCCAGGCCTAAATAATGGTGGCTAAGTTAATATTAGGTAAAGAGAATACAGCAAGGTAATTTAACACCACCAAATACCACAGACAATAATCTTGACAAGTCTAATGCAGGTTCCTAATTTATATCACCAACAGGTGGGAAATGTTCTTTATTTGATCATCCAGGTCTTCCAGCAGGTTTTCCTATTTGTCAAATGGAGTTACCTTGCTTCCACAGGCTGTTTTATGAAAGACTACACCTAGTAGGGGCTTGGTGTACATTTTCAAGTTGTAACTAATGGACCTTGGAACTATGTAAAATTGATGGTAGGTGCCTAATAGTTTGTCGGTATTGTTCCTCAGTGGTGTTCAGTTCATGGTCAATTTGTGAGGCGGACAAAATTAAATAGCCGCATATCTCTATAGAATCCCTCGACAAAGCTGCATACCAAACGCCATTCAGAATGTGCCTAACGTATTTCTTTATCAACTGCACTTTATAATCAACTTCATTCAAACAAAATCCTTGTTATTAAAATCCATTGTTATCACAGATATCCGCAGGCTTTGACATTGAATCAGAGAGTTTGATAATAAGAGGTGATTTTGATAATGAATTGCAGACGTTCAGGTTATTTGATTTGTCTTTCAGAGTCTGCCCTCCTCCTTACTCAGTTGCTTATCTTCCGTCTTAGGAGACAAGAAGTTTTAATGAGTTATTTTATTGCCTGCTTCTAGGAAGGATCCCCCTGCTAGCAATCTCACCTTTTAATATTTCAAATGGTCCTCACCCGTCCTCATACAAAAGAATACTCTGTGGGTGGCTGCATATCTGGAATGCTATTACTCCTATAATTACCTCTTAAATCAGCTTGTAATCTTGGCTGATTTCTCCCCACTTTAAAGCTGCAGATATAGTCATTGACTTTTGAAGCCGGGGTATGGATGTGTTTTTACTCTCTTATGTCGATGTCTACAAAAAAATCTTGATTGCCAACTTTTTTACAATCCCTGCTTCCTCCCTGATCCCTGATGCTTTGTTGTTGCTTTGCTGCATTATTTCAAATGGAAATAACAAAATAACAAGACTTATGTATGTGTGTATATATACCGGTATGTATATATACAGTATACTGTATATATATACTGTATACACGTATATTATACGTTAGGGCTGGGTTAAAAAAATAGATTCTCGATCGATTTTTATTTTAATCTTTGATATCGATTCATATGTCCAGAGATCGATTTTTTTTTTTTTTATAAACATAGGCTATAATATTATAGGCTGTGTGTGGTAGTTGAAACATAGTTTCAAGTTGACGTTTATTTATGTTTGTAGTTGAAACAAAAACATAAATACTGTAGGCTACATAAATGGAAATGTTTGATCATTAATATCTACTTTTAGAAATTATATAGGCTGAAATCACTGTGCATAATTGTGAAAGTGTCTTTATTGACAGATGAAAAGGCTGTTATTTACCCTTTGTCACCACCTGGTGAGTAAATATATGTGTAACTAAAACCATTAAAATTGACAACCGGTCCGCAACTTTTTTTCCCCATCTATCTACCGGTCCTTGGTGCAAAAAAGGTTGGGAACCCCTGTGTTACATAACTGGACAGTCATGTAATTCAGGTTACAGCTCAAAAATCATGTTTTGGTATCACTAACCAAATCGATATTGAAATTAATCCAATCAGAATCTAATCGGATCGGGATTAATCGATTCGGAACCTTGTGAATCGGAATCGAATTGATTCTTGAAATTTGAACCAATACCCAGCCCTATTATACATGTATATATACATATATGTTGTGGGCTTCTTTTGTTAGTCATGCTACTTGGAAGAATGTGTCAAGAAGTACAATATGTGTACCAGAGCCTATAAAACCACAGGAAAAAGAGAGATCAAATTACAATGTTTTCTTCCTTGGGCATATAGCAAGCCCTCCTCACCTTCACCATCTGTAGTACATCTTATTCCGTTCGCGTCAGTTCTGCCGCGGACTATACGTCACACATCTTGTCCGACTGGCTTATGTCCATAAAAGTTACTGCATCCAAATGTCCCCTGTGGCGACAAACGTCCTACCTGTCAGAAGCTGGAGCTCGCCGCGGCGCACAGCCATCTATTCTTCTTATGGCTCAGCTAGAGAGCAGCCCACCAACCCACAATTCTATCTCAGCACCACCAATGCACTGCTGGCCCTATTAGAAACCCAAGGGCATAGCTACTGTAGCACAGCACAGAGGCTTGGGCAGTGACAAATTCACAACAAAGCTTTTCTGTGAGGAATGAAACGACCATGGAGGTTGAAGAAATGAGAGGAGAGAGACCTCGTGTGATGAAAGAACATGTGGCCCACCGTGACAAATGCTCTCCCGATTTGAGATTGATCACGGCTCATGGTCCACAGACTGAGAGAGCAACACATCATGCAGCGGTTCTAGCTCCACCATTACGGTTCTGGATAATATACTGTAGATGACTACCCATAAATGGAGAGGGGGGGGGAAGAAAAAAAAAAACACTATTTTTGGAGGTTTTGTTTGTTTTGTTAGCACTTAACTTTAGGCCGTAAGCAGCCAGGAGATGACTGCAGTGCAACATCGGACGGTCTTAACCATTGAGTCAATAACTTGCTGACTCAGAGTCAGCAAGTCATTTTGGGGGAACATTATGCCACCCCCCACCCCATCATCATCATATGATACTTGGGACTTTATATGCTGCCGTGCCCGTGCCTCTGAGCAGAGTGAGACATTCCGCTAAATCATGTATTTTACCTGACAAATCTGAAACCTACCGTTTCAATAATAGTACAACACAATATAATGTAAATACAGCTCCGTGCACTGCGTACTTGCTGGCTGGTTCACTACACCGAGGCACAGAGCAGAGAACCAGCAGTTGGCACCCTCTGGGCGGACAGCCTCCTACCCGAAGAAGAGTGCTGGCTGCCTGTGTAGGCAGGCACTGGTCCTGAAACGGGCCATGAGCCGCGGTAAATAGCGATACTTCTGGAATGTGAGTTAACAATCCAATTACTTTGCATCTACATTAAATTAAGATGTTACCGTTCATTTTATTTTGTATGTTACATACTTATTGGCCACGTATTAACATTTATGGGCTAGCAAAGTCTGCCCATGGCATGTAGGCAACCATGTTGCCTGCTCTGAATTTTCTCCTAGCCATGAAGATTGACTGCTGTCATGTCGTGTTGAAATTTGGTTGAAATTTACTAGCTGATGTATTGAATGAATGTCATGAATGAAGACAACATGGTTGACTTTTGATGTGAAAAACCAAAAAATGTATTTTTGTTTTAAAAAAAAGGAAAGGAAAGGAAAGGAAAGAAAAGAAAAGAAAAATGCATAGATTGTTGAATAAGTGCACTCAATGACTAGGGATGGGATCTAAAATAGTTAAAAAAATATATTTTTAATTTCAGCCTGACTTTAAATTGAATCTTGAATCTAAATGGCAAAAAAATAGATATTTATAGATTTCACCCACCACGGTTCTGTTTCTCATTCAGGCAGAACAAAAGTGCTGAGCTGCAGTTTGGTGGCTGTCATTGAATAATTGAATAAGCTTAATGGTGCGCTTTGCCATTAAGCTGGGCCTGGGTGTGTAATTAGGATGCAGGTTGTGTATGTCTGTATTATGCTTCTGCATTAGCATGTGTTTATGCATTCACAATACCACTTTGCGGTACTAAATCATGGTTAAAGACACTGTGCACAATTGTTATACATTGTTGTTTCGCAATCAAGTGAATTGTAATAGCATGTGGTGGGCTTTAGTGGAGATGATTGGCCACAAAATTCTGTGGGGGAATATACAGTATATATTTCTATCAGTGAATACCTCATTTCAATAAGGACAACAGGGTTATGTTGTCCTTATTGCTATTCTCCTGCTTTGCGTTTCCTCTCCCTGATCAATCACTGCATCTTTCCTGGCTGACACTAGCTCAAGTTGTTCCCTGCTGTCATTTGTCCGCTACCTTAGACCACCTCACACCTACCTTAGACCACCTCACACCTACCTTAGACCACCTCACACCTACCTTAGACCACCTCACACCTACCTTAGACCACCTCACACCTACCTTAGACCACCTCACACCTACCTTAGACCACCTCACACCTACCTTAGACCACCTCACACCTACCTTAGACCACCTCACACCTACTGTACCTTAGACCACCTCACACCTACCTTAGACCACCTTACACCTACCTTAGACCACCTCACACCTACCTTAGACCACCTCACACCTACCTTAGACCACCTCACACCTACCTTAGACCACCTCACACCTACCTTAGACCACCTCAGACCACCTCACACCTACCTTAGACCACCTCACACCTACCTTAGACCACCTCACACCTACCTTAGACCACCTCACACCTACCTTAGACCACCTCAGACCACCTCACACCTACTGTACCTTAGACCACCTCACACCTACCTTAGACCACCTCACACCTACCTTAGACCACCTCACAACTACCTTAGACCACCTCACACCTACCTTAGACCACCTCACACCTACCTTAGACCACCTCACACCTACCTTAGACCACATCACACCTACCTTAGACCACCTCACACCTACCTTAGACCACCTCACACCTACCTTAGACCACTTCACAACTACCTTAGACCACCTCACACCTACCTTAGACCACCTCACACCTACCTTAGACCACCTCACTCCTACCTTAGACCACCTCACACCTACCTTAGACCACCTCACACCTACCTTAGACCACCTCACACCTACCTTAGACCACCTCACACCTATCTTAGACCACCTCACACAGTGATTCAATGCATATGGAGTGACACAAGGTATGCAATTTATACCATCTTCTGCCGCTCAGTAGATCCCATTTTGAACCCCCCTTAATATATCCTGTTGAGAGACATTCTTGCCATCGCCATAATTTGTCATGTGGAGAATTGAGCAGTCTCAGCTTTTTACAATGTAAAATAAAGGAGAACATAATCACCCAAGGGAAAAACACCTATGTAATTATCATGGCTACTTCTCTGGTAAAGCTGTCATAAGAGAATATTTTCTGCTAGCTAAAGTATATAAAGAAGACACATCTGCTCTTAACATCCATTCCATCACTTGCAAAGGGGAACAAGCCCATTATGTTGCTATTTTTCCTGACAAGTCCCCTCCTTGCCCCATGTCTGTATTAAGAGAGTCCTGGATGTGGGACTGCAATGTGTCGTCGGAGCTGTCCATTTAAGCGGTGCTGAAGTGTGTTTCTGCAGTGCCAGGCTTTTGATGCTGTCTGGATCCGTACTGGGCGCTGTCCTTGTGCCTGATGCTGAAATTGGTGATTGCATTTCAGCCTTTTAACGGGGGTCTCAATGTGTTAGCAGGTGGCGTGTCTTTCTTAGTGCGCTGTTGGGTGTAGCAGAGAAGTGTGAGACCTTGATGGAGTGATAGGGTGTCGAGTCTGCCACTTGTTATCTTTCTCAGAGAGTACCTCAGATAGTATTGTTATCTTTCTCAGAGAGTACCTCAGATAGTATTGTTATCTTTCTCAGAGAGTACCTCAGATAGTATTGGTATCTTTCCCAGAGAGTACCTCAGATAGTATTATCTTTCCCAGAGAGTACCTCAGATAGTATTGTTATCTTTCTCAGAGAGTACCTCAGATAGTATTGGTATCTTTCCCAGAGAGTACCTCAGATAGTATTGTTATCTTTCTCAGAGAGTACCTCAGATAGTATTGGTATCTTTCTCAGAGAGTACCTCAGATAGTATTGGTATCTTTCCCAGAGAGTACCTCAGATAGTATTGTTATCTTTCTCAGAGAGTACCTCAGATAGTATTGTTATCTTTCTCAGAGAGTACCTCAGATAGTATTGGTATCTTTCCCAGAGAGTACCTCAGATAGTATTATCTTTCCCAGAGAGTACCTCAGATAGTATTATCTTTCCCAGAGAGTACCTCAGATAGTATTATCTTTCCCAGAGAGTACCTCAGATAGTATTATCTTTCCCAGAGAGTACCTCAGATAGTATTATCTTTCCCAGAGAGTACCTCAGATAGTATTATCTTTCCCAGAGAGTACCTCAGATAGTATTATCTTTCCCAGAGAGTACCTCAGATAGTATTATCTTTCCCAGAGAGTACCTCAGATAGTATTGTTATCTTTCCCAGAGAGTACCTCAGATAGTATTGTTATCTTTCTCAGAGAGTACCTCAGATAGTATTGTTATCTTTCTCAGAGAGTACCTCAGATAGTATTGTTATCTTTCTCAGAGAGTACCTCAGATAGTATTGTTATCTTTCTCAGAGAGTACCTCAGATAGTATTATCTTTCTCAGAGAGTACCTCAGATAGTATTGTTATCTTTCTCAGAGAGTACCTCAGATAGTATTGTTATCTTTCTCAGAGAGTACCTCAGATAGTATTATCTTTCTCAGAGTACCTCAGTATTGTTTTGTTACAGCTATTTTACAGGTTCTTTGATAGAGCTGCCTTTTAAATGCGGTGGCGTTTTTGTGCCAGCCTATCAGTCATGCAACTTTTCTGTCAATTACCGTACAGTATATATTTTGTTGACGCTTTCAAATGGACTTGAAGAGGACTTAAAAAAGACACACACACACACACACACACACACACACACACACACACACACACACACACACACACACACACACACACAAACACACACACACACACACACACACACACACACAGAGCTCAGTTTTTGATGCATATGATGCAAAACACACAGCACTCGCAAACAAACCACCTTCAGTACATGATGCAGCCTTTGTTGTCATGACAACAGAGCCTTTCAAAGAGAAGATGTTGACCACGGAATACCTGTTAAGAACATGCCATTTGCACGTGTCAGCTCTGGAAGTAAAAACAGGATTGACAAGTGAGCTTGAGGAGTAAAAACTGCAAAACAAAAATCTAATTCACTCTCTGTATGCCTGTCCTGTTTTAGTTGCTTTCAGCTCTATCAGCCCTTTGCTTTTTCGCCTTCTTTCACCTTATTTCTCACAGTGTACACTTAATAGGCTGGTTGGTTGCATTATGCCCTTTCTCCATCTTCTCTGCATATGTTAGAGGAGGGTACGGGTATGCATGCACATATGATTAAGCACCACATACTGTATCTATTTACCTCAGTGATGGCAAAGACAAGTCCCTAGCCTGGATGCCACTAGTGGAAGAGCTGCTTAGCCCCTGCCCCTGTATTTGAGCTTGGGTCATGCTCTCCAGCAGTGAGGACATAGGCTGCTACACAGGCATTATGCTAATAAGGAAGTGGCTGGAAACAGGCACGGCTATGGAGTCCAGCTCTGTTGACATTTCACATGTGAGTGGTGTGAAGGTTGATGAGTCACAGCCGGCACAAAGCACTGTCCACCAGGCAGCCACAGGAGAAACTGCACGCTGGTGCATCGCCTCTCTGTCAGGATACAGGCCAGCCAGAGATGTATTTATGTGCGGACTGCACCCACATACAGTATTCAGTGAGGGAAGCAGTGGAGGAAAGATTGAAAACATTGTGAGTTAACTTGTGGAATCAACTCTCAATAACTGTCAAACAAAATGAATGTCTGCATATGCTATTGATTTTGTAATGATACCAAAGCTGGGTGAAAATCGGCGGATTCCTTTTAGGCAAAAATAATACAGTAGAACAGCTAGAACAGTCTGCTAATTTCAGAAAAGTACATCATTTTACTGTAATGCAGCCTTTAAAACCAGGAGAAGACAACACTCGTGCCATATCATGATTATTACGATATCCAAAATCTAAGATAATACATGTACCTATTCTCATATCACAATATTGATATAATATTGATATATTGCCGAGCCCTAATGCCAGTTCTTGCCATCATGTGCCAGTCAAATAAGAGCAGAGAAATGGAAGCACACAGTTGTAGTCACACCCCCTGCTGGGATCAGAGTCTCTGTATGAGGCCCAGGCCTTTCTGGTCCGGTGCTGTGTCACCGCCTGGTGTAATAGCTTTTCCATCCTAGACCTCTCTCTGGAGATATCATTTCCTTTTTATGTGAACATGCTTCTTCCATCATAGTATACAAGATGTGTCCACAGCAAAGTTTGCATTTCATGAAATAGCACTGCAGTCCACGAGGCATTGGATGATGTGTGTTCAATCAAAACAAGGCGTGATGGGGTTTTCCTGAACTGTGTTGTGGCACTAAACAACTTTTGTTTTTGAAACATCCCATTACACTTGTTCCCATGGATATTCTACGCCTTGGGGGCTTGCTGCATTGAAGGAATTGATATAGGAATTAATGTAACACTGATAGATGGCTTTGGCCATATGCAACGACAGTATGTTCTGGAGAGTGGAGCAGAGTGTGACTCAAAACACATTTTTACATTCCAATTCTTCCTCAGATGGCTGCATTGGGACACATTTTAAAGATGTGATCGCATGCTGAAAGACATACCGTACTCATAGGCTGCTATACATACATTTTGAGCATGTGTGCACAAATACACACAAGAATAAAATCAATCAAACAAACCCACAAATACATAGATGTTTCGATACCATTTTCTCCTTCTCGATACCGATTCCGATAGCTGAACTCGCGCGTCGGCCGATACCGAGTACCGATCCAATACCAGCGCATACAGTATACTGTATACTGTTATGCTACTAACCCTGTATGGATGTGATATGATTGCTTTACTATCATTGTTGGCCTGGCTCAAGTTAAACCATTTTGCTTTCCAGGCAAATGTCGTTTTAAAGAACTTTTTTTCAGGGCTAATAACTTGCGTGGTATCAGATCAGTTACCAAACTCACGTTCTCGCTGCAACAGCGTTTGTCTCAGATCTCGAGGACACTCGAAGGATGATAATGATGATGATGATGAGTCGCTGATACCCGATCCAGCATTTTAGGTAGTATCAGAGGCATTTCCGATACTGGTATTGGTATCGGTATCGGTATCGGTATCGGAACAACTATATAGTAACAAACTATAGCCAAGATTCTTGATTTTGTAATCAAACTAAGCTATCAGACAGACTTGGGACTTGGCTCTTGATATCGGATCATCAGTCTTTTGTCAGAACACAGCTGTACCCAGCATGTGTGTAATTTTAATTTACTAGAAGTTTGACAAGAGTCTTAATGACAGACATGCCAGATTTCCATGTAATGTGCAGGATCCCTCTTGCATCCAGTGGTGTTAACAGGGATTTTATGCTTTCCTTCTCCAAACATCTCAATTAAAAAGCTGTACATCCAGGCAGAATTCCAGCAAACAACTGCTTTGCATAAACCAAAAGCCTGGACAGACATTGCTTTGGCGTCTGCTCCTAAAATTAATTTAAGAGAGAATAAAAATAAAAATCAAATTCAATCTGTAGGTCTGACCTTTTTTAGTTGCTTTCGGCACCTTTTCATTTGAATGATTGCAGATAGATCAGAACAGATTTATTTTGCAAAGCTTCCAATTGGCTGTTTGTTTGCATATGCCCTTGTTTCCATTTTCTCAGCTTAGACGGGCAACACAAACTTTTGAAGATATGCATAATATGTATGTGAATGAGCACCACAGATCTATCAATACAGTGATGATTGATTGCTGTGGAGCACAACGACACATTGCAGCAACCTAGATATAAATGTCAGACTGAACATTTGCGGGGCTAATTGGAGATGCCTCTTTAACAATAGCAATTATTTTTATCTACATAATCATCACCATAGTAGCAATGATTTTTTCATGGTAATTATGGGGCTATTATCAGCTCCAAAACAATGCATCACTGTATAGTATTTTGAGGCTCTGGCGTGTATTGATGAGTTTGAAGTGTTAATTAGTCAGAAGCACTTCCAGTTCATTAGGTTGGCTGTTAGCTTGGCACCGCTAGTGAAATGATTTGTTTTCGGCAGGTTGGCACCGTCAGTCAGTTCATCCCTAACTTTCTAGGAATGTGTATTTAAACAGCCACCCCAAGGGCATCTATCACTGCCTTCTCCTGTCCATTCGTCAACATCAGAGACGTGAGGCTTGTACACACACTCTGTAACACAGCCACACTAAGGCGGTTACATCAGAGACGTGAGGCTTGTACACACACTCTGTAACACAGCCACACTAAGGCGGTTATTGTGTTCTTGGCTGCTGCAGTCCAGCCACATAGCATCCGTCATGAACCAATAGGGCTTTGGCCCAGAGTGGCCGTCATTAGTTTGGAGCTGATTGATTGGCTGTTGAGAAGTGGTTTCAGTTCCATACATCATCCTTTCTGTTGATGGTAAACACAGCCAGGATTGTTGAAGAAAGCTGCTGTTAAGTTTGTGTAGATTTGAGCCATTGTAGTGGATGGCGCTGTAGATGTTGGGTGGGCTTTTATTCGTTATGTGTGAGAGTAAACCTTAGTAAGCCTGATGCTAGGTGTGATTTCACAAGGTGAACAGGTGAAGTCAATTTTATTTCGTGCCAAATCATAGCAAAGGTATTCTCGAGACGCTTTACAAATAGAGCAGGTATAAGACCAGGCTCTTTATTTTAGACCCAACAATTGAAACAGTTCTCACATGAGCAAGCACATGGCAATTTTACTGCACTTACTGGCAGGTCATGTGGCTATTGAAACAATTTCCCAACAAGAGCATGCTCTTGGCGGCGGAGGCAAGGAAAGACCCCTTTAACGGGGAGGAAACCTTGAGTAGCAGACCCGGCTCTTGGTGGGCGTCCATCTGCCTTGACCAGTTGAGTTGAGAGAGAGAGAGAGAGAGAGAGAGTCCAATCTTTGTCAAGGAGAGATGAGAACCATATAAAACGTTATCCTACTGTACCTGGTAGGGTTTCATCAAATAAACACATAGCAATATGTGTATATATATATATATATATATATATATATATATATTTTTTTTTATATTTGGTATATTTATATATTTTATGTGAAACAACTCTTCACAGAATTGACACTTTTTCTCAACTGGAAACTTATTACATTATCATCACTCTCTCAACCTACATGTGGACATCACAGAGAACATTCTGTCTCTGGACATTTTCTGGGAAATGACTCACTGACGTAGCAGTACGAGGGAAAGTGGATACAGAAAAGTTGAATTACTGGTACACTTAATCACAAAATAACTTGTTTAAGGCTTTTTGGAGGACAGGCTTTTTTGTGCCCGATGTACTCTCTTGGTTGGATTGGTTTCACATCCAGTATAATTGACTTCAGTGCGGTACCTTAGTTGTAATACTGTAATTAACAAAGCGTAACACATTCCATTACAAACCTGCAATAAGGAGAGTCAAATTAAGAGACTAAGGTATTAATTAACATGAAGTACGTCTCAGAGCCCAAGCAAGTCATTTCCTCACAGTGTTGGATCGGGAAGGCTGTACAGTTCTTCAATATGTAATTAATTGAACATGCCTATGAAAATAATTAGTTTGCTTCTTATCATGAACAATGTGACACCATAAGAGGTTTCTTTCAGTGCTATTCTGCAGTGAAATGAATATATTTTTTCTCCCTTTAATTATAGTTCTGTCTAGAACGATAGATTCAGCTAAAGCCCCTCAACTGACTGAACTGTCTGGTTACATTTCTAAAGATAAATTTACGCTGTATTAAGAGCACGGTTCGCCTCAAGCAATTTGCACTTATTACTGCTATTTCATCCCTGAACAAGTGCTTATTTCAAAAATTTCAATCATACACGTGATTATCATAGTATCAAAGTTATGAGGCAAACATTTTCAGGTTTTACTCTGATTAGGCTACTTCTGCCACTCCTGTGTGGGTTCTGCTTTGTTTACAGTTATACCAAGCAGTTACAGTATTAAGGATAGTGAGAGAAACAGATTTACTGCAACTTAAATGCATGAAATAAGGTCTGTGGTTAACACAGGTTTATGGGAGTGATAATTTGTGTTCAGCAGGATAATCTTCACAAACGAGGACCACTTTTATGACTTTTGAAATGTTTTCTGAAAATCGCACATTATGCTTCAAAAGTCATAAAAGTGGTGCACGTTTGTGAAGGTTATCCTGCTAAACACAAATGACCACTCCCATAAACTTGCTCACTTGCTCCCTCACCCGCCCTGCAGCTCGCCCGCTGTGCGGGCTCACCGCTCTTATGACATCACTGATGATGTCACAGCTTCGCATCACTGATGACATCACAATTACTCTTATGACATCACTGATGTCACAATGCCTATGACATCATCAATGATGTCACAATGCACAATTGCTCAAATGACATCACTTCCAGGACTTGACATGTCACAATGTTGGGACTATATGACATCACTTATGACATCATCAGTGATTTATGACATCACTGATGACAGGGACAAAAATTGAAACAGACAACAGAGAAACATTGCCCACATGCTCCCTTTTATAATACTAGGGATCTCGTGCGCTACGCGCGCTCGATTCCTAGGCTTGCCCTGCAGCTCGCTGAGTTGCCCCTGCAGCTCGCATTCGCAGCTCGGCCACTGCGCGGCCTTGCCCGCAACTCAGCTGCTGTGTGGCCAATGAGACCAGCATCACTGATGTCAGATTTCTGACATCATCAGCCCTCATTCTCTCGTGCCATGGATGCTAATAGCCGTTAGCTGTCTAAGCTAACAGCTAATAACAACATTAACGTTTAGGCTAGTTGTATGAGTTAATAACCAACTATTGTATTGGTATGCTGATTGGTCTGAAAGCTTACTATTATTGAAAAGAAAAGTAAAATGTGTCAAAAATGTGTTTTAAATTCTTACAATCGTGGGCGCCATGTTGAAATGACGTCAAATGACGCGGTGGGAGCTACTGGGGGTTGAGAAATCATACCCAAGTTTGCGGGTAGGAACTCCGAGTTATAGTGGCGTTTTATTTGATTTTTGCTAGTAGCAACTGGCAACTTGCCACATCCCCCTTATAAACGAATGCGGCATGAGTGATCGCTTCGGCGTGGCGTGAGCGTGGCTTCGGCAATCGGCACGGTGTCAGCATGGCACGCGCGCGGGTGGTGTGAACGGCTTTACCTGTTAACAAGGACGCCAAAATGAAACTTGTGGGTACACAGAAGTGGGCAGTATTTTAAATACATGTATTTCAAATACGTATTTCAAATACATTTGTGTATTTTGTAATTTGTATTTGGCTGGACCGAGAAAAATAAGATGTAATTTGTATCAAGATACTTTCAGACCTTGTATTTTGTGTATTTTAAATACATAAAATACTTTTTTCTTTAATTTTATGTAATTTTATTCTCAAATTGACACATTCTTACCATTGACACAGGTTTAAACTGTGGAGAATTTTTTTTGACATGTCACTTCTACTCTACCTCTGATTGGCTTACCCTCAGAACAAACTCAACCACAAATCAGAGGCAGAGTACGATGGGTCTTGAGTCAGACTTCACATCACTTCTACGTCTAGTATGAAGCCTTGTATTGGTGGAAATTCCCCCAGAGATAAATTACTAATATAAATTGATGATTAGATATTGCATGCACTGGCCTATTTGCAAATGAAACGGTTTACTGCATATTCAAACCAGTATATCATATTAGAAAGACACAACTAATTATCTTCTTAATTAAAATTGGAAAAGTGTGTGGCAGTGTGTGTGGCGGCAGTGTGGGTCATGATTGTGATGTCATCAGTGATGTCACTCGATCAATTGTGATGTCATCAGTGATGTCACTCGAGCAACTGTTTGCCCAACTGTGATGTCACTCAGGCAGTTGTGATGTCATCAGTGATGTCACTCGAGCAACTCTGATGTAGTATGAGCCGATGGCGCACATTTGCACGATGGCACCAAGGTGGGTGGGCGGTGTCTGTCTGTCTGTCAGTCATGATTTTGGGAGCCCGTGGAGCCGGCCATAACTGCAGCCATGGCACATCATCTCCAGGGATACTGTTATGATGTCAGATATCTAGGGAATTTATGAATTCTAATTGTTGCAGCTCTTTATCGGTTTTTATAAAATGTATTTTTATGTATTGTAACTAGGGTTGGGTACCGTTCACATTTGAATCGATACCGGTACGGTACCGGTACCTGGAATTCGGTACGGTACCAAAAACGGTACCTTTTTCGATACTTTTTTGAGTAAAAAAAAAAAAAAAAAAAAAATTTTGCTACAACAAAAATGTACAGTTTCTAAAACAAATAAGTCCAAACTTCTCAATTTCAACATTGTTCTTTATTTAGATTTTTTTTTGTTTAGCAGCAGCACCCAACAAAATAAAACCCCTCCCTCCCTCCCTCCCTCCCTCTTCCCTCCCAAACCAAGAGTTTACTTGTGCAAGGTAATGGTCTGCTCCATCCATCAGCGGTCACTGCAATATGGTCAACTGCCCTGAGTTCCTCCTTCACATTCTTCTTCTCAACACGACACCAAGCTGGAATAAGTGTGTTTGTGAGAAGGTCTCTGGAGGGAGGGGAGTATTTTGGGTTCAGGGTCCCTGTCATCTCCCTATATATAGACAATAAAAATAACTATTGTTAGTAACTTAGCTTACTCTATGAATATCACACACACACACACACATTATCACCCATTTATACATAAATAAATAATTTACCTGAACCATGGAGACTCCACCGTTGCGAAGGGCAACATGCCTTTTACAATGAAGGCAGTCACTGGCCCTGTGGCACTCATTTACTTTCTGCCGGGGTGAAGGGTGTCTCCTGTGCGACTCTCACACGGTGGCCTAGCAAAGAAAGCAAGAGTGTAACGTTGAATAACACGTCTCACGGTGACACGAACTGAGGATAATAATAACGTTAGCAACGCTAGTTACGCTACTAAACATGCTAAGCTATAAGCTACAACTATCCAGCTAACGTTAGCTAATTAAATGACGTTACCTGATGTTGAAGAAGTCGACGCCTCACTTGCGACACTTGAAGTTTCGTCGTCGTCGCTGTCCGTTTCAGCTAACGAAGCAGAGGAGCTGCTGGCTGTAGGTGCTTTGCTGCTGGTGGGGCTGCAGCGTCCACCCTCAGGCTATCGAACACTTTACAGTCTTCCGCATTTAAAAAGATTTTATGCTTGACCAAGTGTTTCCTCAAGTTAGAGGTGTTCCCCTGGCCAGATTTGCACTTCGCATCGCAAATGTTACAGCGAGCGTTGTCTGAGTCTATCTTTGTGAAGTGTAGCCAGTGCCACACTTTGGACCGCAAGCGAGAGGCCATCTTCTTCTCTTCAGCTTGTTTTGGCAGTGACGTGATGACGTAACCCACCCTCGTGTGTGTTGCCTTCAAGTTTGCGTCGGAATTTCTATCTCGCTCGCTGTCTTTGTATCACTGAGATGCGTTCAAGTACCGACATTTTTAAATTATAATAGAAAAAAAAAGTACCGAAATGAGGTACCGTTTCATGTCATGTGAACTGATACTCGGTAGTACCGCCCACTTTCGGTCGGTGCCTGTAAAAGTACCGAGTTCGGTACCCATCCCTAATTGTAACGTGTCGGGTAATCCAAGTATTACCTGTAATGTGATGTGCAACATAAGTGTCTCAACGGTAGCTAGGAACTAATGTGTGTGGGTGTGCCCCTAGGGGAAACGGGGTATATATGACCAGCGGCCGGGGTGCCGGATGTCAGTCAAGCTATGGAGTGAGCGAGACCGGGTGTTGTGTGTAGAGCTAGCTCTGTGAAGCTAGCTGCTAGGAGCTAAAGAAGCCTGTGAATAAAGAACCTGTACCAACTACAACTCTCCGTTCTTTGGCGTATCACCGATACGTTACATTGGTGTCAGACAGTAAAGCGGTAGCGCCTCTGATTCGGTCGAGAGGGGAGAGAGTGAGGAGGAACAGCGGAGAAAAGTTGGAGATCAAAGGCTCGAGCGACCTAGCAGTAGCGAGCTAGCTGTGTGAGCTAGCTGCTACGAGCGCCACGTGTGATGGTGCGCCTAGAAGAAAGCCTGTCGGCGAACGGGAGAAAAGAGGGGCTGACGACAGAGATCAGCTCGATGCTGGCGGGCATGGAAGCCCGTGTGTTGAAAGAAGTCAGACGGCTGGTGGAAGAAACTCCTGCCTGGGCAGTAGAGGTGATGCGGACGCTGCGAGAAGTCATGCAGCGGGTGGATTTGATGAGCGCAGAGGGAGCGCAGTGTGGAGAACGGCTGGAGGAACCACAAAATAGACTGTGTTGGAGCTGTGGAGAACCGGGCCATGTGGCGAGGTGGTGCCGAGGCGGACCCGGGAGACGGACCGGGTATGCGGGACAACGACATGGACAGCAGGGAGCCTGCTGGGCATGCGGCGCGATCGGACATTTAGCCAGAGAATGTCAAGAAGCTGTCGGGGATTGGAGGACAGCGAGAGAGGAGAGACAGGTGAGGCTTTGTTGGGCTTGCCAGTCGCCTGAACATTTAGCTAGAGACTGCACTAAGAGTGTGAACGCTGGAAGAGACACACAGCCGGGGGAGCAGCCCGAGCAACAAGCAGTGGAGCAGCCTGAGCAACAAGCGGCGGAGCAGCGGAGCAGTACAGAGCCGATTGTTCTGGGCAGGAGAGTGACTGTTGAGCCGGCCCAGGCTAGCTGCTCTGCATGCCAGCCAGTGGTGGGGGGATCGCCATCAGCGACGAGACCATCAGGATAATGGGAATCGTTTTGAACAGCCAGAGGGAGGTGAGCGACATCATCTGCAGAGCTGTTACAGTCGGGGGAGCGGCGCTCGTGTCCCCGGGGGAGCGAGAGGGGTCAACGCTGGAGGAGCCGGCCCAGCCAAGCCGCTGCACAGCCCCCACGGCTGCGCTGCAGAAAGTCGAGGTGGAGATCGACGCCGATGGTGTCCGCCCTGCTGTCCTCAACACGCCGCCCCCCTGGGGGAGCGGGACGGGAGGACGAGCGAGTGCAAGAGGTGGAGCAGACAGACGAAGACAGGGCCATCTGGGAGGTCGACGGGCATGAGCGGAGACGCAGACAGATGGAGGATGCGGATATCGGTCCGGTGTATGCGTGGGTGGCGGCCGGACGCCGGCCCCCTGTGGAGGAGATTCACATGTTTTCCGGTGCCACGAAAGGATTGTGGAACATGTTTTCGGACCTGCAACTGGGTGGAGCTGGGGTTTTAGAGAGAAAGGGGCACGGGAAAAGCGGGACCCAGTGGGTGGTACCCGGTTGCCTGCGAGAATTGGCACTGAAGTGGATGCACAAGGGCCCATACGGTGATCGTGGGCCCGAAGAGACACTCAGCCTCATCCGTGGACATTTCTATTGGGGCAAACAAAAGGAGGACGTGCGGAGATACTGCAGGGAGTGTGAGGTCTGTGGGGCACAAAGGGGGGACCGAAAAGAGTTACACTGCAGAGGACTAACCCCACTGGGGGTTGAGCGGGACTAGCATGCTTTAGGTGGGACATAAGCTTTAAAAGGGGGGATGGAAATAGTGGTTGAAGTGAAGTGGGATAATGTGAATAAGAAAAAAAAAGGTTTAAATGAAGGTAATGGGAAAAAAGAATGATGTCAATGTGATGGGTTGTAAAGAGAAAAGAGGGAATGTAAATGTTGGGGCTTGTGTTAAGTGAAAATGTTGGGGAAAAGGGTGCTAATGGGAAGTAACTAAATGATGGTGGGAGTGAATGCAAAATAAGTGGTGTTAAAGAGAAGGGCTATTGGAATGGGAATGTGAACAGAAATGTGGGTTGAATTTAAAGGAATGGGAAAAGAGGGAAGAAATGAAAAGAAATGCAAATAGTGGTGGTGGAATGAAAATTAAGAAGTGCGCTAAAAAGATAAGAGACTATGTGGGAAATTGGGGGAATACAAAATGTTGTGGGGTGGTGTGTTTTGGTACAGGGGGATATGTGTGGGTTGTGGGTGTTAACGTGGGCGTTAACAAATGTTGGGTGAGGAGTATGTAACGTGTCGGGTAATCCAAGTATTACCTGTAATGTGATGTGCAACATAAGTGTCTCAACGGTAGCTAGGAACTAATGTGTGTGGGTGTGCCCCTAGGGGAAACGGGGTATATATGACCAGCGGCCGGGGTGCCGGATGTCAGTCAAGCTATGGAGTGAGCGAGACCGGGTGTTGTGTGTAGAGCTAGCTCTGTGAAGCTAGCTGCTAGGAGCTAAAGAAGCCTGTGAATAAAGAACCTGTACCAACTACAACTCTCCGTTCTTTGGCGTATCACCGATACGTTACAGTATTTTCAAAATACAAAATACGTATTTGTATCTCAAATACTTTTTCAGACCAGTATTTTGTATTTGTATTGTGATAAATTTTTTGAGCAAGTATTTGTAATTTGTATCAAAATACTTTATGATGTATTTTCGCCCATCTCTGTGGGTACAGCGTAGGTACAGCATAGGTTGAGCGGTGTGTGTGTGTGTGTGTGTGTGTGTGCGTGTGCGTGTGCGTGTGTGTGTGGGGGGGTTGCTTGCGTGCGCCTTTGGAGTGAATCGCTCACGCGGAGTCCCGCATCAAGCATATCGAAGTGATGCTCTCTCTCTCTCTCTCTCTCTCTCTCTCTCTCTCTCTCTCTCTCTCTCTATCTCTCTCCCTCCACTATCCCTCCTCCCCCTCTCTTTCGGTTCCACTGAGAATCTTTTTGCCTTCTCTCATCTTGAGCAAGGCGTCCATCCACCACTTGTTATTTCACACCTTGGCCACTGCAAACGCCCGTCAGCACACACACCGAGAATATGCCTCCATCTCTGTCCCACCGGGTCTCTACTCTACTCTACCTGCATTTCTAGTAGTATTTTGTTTGTAGCTAATCCTCTGGCGCTGAAGCACCCGCTCCGCTCCGCTCCTCTCCTCTCCTCCAGACCAGCTGTAGGGAGTCATGACCACGGCGAAGGAAGCCAATGCGCCGTCGAAATCAGCTCAACAGCAAGAGCAGGTACCGCTGCGATTTCTTCTCACTGCACGGCACGCGTCCACCCAGATTGATAGAAGCCTAACCTCGTTAACCTGTGACTGCCCGCTCTGCTTAGCTGTTATTGCATTATTTAGCCTGCTACATGTCGCGTTGCAATCACTTTTATTGGGAGTTTATTTTAAAAGGGGAAGCAATTTGTAAACCGCTGCTTTCGGAGTCACTTTGGCAGTTTGATTGCCTTGCTGTCAGTTCATCGCGACTGGAGGATTTCGCAGCCTCACTTGTGATCATCATACTTATTATTATTATTCGGTGATTCAGTGATTAGTATTCAGTGACTTTACGCACGGTGTTTTTCTCTCTTTTATTCCCTCGTGGTTTACTCTGACAGTGTGCGCCTCACCTTGCTCTAGGACACGCAAATCCGCCACATAGCCCACCTACCAACTTCTATCATCGCGTGTCAGTAAAGGCCTGCAAAGATCAGCAGACGTTGATTTAAGTAAAGACAAACTATGCCTCTGTAATGTTAGTTGTAAGGCTGAAAAGCTACACGGTTGCATTAGTAGAGTGGTGCAGGGTGATATTTTCGTTGTGACCTCCCTGATGATGATGATGAAGCTTCTTCTGACACGCCCCCATAGAGTGCCAAAGTCACGCCCTCTTCCGGGTTCGGCATGGGACCCAAGATATGTCATTTTCCCATTCATTTTTTCATAGACATGCAAATGCTAAATACAATAGTTTCACTTGATCAAACCCAGGCTTTTTTTGGGGAATCAGGGAGACCTTAACATTTCACCAGGACAAAATAATAATAATAATAATAATTATTTATTTATTTATTTATTTTCGTTTTGGTCCAAGTGAAATGTTATGGTCTCTCCTGATTCAAAATATAGCTGAATCGCTATCAAGTAAAACTGATTATAAGCATTTTACATAATGTCTATGGAAAAATGAATAGGGACTGAAAGCCCAAGTCAAACCCAGAAGAGGGCGTGACTTTGGCACTCTATGAAGGTGTGTTGCGCTGCAACAGACTTGCCTACAGTAAATAATGGAGGATACAATGGAGTCTGTCTTGGAGTATTAATATTTCATTATCTTGAAAACATTACCTCACGTGTTCCATTGTGTTCAGGTTCGTGTTGATTGGCGTAAGACTAGCCTAGGCTATGGCCTTGTTTTACCTCCTACCAGTAAAATTAGAACACAAATACATTTCTGCACTATTTCTGGGTTGCTGTGGATTTGAGCAAAAATATAATTAAGGCCTTAAAGGTTTTGGAAAATGAATGGAACGTCTTTGAAGTAGCCTCCTTTATTTCTTATTATTAAAAATAGCACCCACATTTGTCAATTTGCCTCAGCTCTCTCTTTGACCAATGTCCTGTCATGTGTAGCCTACCCCAATTATGCTAATTGGGCGCTTGGATGTATTGAAACAAGACTTGAAAGTAATTGAATAGTCCTTAAATTGATATCCAATGAGAGGGCGAACCCTGCCTTTCACTTCTACCTTGACCTGCAGATACAAGTTCCCTCTGGTTTATTTCATATTGTCACATAAGTAATAAGTATAGTGTCCTTTTACAACTTAGTATACTGCATTTCCCCCAAAACTCTCTCTCAACTCTCTCCATACTGTAACTTTTGAAGCCATCTGTCATTGTCTGGCTCCTCCTGCGCGCTGCAAATGTCTAAAGATGACAGAAAAGGTGAGAGGGACACTTGGCTTTATCCCACCAAGCAGACAATCTCCCCCTGCTGTTATTTAGCTGCAGACTGTCACTCAGTCTGCACCCAGGGAGGCAGGCAAGTGTCTGCCACAGGCCCACCCAGCCTATTCCACACATACAGCACAGGCTAATACACACATACATCAGCATACTAGCCTGCATCTATAGGCTGCTGATGGGCTTTCAAGTCATATTACATTTTCTACACCAGTGATTCTCAAGACTCCAGTCCACATTGGAGCCACTGACCCCCATTTTATGAGATTTTGTCTCTCAAACCCAAATGTGATCATATTTTAATTGTTAGTTATGATTTTCTCCAGAATTCCATGGCTATCTGTATTGTACAGTAGGTGGGGAAAAACAGTGAAACTATGACCAATAGTCATTCTTCCACATCCTCTAATTGTGTTAACTTGATGAAATAATGCTGAAGTTAACAATTCATCAATTTGCTGGGGACCCCCTGGAACCGCCCATGGACCCCTGGCTGTGCCAGGACCCCACATTTAGAACACTGCAGATTCTAGACCATTTTAGCTTCAATTTCTTTGCATATTCCCTCTTTATTGTTTAAAGAATGATTAGTTGCAGTAGGTTATTATTAGTTGCCCTGGGTGGGTCAAACTTTTCTTATTTGTCATTACTGTTGGACTTGGGAGAGATGGAAAATAGCCTGAAAGCTGCTGTGAACTTGGTGATGGTGAAATATGTGCGAATGGTGAATGGTGGCTGTCAGTGGGTTGGCGTGATGTTCCACCAATGTGAAAAATTGCTTCAAGCATTCATAGTTGGTTGCAAAGTGTACAGTGAAGGCACACACACACACACACACACACACACACACACACACACACACACACACACACACACACACACACACACACACACTATACAGTGAAGACTACACACATACTACACACATATTGTACATACAAACACAATTACACACATAGTGATTATGTGAGGTCCTGCTGAGGCCTCCTGATTGATGGTGTGCTAGCAGGGTTTATAGTCCAGGGACAGAGGGCAGGGACAGAGTCCAGGGACAGAGGCAGGGACAGAGGGCAGCTCACTGGAGATGGCCACAACAGCAACAGCTCTCCAATAATCAGCCAGCACCAACCCCCAGAGAGAGTCACACTACTAACCCTCAGCTAACTGCAATCTCCAGAGAGAGTCACACTACTAACCCTCAGCTAACTGCAATCTCCAGAGAGAGTCACACTACTAACCCTCAGCTAACTGCAATCTCCAGAGAGACTCACACTACTAACCCTCAGCTAACTGCAATCTCCAGAGAGAGTCACACTACTAACTCTCAGCTAACTGCAATCTCCAGAGAGTCACACTACTAACCCTCAGCTAACTGCAATCTCCAGAGAGAGTCACACTACTAACCCTCAGCTAACTGCAATCTCCAGAGAGTCACACTACTAACTCTCAGCTAACTGCAATCTCCAGAGAGTCACACTACTAACCCTCAGCTAACTGCAATCTCCAGAGAGAGTCACACTACTAACTCTCAGCTAACTGCAATCTCCAGAGAGTCACACTACTAACCCTCAGCTAACTGCAATCTCCAGAGAGAGTCACACTACTAACTCTCAGCTAACTGCAATCTCCAGAGAGTCACACTACTAACTCTCAGCTAACTGCAATCTCCAGAGAGAGTCACACTACTAACTCTCAGCTAACTGCAATCTCCAGAGAGACTCACACTACTAACCCTCAGCTAACTGCAATCTCCAGAGAGACTCACACTACTAACCCTCAGCTAACTGCAATCTCCAGAGAGAGTCACACTACTAACTCTCAGCTAACTGCAATCTCCAGAGAGTCACACTACTAACCCTCAGCTAACTGCAATCTCCAGAGAGAGTCACACTACTAACCCTCAGCTAACTGCAATCTCCAGAGAGTCACACTACTAACCCTCACCTAACTGCAATCTCCAGAGAGAGTCACACTACTAACCCTCACCTAACTGCAATCTCCAGAGAGAGTCACACTACTAACCCTCAGCTAACTGCAATCTCCAGAGAGTCACACTACTAACTCTCAGCTAACTGCAATCTCCAGAGAGTCACACTACTAACCCTCAGCTAACTGCAATCTCCAGAGAGAGTCACACTACTAACTCTCAGCTAACTGCAATCTCCAGAGAGTCACACTACTAACTCTCAGCTAACTGCAATCTCCAGAGAGAGTCACACTACTTAAGGCGCTGACAAGGTTCTGTGCAGCCTTGACTTGGAGCCTTGCCGCAGACTAGCGGCGACAGCGAGACTGTGCATACTCAAACGTAACTTTTATTTACTTTTTCAATCTGACTGGCTACTCAAAAATTTGTGGAACTCTCTGCCCAAGGGAACAGCCAATCACAGGTCGCGTTGACGCCGCGGAGTCACATTTTCGAGGAGCTGCACACCCCCCTCTGCCGAGCTGCGCCGATAGGACGGCCAGTTGCGGCGACCCCTCGGCGCAGTCGGCACTGGCGATTTCACGTAAGCATAAAACCAGTTTAACCCTCAGCTAACGACTTCCGGTGGCGTCATGCTGGTGGTAGCAGCGTGAAGGCGAAGGCTCCCTGAAAAACCCTGATAACTAGTATATCGACTCAAAAAGAGACAACAGAAACCAGATAAAAGTGACAATAACTTAAAAGACAAGAAAATGGGGGGAAGAGGTAGAGGAAAGAAAGATAAAATAAAAGAAACGATTGAAACGGACGCGCCACCGGACAATGGAGAACAAAGCCACGCCGACGCCGGTGCGGTTTTGGCAGAACTACGCACATTAAGACAAGAACACAAAGAGGCCGCTCGTGAGACAAAAAGCACCTTGACCAGACTGGAGCACAACTTTAAAGAGCTGGTGGAGAAGACAGCTGGTCTGGAGCAAAGAACTACAGAGCTGGAGGAAAGAGTGAAAGGTTCGGAAGACAGAACAGCCCGGCTTGAAAGAACAGTCGCTTTCCTACTATTTAAGGAAGCCAAGCTCGCAATCAAATGTGAAGATCTGGAATCCAGATCACGGAGAAATAATATACGTATTTATGGGATTCCTGAAGGGGCTGAGAAAAAAGACACTGTCGGATTTATGACTGAATTCATATGCGCTTCACTACAATTACCAGAGAAAATGGAGGTCCGCATTGAGAGAGCACACCGCTTACTGAATGCAAGAAGAGATGACACAACTTCGCCCCAGCCGAGAGCGATAATTGTTCGCCTTTTGGACTATTATGTAAAAGATCAAATCCTCCGACAAGCATGGAAACAACGCAATGTTACATTCCAAGGTAACAATGTTTTTTTCAATCAAGATTATACACATGAAGTGCAAATGAAAAGGAGGCAGGTGCGGGACATAATTAAACAACTGAAAGAAAAGAATATCAAGGCTCAATCTCCATACCCGGCACAATTAAAACTGTTCTTGGATACGGGTATAAAGACTTTTTATACACTAAGAGAAGCCGTGTCTACGCTTAAAGAGATGGGGATCCATGTGCAAGAGGAAGAAACACACGGCCGGTGGAACGGAGCATCGCAGGACGACTGGACTACAGTGCGGGGGAGAAGCGAGAGGAACGGAGCGTCGCAGGATGACTGGACCACAGTGCGGGGGAGAAGAGAGAGAAGACAACAGCCAGTGATGACAAAGACAGACATGCAGACCTTCGTGGATTTGGTTCCAACCGTTTCACCTAAATGAGGGCAGGGTGAGAAGCTGAAAGGGGACTGAGAATAACTGTAAATTTAAGCCTGTCTTACACACAGGAAAGATGGTATGGGGAAATTGTGTCACTGAGGGACTGAAGATATGCTAGCTTAAATATATATAAATTTGTTCATTTAAATTACAAAAAGGGGGTTGGGGGGGGGTCAATTGAGAGAGGAAAGATACATTTATTTTCTCTTATCAAAAGAGCTGCAACTTTGAGAGTTGCAAATGCACGTAGTGCTAACCCAGAGAGAACTCGCCACATCTCTCTGTCACTTTTTTTTTTTCTTTTTTTTTTCTTTGTTCGTTTGGAGTGGTAATTTGGGGGTTAAAATTGGAGGTCACACATATATAGGGAAGGGGGGTGTTGTTTTTTTGTTTCTTTCTATTTGTTTATTCCTAGGTTGGTATGAGCTGATAAAGCAGCTTGTGAGTTTCAGCTATGAAGGATATAAGCTCATACTCAGCCGGGAGGAGGCAGTTTTGGGAAGGAGTTTTGGTTTATTTGAAACGCAGCAGTATTGGAGATGGATTAAGTTGGTCTGTTCATGGTTGGTTTATCAACTACATATTCCATGGTAAAATAAATATGAAGAAATTATGAATAAGGTGATAATTGGATCTTACAATGTGCATGGTTTAAACCATCCAATTAAAAGAAAGAAAATATTAAATCAACTAAAGAAATTAAAATGCTCAATTGCTTTGATACAGGAAACTCATTTATCGGAGGAAGAGAATGAAAAGTTAAAAAGGGAATGGGTAAATCAAGTATACTATGCATGTTATGGCAAGAAAAGGGGGGTTACTATACTAATTCACAAATCAGTCCCATTTGTTCTTGAGAGTATCACTAAAGATGTAGAAGGTAGATATGTTATGATAGTGGGTACTATAGGAGATACTGTTATGACAATTGTAAATGTCTATGCCCCGAATGAAGATGATGCTACGTTTTTTAAAACCATAGCAAATGTAATAGTTAGCAAGGGGAGAGGGACGACGTTAATAGGAGGAGATTTTAATGTTGTCCAAAATGGTCGAATGGACAGGTTGCCCTCAGAACATGGCCCAAGATCTAAAAAACATCGAATGCTTGGTAATATGATTGAAGAATTGGGATTGATTGACCCATGGAGAGACAAAAATCCTCAAAAAAGAGATTTTACTTTCTACTCTAATCCACATAATAGTTATTCAAGAATTGATTTTTTCCTGGTATCAAAGCAACATATGCATAATGTACTGGACTGCAGAATTGAATCCATAACTATAAGTGATCATGCTCCGGTTGTACTTACTATGGATATGGGAGGTGAAACATTCTTTAAATATTGGAGACTGAATACTTCGATTCTATCAGATAAAGGAATAGTAAATGAACTTAGAAAAAATATTGAAGAGTATTTTCTGATAAATGACAACAATGAAGTTACACCCTCAATTCTATGGGAAGGCTGTAAAGCAGTTACCCGGGGGAAAATGATAGAAATATCATCGAGAATGAAGAAAATTCAGTTAAAAAAACAGAAGGAACTTGAAGAGAGAATTACCGTAAATTCCGGACTATAAGACGCACCGGTGTATAAGCCGCGGGACCAAAATTGACTATTTTTTTCTTCTATAAGCCGCACCGGTCTATAAGCCGCGGGTGTTTTGATGTTTAATTACCATATGAAAGGGTTCGTGCACAGAGAGGAATGTCGGGAAAGCGATGGCTGTTTGGGGAAGCTCCCATTTATTAACATTTCAACAAAACAAAACAAAAGTCAGGTCACTAATCCCCAGACAAAATCACACAACAATAGGCTATATGTGCAGCAAACCTGTAACCAGAGAAGTCAAGTCACTAATGCTCGTCTTCCTCTTCTTCCTGCGTACTGAAACCACCAAAGTCCTCATCTTCAGTGTCGGAAACGAACAGGTTCAGGGTGGCTTCGTCAACCACTCTCCTCTCTCCTTCATTGTCACTCAAAACCAACGAACTCCTCTTCATCTATAGCTGTGTTTCCATTACAGTTTTTCGCAAAAGAATTGCGATATTTCTACAACTTCGACAATGTACAATTGCGACTTGTAGGCGTTTCCATTGAAGTTGCGTTTGAGTGATTCCCCGTTGCAGCAGCTGCCACAGTGATTACGCACGGGGATCTGCCCCATATCCCGTCCCCTGCATGCTCAAATCCAACCAATGGTCAATGGAAATCCCAACATGAAGTTACAATGCATATAAACGAGCCTGATTATCAATTCAAAAGAAAATGAGTCGCAAAATGTTGCTGGCTGCGTGAATGCAGTCAGCGCGACAGGCAGAGGAAAAAAGGTAGCCTAATAGCCTACAACTGGTCCGATTTTGAGATGGAGGGGGGAAAAGGCTGATTTGGTTCTATAATTGCACCTGAAACGTGTGCAATGTATTAGCCTACTCACAGTCACTGTATTCACTTCAGACAGCACCACCGCACCAGTGTGTGCTTTTCATCCTCTCATCTCGCCGCTGTGCCAAATGCGCGCACACAGGCAGCCTGCTGTCACCATGGACCGATTTCTGCCATTAAACATTATCTAATTTGCCCGGCTACGCTTTTGCACAACACTCGTCTTTCTGCTAGGTAGCGTTGCTTCAAAGTTTTCCACTTGCTGCGGAGGTTTTGACACGGCTATCGAACCTTACTTACCAAACTTATTTTCCGCTCCTTTTCCAAGGGATAATATGGGTCACATGACGTGCAAATGCGAAAAATGTGTTTCCATTACACTTTTGCGATAAACTGCTATATCGACACGTCTGAAAAACCACCTCATGATCATCTACTGCTCGTTCTCATGCTGTCGAGAACGAGCAAAGCTTTTTTTTGGTGAAAGAATCCTCCAGGGCGCTTCTTGTTAACAGTCCGAGTGAGTGGCAGGTCGAACGTCAAAGGCACTTCATCCATATTTATGATCTGCTCCGGTTCGATGGAATATTCCTTGATCTTCCTTTGTGTGAATTCGCCGAAGTTTGTGATTTTCTCCTGGTAGTCGGGGGAGGGAGTTGATGGGCTTGTGGCCGTTTGCTTACCGTAATTACCATATGTAAGTGGTCACGCACAGAGGGGATTGTCGGGAAAGAGATGGCTGTTTGAGGAAGCTCCCATTTACCGTATTACCATAACATTTCAACAAAACAACATAACACAACACCACCGTTGTTTATTTTTACAGTGCACACAGTGTCCGCGGTGTGGTGAAAAGAGGGCAAGAGAGGAAATTAAAACAGAAGTGGATTTATAGTTAGAAAGAGTGCTAAAAAAGAGAGATTTTTTTTTTTTTTTTTTTTTTTTCTGAAAAAATCCATAGATAAGACGCACCGTTATATAAGCCGCAGGGGCCAAAAAACGGGAAAAAAGCCGCGGCTTATAGTCCGGAATTTACGGTAACAACTTGGAGAAAGAACATAAAATGACATCTAAAAATAAAACACTCTTGGAATTGAAAGAAACTAGACAGAGACTAGATGAACACTTAACATATAAGGCAGAAGGTGCTATTCGTTTCTCTAGACAGAGGTTTTATGAAATGGGTAACAGAGCTAGTCGCTTATTGGCTTTTCAATTAAGAAAGACCCAGTCAAGTAGACTGGTGGCAAAAATAACCCATCCACAATCTAAGGAATCTTTGACATCACCAAAAGATATAGCAGAAGCTTTTGGAGCTTACTTTAAGGACATATATGCAGATTCAGACTCCACCTTAATAGAAAAGGAAAATAAAGATTTCTTTTCAAAAATATACTTACCATCACTGACAGAGGAAGAGGCATTTGATATGACAAAGCCTGTAACACACCAAGAAGTTATGAAAACTATAACTTCCTTGAAAAATAATAAATCACCAGGAACAGATGGAATGCCAGGAGAATTCTACAAACTTTTCTCCGAACAGATTACACCAATACTAGTGAAAGTCTTTAATTATGCATTGTCAAAAGGAGACCCTCCAAGAACATGGTCTGAAGCTATTATTTCTGTGTTGCACAAAGAGGGCAAAGACCCTATACATTGTGAGGGATATAGACCAGTTAGTTTGTTATGCAATGATTTGAAAATATTAACCAGTATCTTGGCACAAAGAATACAGAAAAAAATAGCTAAATTAATTAATCCGGACCAAACAGGATTTGTTCCATTTCGACAGGGAGCAAATAATATAAGAAGAACTATAAATATCATATCAAGAGCCCAAAAGAATAAACAAACATCTCTAATACTTAGTCTTGATGCCCAAAAAGCATTTGATAGGGTTAAATGGAGTTTTTTATATGAAACACTACACGTTTTTGGATTCAATTCTGCCTTTATCAACTGGATAAAAATCATTTATAATGATCCAAAATCACGTATTAGAGTGAATGGATGTTGCTCGGATTTCTTCCCTATTAGAAGGGGGGTGAGACAGGGGGATTGTCTTAGCCCTCTACTGTTCGCTCTGAGTATTGAACCGCTGGCAGAGACTATAAGACAAAATACAGAAATCTGTGGAATAACTGATGATGGACATAAAGAACACAAAACCTCGTTATTTGCGGATGATTTACTTGCCTTTATCAGCAAACCTTCATCTTCTATACCTGCTTTGTTGAAGGACTTAAATGATTATGGAAAAATTTCAGGTTTTTTGATCAATGAAACTAAATCTGTTGCAATGATGCTTTCGGGAGAGAGGCCAAGTGGACTAGAGGAAAGAGTTAAATTTCAATGGACCAAGAAAGGTTTCCGATACTTAGGAGTGATATTAACACCATCAACATCCCATTTATTTAAGGCCAACTATGACAAATTGATTTCAGAGATAAGACGAGACTTGAAAAAGTGGGAGCTCCTGCCTCTGACATTAATGGGTAGAGTGGAAATTACGCGAATGAATGTACTGCCACGCTTGCTTTTCTTATTTCAATCACTTCCAATGAATATTACAAAATTTGTTTTTAAGACCTTAGACAAGATGATTTCAAATTTTGTTTGGCAAAATAAAAAGGCAAGAATAAGTTATAAAAGGTTACAAAGTTCTAAAGGAGATGGAGGTTTAAATTTACCTAATATGTTACATTTCTACTGGGCAGCACAACTTAAAACAATAATGTCATGGATTACAGAAGATAAAGACTCCATTTGGGTGGAAATGGAACAGAACTCTTCTCCAGTACCACTAGGCTCTCTACCATTTATGAGCCAGAAAGAATGGAAAAAACTAAGAATAAAAAATGAATGGGTAGAGAACACTTTGAAAATATGGACAAAAATAAGGACTAAGTTAAGATTGTCAAACTCAATATCAAGAGCTACTAAAATTGCATTAAACCCAGACTTTCAACCAGCCAGTTTGTATACAGGCTTTAAGAAATGGATGGATAGGGGACTGGTGTATATTGGCCAACTATTCGATGGGCAAACACTAAAATCATTTGAACAAATTAGTGAGGAATTTAATCTACCTGCCCAAGATCATTATAAATTTCTACAAGTTAGACATTATCTCCAGAAAAACAAGGAATGGGAAAATATATTAAGGGATCCATCAAACATAGAACAACTCATTATAAGAGGGGAGGAAGAAAAACTTAAGAAAGGAATTATTTCAAAATTCTACAAAGCATTGCAACATGATTTAAGGGAGAAAGATTGGGACAGCAAAAAAAGATGGGAACTGGAATTGAATAGTGTAATCTCTGAAATTGAATGGGATGAAGCGTGTATGTCTGGTCATAAACTAACAAACAGTCCAAACTGGAGGGAGTTTGACTGGAAGGTCAAAAATAGGTATTTCAGAACTCCTGCCATAATGGCTAAATATGGAAAATCATCAGGATTATGTTGGAGGGGTTGTGGCCAACAGGGAGACCTTTCACATATACTATGGGCTTGCCCTAAGCTGCAGGGGTACTGGGAGGATGTGAAAAAGGAAATAGAACGCATTTTGAATATAAAATTAAATCTTGATCCAAAACTATTTATCCTAGGCATCCCAACAGAAACTCCAATGGAAAAAAAGAAATTGTATTTATTGAGGACCATGCTCTTGATAGCTAAGAAAAATATTACTGTCCTATGGTTGCAGCCACAACCCCCGAACATAAAACAATGGAAACAAAAGGTGAATGAGGTGTCCATCATGGAAATGATTACAGCTAAAATACAATTTAAAATGGACAACTTTAGTGATATATGGTCATTATGGACATCAGGTAGGTCAGAAATGACGACTGAATAAAGACAAGGGTTCAATGAAATACTTGTATGTTGGTGGAATAAGACCTGTATGTTTTGTGATGGAATGTGAGTTACTGAAGTAATGGTTGTGATAGACATGAAGTTGTTTCCAACAATTGATCAGCAATCAAACATGGAAAGGTGTTGCGTTTCATCTATATATTTTGTTTTGTTTGTTTTTGTTTTGTCACTGTTGGTGATGTTTCTGTATTCTTGTTGTTGGTTTTTGTTTTGTTTTGTTTTGTTTTGTTTTGTTTTTGTTTATACATGTTGCTGAGTGTTTTGTCTATATATATGAAAAGGCATAAATAAAAAGTAAAAAAAAAAAAAAAAAAAAAAAAAAAAAAAAAAAAAACCTCAGCTAACTGCAACCCCCGGAGAGAGCCACACCACTAACCCAACCCTCAGAGAGAGCCACACCACTAACCCAACCCCGAGAGAATTACACCACTGACCCCCAGAGACAGTCACACCACTAAGCCCACCTCCAGAGAGTCACACCACTAACCCAAACCCTAGAGAGAGTCACACCACTAACCCCCAGAGAGAGCCACACCACTAACGCCCAGAGACAGTCACACCACTAACCCAACTCTCCAGGGTCACACCACTAACCCCGAGAGACAGTCACACCACTAACCCAAACCCTAGAGAGAGTCACACCTCTAACCCCCAGAGAGAGCCACACCTCCCCCAGAGAGAGCCACACCACTAACCCCCAGAGAGAGCCACACCACTAACCCCCAGAGAGAGCCACACCTCTAACCCCCAGAGAGAGCCACACCACGCCACACCTCTAACCCCCAGAGAGAGCCACACCACTAACCCCCAGAGAGAGCCACACCTCTAACCCCCAGAGAGAGCCACACCACTAACCCCCCAGAGAGAGCCACACCACTAACCCCCAGAGAGAGCCACACCACTAACCCAAACCCCAGAGAGAGCCACACCACTAACCCCCAGAGAGAGCCACACCACTAACCCCCAGAGAGAGCCACACCACTAATAACCCTCAATAGGACTCCAGGGCTGTGGCCAGCGGATGTGCGATGGCTCAGGGCTTGGTACTGTAGTAATGCACTTACAGAGGGAAGGCATTATAGAGGAGCAAAAAGCAACACAACTAATTAAAGCAGCACTAGGCAAGATCTTTTGTAAAAGAAAAAAAAAAGTCCTAATAATGTGAAGAGTATCCCATGTCCCCCCTAATTTATCCCCGGTAAATTTGCTGTATTTACCCACATGAAATTCTAGTTTAGAGTATGGATGGACACTTCTCCACCCACAAGAAATGACGAATAGAAACTTGTAAGCCAAGCTGAAACTAAAACTTAAGACCAAAAATACAAACAATCTACTAAAAAACAGCAAGCAACCAGAGAAAGCTGGACTCACCACCCTTAGAACCTTTCCTCTCTCTAGTCTCTTTGGTTTCCTTTGGTATGGAGCATCACAGACCGGCCGGGATGGTAAAACCAGGAGGCTGTGTGCAGTTTACTGACGTCTCATTACAGGATTTCTGGGTATTGAAGTTCAGTGTTTTTCAAACCGTTGCCTCTTGCTGCCATTAGGACCTGCCAATGTGCCTATTGCATTAAGCAGGGTTGGAGGATCTACTGTAATGGGGAAAACTCCAGTGGAGACTCCTCAACACCCAGTCCAACATCCAACAGTCTTTTACCGCATGGCTTTGCTAGACATATTGTTTTGTTTGTATAGAGCCGTTTTCCCACATGCATACCGGAAAATTACCTGTAAGTCAATATCGGACATTTCCCTGAATTTCCCTTCACACCTTCACGCTCGCATATGGGAATCTAGTTTGCTTTGATGTGCGCGAATGATTAGATGATGCACTTTGAAGAAGTTGGGATCCGTGTCTGAGAGAAATAGTTGCTGGTTAGATGTTTATCCGTTCACCTGCGTCGCGTTGAAGCACTTTTTACAGACTGGCTTCGTTTGATGTGTCCGGGCTTGCCTTCGCCTTCGGAAATCAGCACGCCCACACATGAAGCTGACATAGGCTACTGCTCTTATTATCACAAGATCATTTCGCCAGTTTGCTTTAATGTGCGCGAATGATTAGATTATGCCCGCTGGAACATTAAGCAACTGTGTAGGCTACACCTCGCCCATGAGAAGGACCGGTGTCGCGGAAAATGACTGAACCCGTTTCCCACTTGTGTCCCCTTAAGAGCATACCGCTCTTCTGACTGGCTCGAAACTGGTGAAATGTCCGCGACGACGGGGTCGCGCTTATACCGGAAAACAACTTTCCCACATGCAGGCATTAGACCACGCTCCGGTCATTTAGCGGTACAAAGCGCATGTGGGAAAACGGCTTAGGTGACAGGCATACAGAGGAAATACACTAATAGATATGCTGCTCCAGCCAGGCTGGAGAGCATAGCAAGGTGTTTTCCCTATGGAAGATTCATTTGTAGCATCTCCTACTACCAGACTGCTGAAAGACCAGCTGGGGATTCAGAGCCAAAACCTTAGATCAGATTGTAGAATGGACGCCCCTGGGGTCCAAAGGAGGTAGCTCGTGGGGCAGGTGGGATTGCTTTTCTACACTGTTGCTGATGTAGTAGTTGTAGCTTCTTGTGAGATTCTGTTTTATTCAACCCACATCACTAAATCGTGTAATTCATGTGGGGAGTCACGTCTGTCTTGCCCATTCAAATGTGCTGTTTATAAGAATGCAGTGCAGTGCAATACTGTAGTAGGTCATACCTCAGTAATCCATCTTTTTCCCTGAATTTATTAATGGCTTCTTCCACAAATGAGTTGACAACACCAAAGATATCTGTATCTGAAAATGCAGTCAGTGATCACCAAGCTGCATTTCATTTGTCCCCCTTGACCTTCACAAAAATGTGAAGGGCAGTAGGCACTAACCACTGGCGGAGATTGATTCAGTTCAGTACCTTTTTTCTTTGTTTCTGCTATGATATCAAGCTCCCACGTAGTCAGCTCAACGTTGTACTCCCAGTCACACTGATACTGCATGCTTTTCCTCAAATATCTAGTAAGTAAGGTTTCTGAGTTTATACTCCTCTCAAATGTTGATATAGGGTATTTGACATTAAATGCTTTTTTACATTAAATGTATGAGCTGACTGATTCAAGGATAAGTAGTGGAGATGCTCACTGGAAAATCGCAAAAAAAATTGTGGCAGGCAACGTTCTTTAAAGATCTTCTTGATATTTAGCTCAGAATATTGTTGCTTAAGTTATGCTAATTTAAAAAAAAAACGTTTTTAATGAGGATTTGTTTAATTCAAGCTGTCTCTCTGATGTCTCTGACCCTGGTGGTGAAGGTGCTGCCTCAGTGCCCTGCTGATGGAAGAGCTCCAGTGAGGAGCGCTTAAACACATGCTAATTAAAGTAGCAACTTTACTTAGACTCAAAACACACACTGGGGTGTCGCGGCAGCATCTGCAGTCTCCACCACTGTCACAGCACCTGCTATTGCTCTTGTGTTTTTGGATCAACTTGCTTGCATAATTGCAGAAAAGCATTCCACAACATTACTGCAGGGACAGCTTCAGTACACTCTACTGCAGTGATGCTCAACCTTTTTACCGCTGCGCACATGGTCAAGAGAACGCTTTTCAGGGTGAGTCATGCAATAATTCATTCATTCATTCAGTCAGTCAGGAATGGATAACATATATCATCAGTGATGATGTCATCAGCGATGTCATCAGTGATGATGTCATCATCAGTGACATCAGTGTCATCCTTCTTGGCTGAGGCTATAAGTTCAGTGATGATGTTATGTCATCCGTAGTGTTACACAGCTGGACATCTGCCAGAGATTGAAGATATGGAAAACATCTTTAAACCTGCCAAACTTTGGGCTGTTGAAAGATGTAGTTTCCTCGAATGGGCTTGAGTTGCCTGAGGTCGCCTGGTTGCTTCATGACGCACGTGGTCTTGGGCCGAAGTTGCCCTTGTTTATATCAAGGACCTGACATTTAGTCCACATTAGGGCCACAGATCCCCATTTGGTGAGACTTTGTCTCTCAGTGATCATATTTTGGTCAGAATTCCATGACTATCTGTGTTGTAGGTAGAGATAACGAAAGACTTATCAAAAACGGTGATTCTTCTACATTCTCTAATTCTGTTTACTTCTTCTAAATGAAATCATGCTGAAGGTGAACAATTCATCGATTTGCTGGGGAACCCCTGGAACTCCCTCGAGAACCCCTGGTGGTCCCCAGACCCCACGTTGAGAACCACTGCTCTAATGTATGTTCCCCTTCCAGCCAGGTGCATCTATCAAATCCACTAATCCTGTTCATACATACATTCATCCCCATTCAGCCAACCTATAACAAGATAAGGCATTGATTGTATAAGATACTGGACCCCTACTTGTTTCCTCTTTGTAAGGAATTCTGGATAACAGTGTTAACCAAATGCTCAAAATGTAAAATGGGGGGAGGGGGGAGGGGTGCCCAAGAGACAGCTTCTCAGCTGGCTGAGGATATACTGCTCTCTTGCCTGTCTCTCTTCAAATGCTTAATTTGAGTTTTCTTGCCAAGTTCTAGCTATTTTCTTCCCCACTGAGATTCACTTAGTAGAATATATTTCCTTAGAAACATCAGTGCAGCAGCATTATAAGCAGATTTGTTATGAACTCACATTTAGCATGATGCTGCATAGTAGGGATGTTCATCAGTTATCGAAAATCGATAATTGATCGTTAAGGAATGGAATCGATCATGTGGAATTCTTATCGATTATTGTTATAATTTTTTTTTTTTTTTTTTTTTTTTTTTTGCGGACTAGGTTTGGGTGGAATTCGTTCCTCCTCCCCCCACTCAATTGCACAGCCGACTAATGTGAGGTGGAGCTTCATATAGTCTCTAGTTTTCTGGCTGGGCACGGGCCTTTGTGCCAACAAAACTGTTTTAAACATGGGGAATTCACACCGGCATGCGCCAGGGACAGCAGTGTTGGAGAGGAGACACATTGAAATAAAGAGTTCATTGAGGAGAACACGTTGTCTTTCGTATTTTCTGCCATAGGCATTCATTTTGTAAAAAAATCAATATATATATATATATATGTATTAAAAAAATATTATTATTAATATGATCGATAATCGATAATTGATCGTTCATTTTCCCCGATTTTCGATTTTGGACATTTTTCAAAATGAACATCCCTACTGCATAGCACCTGATACTGGAGCAAATACATGATGTACTCATTGCAATTCTTCCCTCTCTCTCGTGGATTCCTCCTGTGGTGAAGCAGAGGCCAGCGCGGTGTTAGCTAGCCCGGAGTTAGTCTCAACGGCAGACCCATGAGAGTTCTTACGCTGACACCCTACGCTACTGCATGCTGACAGCGATTCAGCATAGTGTAATACTTGAGTCTGGGGAGAGACTAGTCCAGAGTGATCACGTACACAGTAACCTTTTCTTTCTCTCTGTTGTGCCTTTTTCCAGCACAGCCATGCCTTCATGGGAGAGATAAAGCAGCGTGGCCAAAATGGGTCCTGGAAGGCAAAGAGTGACGAGATGATTCACTTTTGGAATGCAAATAGAGAATAGGCCCCGCCCACTCCTCGGGTTTGCCCAGTGCCCTTGGCTGATAAGAGGGAATGAAAGGTGGATTTAGAGGAGACTTGGATGCCCTTAATGTTGCTGCCATAGTGCATCTTAAGGGCAATTATGAACAATTGAGCCGTGCTGTTGGGGTCTGAAGTGGAGATTAGAACAGGGGTTGGAAGGCGGCCACCACAGCCATTCATCATGATTGTTATGATTTAACGCCCCTGGCTCAAATGGCTTATCACTTAGTTTGGTGGCGGGTTAATACGAGTGTTAATACGCCACTTTTTGTGCCCTGAGTGTTAATGTTAATTGTGCCCTGAGTGCCCTGAGTGTTAATACGCCAATAAATATATATGATATAATATAATATTTGGAGCATTGCTCGCTGTCTCTGGTTTCTCAGTGGTCAAACTAAATGTCATGACGATCCTCCATCTCACTAATAATTGGCTAGACATCACAGGCTCTATTTTCCCCCTGGCCTTAAATTAGCGTTTATGGCCTGGCGCAGGGCTATTAGTGGGCGTGGTCAGGCACATTCCCTAATTTTTCCTTGGCGCTAAAGCCGACGCTGACCATTTAACCACGCCTTTTTAAGCGTAGAATTATTCACAAGTGTTGGATTGGTGGTCTCCAGTAAACCAATCACATTCTTCCCTTCCAAGGTCCCGATCCACCGAGATACTCCAGTCCGGTAACTCCGGTTGCGGCTGCATGCTGTCATCTCTTCATGCCAATTTGGATATCTCAGCGCATCACAGATCATAGCCTGAATAAAACGATTCAACCTACAGGCAAATACAGATCTGTTCAGCAGGGCTGATGGTCTCCCAATATAGAACGTTAACTATCGGTGACATTCCTGATACCATCCACTTCCATGATCTTTATATGTTGTAAACATAACTTTCACAATAGTGAACAAGCACCCCCACTCGGCTCATTCAGGGCAGGCTTAGTTTTATAACTTGTAGGCTACCTGCTGCTCCTGCATATCACAGCACAGGATAAATGATGCAACATAAATATAGCCTACATTATGTCAAGTCATGGCATAATTGTGTTTTTATGCCTCCGCCGGCGATAGCCAGGACGGAGGCATTATGGATCCGGGTTGTCCGTCCCTCCGTCCGTATGTCCATCCGTACGTCCGTCCGTACGATGTTTGTTAACGCAATATCTGAGGAATGCCTTGACGGAATTTCATCAAATTTGCCTCAAACATCGACTTAGACTCAAGGATGATCTGATTAGATTTTGGTGGTCAAAGGTCAAGGTCACTGTGACCTCTCCAATGCCATTTTCCAGCTTGTTAACGCGATATCTCAGGAATGCCTTGACGGAATTTTATCAAATTTGCCTCAAATATCGACTTAGACTCATGGATGAACTGATTAGATTTTGGTGGTCAAAGGTCAAAGGCCAACGTCTAAGTCTTGTTGGAGCGGACATCACAGTACAACCGTGTTACGGTTGTCACTCGGATATATATACGACCTGGATTACATGTATGTTTCACATAGGGTTGTGTTTTGATTTTTATGCCTCCGCCGGCGATAGCCAGGCCGGAGGCATTATGGATCCGGGTTGTCCGTCCGTACGTACGTACGGCTGTCCGTCCGTCCGTACGATGTTTGTTAACGCGATATCTGAGGAACGCCTGGACGGAATTTCATCAAATTTGCCTCAAACATCGACTTACACTCAAGGATGATCTGATTAGATTTTGGTGGTCAAAGGTCAAAGGTCAAGGTCACTGTGACCTCTCGAACGCCATTTTCAAGCTTGTTAACGCGATATCTGAGGAACGCCTGGACGGAATTTCATCAAATTTGCCTCAAACATCGACTTAGACTCAAGGATGATCTGATTAGATTTTGGTGGTCAAAGGTCAAAGGTCAAGGTCACTGTGACCTCTCGAACGCCATTTTCAAGCTTGTTAACGCGATATCTGAGGAACGCCTGGACGGAATTTCATCAAATTTGCCTCAAACATCGACTTAGACTCAAGGATGATCTGATTAGATTTTGGTGGTCAAAGGTCAAAGGTCAAGGTCACTTTGACCTCTCGAACGCCATTTTCAAGCTTGTTAACGCGATATCTGAGAAACGCCTGGACGGAATTTCATCAAATTTGCCTCAAACATCGACTTAGACTCAAGGATGATCTGATTAGATTTTGGTGGTCAAAGATCAAAGGTCAAGGTCACTGTGACGTCTCGAACGCCATTTTCAAGCTTGTTAACGCGATATCTGAGGAACGCCTGGACGGAATTTCATCAAATTTGCCTCAAACATCGACTTAGACTCAAGGATGATCTGATTAGATTTTGGTGGTCAAAGGTCAAAGGTCAAGGTCACTGTGACCTCTAGAACGCCATTTTCAAGCTTGTTAACGCGATATCTCAGGAATGCCTTGACGGAATTTAATCAAACTTGTCTCAAACATCGACTTGGAGTCAAGGATGAACTGATTAGATTTTGGTGGTCTAAGGTCAAAGGTCAAGGTGAGCTCTCCAACGCCATTTTCAAGCTTGTTAACGCGATATCTCAGGAATGCCTTGACGGAATTTAATCAAACTCGTCTCAAACATCGACTTGGACTCAAGGATGAACTGATTACATTTTGGTGGTCAAAGTTCAAGGTCACTGTGACCTCTCACACACCCAATTTCCAAGCTCTGTAACGCAACATCACAGGAGCGCCTTGACGGAATCTCTTCCAATTTGCCTCAAATGGCGATTTGGACTCCAGAATGAACTAATGGCGGAGGCATAAGTCCGCGTTGCGGTCGTTCTAGTTATGTTTTATTTTTGTCCAATATTGAAATGTTCTAGAATTGCATGTTGTGTTAACATAAATATTATTTCTATCTACCACTTAGCCTACTTATAGGCTGATTTGGTTGCTTTTTCTTGTCAAAATGTATTAAGCCTCAATGCATGCTGGGAGAGATGCACATGTGTGTCTGTGTGTGGCGTTTGGTAGGGGAGCCGGCATACTAAATAAGGCCTGGTTTTGAAAAGCGCTAACTGCAAAATTAACGCCAGTTGGGAAGATCACTTTAGGCTGGGATTTAAGGCAGAAACGCCTATTCTGGCCTATTCTGGCACTGCACCACGCCTCTTCAGTTTAAAGCGCATTTTGGGGCCTAAAAACATGACGCTATCTTCCAGAGTCACGGGTAGGCAGGCGCAAAGCGTGTTTTTTTGCGTTTAATGCCAGTTCCGCGCCTAAGGCCAGGGGGAAGATAGAGCCCCAGGTGTGTGTGTGTCATTTTGTGTGTGTGTGTGTGTGTGTGTGTGTGTGTGTGTGTGTGTGTGTGTGTGTGTGTGTGTGTGTGTGTGTGTGTTGTTATCCAGCAGTGAAACATCTCCAGAGTCATTTCCAAACCTTGTGTAAAACTGCCTCATTTAGGAAAAGGTCAGCATTTCTCTGTCAGGTGTGAGAAATCTTTGTTGTGTTTCTAATTGTGTCTCTTGGCTGTGGGAGGCTGCACCGAATACGCTTATATAGATCCCATTAAACACCATTCACCTTTTCTCCATATTAACCTTGAGAGCCCACCGCTATGCCTGTTTCTAGCATTTCCATAAAAGAATCAAAATCACAACTTTTAACAAGCTCTTAGAAGTTGAAACCAGACTTTCATGCCTCCTTGTAGGCAGGTGAATGATTGATTTGATCACAAGGGGAATGATCACAATGTATTTAGTTTAATTAAAGGCAGAATATAATTAGAAACCGTGCTTTTTCTATTGTCACCGGTACATTTGTATGCATAACGGAACAGCTCTGCAGTGTTAAGTCAGACTAGCCACTCTTCAGACCTGATTGTGAGACTTCCAGACTGTGCGTGTGTGTGTGTGTGTGTGTGTGTATGTCTCAGCCTGCAAGTTAATATGTCTTTGTCTTTTTGTCTGCGTTTGTGTCTGTTTATCTCAGTCCAGTTGGGCTGTGTTTTCTGGCCTTATCGACCTGCTGCAATTAGGGGCCCAGAGCAGTGGAGCAGGAAGGCGATCGGAGCCGCCATGTTCCGCCGAGTCTCTAATTGAAACGTTTGAGCGTTGCCAGGTTCACCGCCGGCCCCCTCGGGCCCCGCTGCTGCCTCCCGTGCCACCTCCGCGTCAGTGACAAACATTCAGAGGAGCGAGCGCTAGTCACGCACCATAAGCAGGTAATTGCCTGTAGGCCCAGATGCGAATTAGGAGAAGCTGTGTGCTCCGGCTTCGTTGGACATGCTGCCAGAGGTTGTTTGCGCCACTGTCGGGGAAGTGTGACAGCCCAAACTGATACGGCGAGCCCAGGTGAGCCTGCAATGGCATTAGCTTTGTCTTATTTAAGCTAGCGCACGGCTCCAGTTTCAAATCCCGTACTTAATGTTTGATATAGGTTGGTAAAGTTGTCCATATTTCGCAGTGTTGCCAATGTTCCTTATAAACAGCTACAAATGAACAGCGATTTCCATCCCACTCCCTTATATGAGCCGAGTTGGCCATAGAAGCAGTCTGTAGCCTGCCGGGGGCTAAATGCTGTGCTTGACTCAGGGTAGTCTGCAACCTGCCGGGGGCTAAATGCTGTGCTTGACTCAGGGTAGTCTGCAGCCTGCCGTGGGTTAAATGCTGTGCTTGACTCAGGGTAGTCTGCAGCCTGCCAAGGGCTAAACATTGTGCTTGACTCAGGGTAGTCTGCAGCCTGCCAAGGGCTAAACATTGTGCTTGACTCAGGGTAGTCTGCAACCTGCCAAGGGCTAAACGCTGTGCTTGACTCAGGGTAGTCTGTAGCCTGCCCAGGGGGCTAAACGCTGTGCTTGACTCAGGGCAGTCTGTAGCCTGCCCAGGGGGCTAAACGCTGTGCTTGACTCAGGGTAGTCTGTAGCCTGCCCAGGGGGCTAAACGCTGTGCTTGACTCAGGGTAGTCTGTAGCCTGCCCAGGGGGCTAAACGCTGTGCTTGACTCAGGGCAGTCTGTAGCCTGCCCAGGGGGCTAAACGCTGTGCTTGACTCAGGGTAGTCTGCAGCCTGCCGGGGGCTAAACGCTGTGCTTGACTCAGGGCAGTCTGCAGCCTGCCGGGGGCTAAACGCTGTGCTTGACTCAGGGCAGTCTGTAGCCTGCCCAGGGGGCTAAACGCTGTGCTTGACTCAGGGTAGTCTGTAGCCTGCCAGGGGCTAAACGCTGTGCTTGACTCAGGGTAGTCTGTAGCCTGCAGGGGGCTAAACGCTGTGCTTGACTCAGGGTATTTGGCTGCTCAGCTTGGAAGTTGGCACCGATGTAGAGGAATGAGCGTGCTTTTCAAAGCCTGGCCCAGTCTTCCGACCAGTGTTAGCTGACATTTATCGCCTCCAACCTTTACTGTTATTGTTATGGCTGTAATAACTCTCCCCGCTGGGGAATACTGACGGCGCTCCAAATTGACCAACTCAAGCATCTCAACGAGACAGCTCATCACATTATGGTGATAGGAGTGTGAGAGGCCTGCAACATCATCATACTCTACTTGAGAAGCATGCTTTCCTGTCATCTGTCACAGCAGTCATGTCATCAGCGCCGTCTTGAATGTCTGTTTGCTGGCCCACATCCTAATGTACTCCTCCTCCCAGATACGCAAAAACAAATCTTAGCAGGCAGAAATTGGTCACGAGATGATGTCAACCCCCTGGTGATTTTGCTCGGTCACAAAATTGGCAGCCATTACACGTCTCCACAGTGATGTTTAGTGCCCATGCCTGAAATACTGACTTTCTTTATGACATTTGATGGGTATGCTCCAAACGACCAGCGGCAACCTAGTTTCTATGGAGATGTTGTTGCTCAGCATTTAGCTTTGCATGCACGCCGCACACACATGGACACACACACACACACAGAAACAAAATGAGACGGGTAACAAACATAATATTGATCATTACTTGTGTTGCCATCTTGTTTATGCAGTTTTTTTGTTAATTGAAATTTAATCAAATGCTCAGCTAATGTGCTTCTCATTCTGGAAAATAAGCATGCACCCCTGATTTCAATATGTTCCAACAAATGGCCATCTGACTTTGTTCAAGCATCAAACACCATGGGAAGCTTGATTGGGGCTTTTGATTTGGCAATTGTTCTGCTGACACGGGTGCTTAGCTGGAATTGGCATTCCACACAGGGTGCTAATTACTCCAGCCAGTCCTTCACATATTTAAATGTTTCATATTTTGTTTGTATGCTAGGTATGCTGCTCTTCATAGCTCTTAATGGAATATGAATGTAGAGATTGAGAATTACAAATAAATAGACATTCGGGCTGGGTGATATTAACAAAATCAAATAGCCTATAATATGTAGAGCTGTACAATTAATCAAATTGCAATAGAAATCGCAATATGGCAATATGTGCAATATACAAATCGCAGGAGTCGGCAATTATTTGATGAAGGAGAAATGTATCAGAACCCAGCCGGAACCTCGCCATCTTCGGCTGCTCAGAATCCTCTCTGCTCCTCCCTAATGCTGTGCAACAGTCTCTGACGCAGGGGATGACTGTCGCCAAGATACTCATTCTGAAGGAGTGGAAGTCCCCCTCTCCACCTTCTTTTCAGCTGTGGCTGACGGACACGGTCTCGGTTGTGTGTATGGAGAGACTCCGGTTCCTGAGGACCAATTCGCTTAAGAAATTCTCGGTTATTTGGGACCCGTTTCTGGCCTACTTGGACGAGGTTGGGAGCGACAGGTGATTTGCCCGGCTGACTTTTTATGGACCTCTTCCATGTGATCCCACACACTCCTACAAGCACACGAGCACTTGATGCGGCTGGTTAATGGTAACACTGGAATGTAGATCATGTATGTATGTTTGGCCAGCGCACGCAGTGGCTTGTCCACCCAATTTGCAAACCGATTTGGAAGCCGATTTGGAAGCCAATTTGGTCCCACTCAGAAACCATAAGACCTGCCGCTGCCAAACTTGGTAGGTAGGTTCACAGAGTCACCTTTTACTATGGGCGGAGAAAATACACTTGTTGACCACTAGGGGGCGCTATAACAGCCCTCTTTACGTTTTGGTCCATAACTTTTGAACCGTTTGATCTACAATCAAAATTCATTTTTTTTCCTGGATTCCTTGGGTCATTCCGCATCTGCTGATAGAGGCCCCGCCCATTTTCGTCTAACTAGATTTTCCGCCATTTTGAATTTTCTCCAAAAGCATTTTTTTTTCTCCTTCAAATTTTGTCCAATCTTCACCAAACCACATCTGTCCTGCACAAAACCTGTTTTGCCGTTTTTTTAAAGACCTCACCGTTGCGATATAATCGACTTGCAAAGTGTTGTGGGTGGGGCCTATTTCACATCGCTATTTCACCTTCTTATTTCATCCAAACTTCACCAAACCACAGCCCAGAGCATGTGTGGACTGTGCTGCTCAAAACCTATTTCATGGTTTTTTGAAAGCCTGCACCGCAGCGTAGGCTATTTCATCATGAACTTATGATTTTGGGATACTGCCAACTGGGAGAGATGTAATTAGAACAATAGAAGTTGAAAAGGCACCATGAGGCTATACAGAGGGGTGGGGTCCTTTTAATGCGACAAATTCACATCTTTTAGAACTTCACAATAAATAGGGTACACATTATACACACCTAGGGCTTTCTTACCATACTGATTTTCCATTATATCCTTCATCCTTTTGCCAGCGACAGCCCTCCACTTTAACAATGTCACTGCCTGCTACAACCAACAGGCTCGTCAACGCTTTTCTGCGCTGGCCATATGCTAGGTTTCCACCTAGCCTAGTTTTGTTTTTGTTTTTTGTCTGAGCCTGTTTGTTCCCTATGTTCTGACAATTGTAAAATAATATATATATATATATATATATTAGTACATAGCATTTAATGAAGCATTGCGGTGCGACAGAGATTTCCCGGCCTACAAATTATATTCTCCAGATATAAGGGAACATGCTTGTTTGGTACAGACCCCAGTAAAAATCACATCACAGTCAGTCCCCATGTGGAAGTGTCCTTGGGCAAGATACTGAACCCCAATTTGCTCCTGATGGTTGCGCCAGACCCTGCATGGTAGCTTGCTGCCATCGGTGTGTGAATATAGGCATTGTAAAGCACTTTGGATAAAACCTGTGTATAAATGCAGTCCATTTATGTTGATATGATGAGCAGGTAAAGCTGACTGACCACTGTTCATCAGAATATCTCGCCCGGCCCTAATCGACCTTGTTTTGTTGTTTTCATAAGCTGTTTGATAAAGAGTTGGCTGTTTGATAATAAAAGCACAGCGAAGGATAGCAGTAGTTAATCTCACTGACAGAATACTGTATGCCATTATTATTATTATTATTATTATTATTTATTTATTTATTTATTTATTTATTTATGTATTTATGTATTTATTTATTTGTATTATTATTTATTATTATATATATTTGTTTTTGTTTTATTTGTTTACATTCAACCTACTCCTTAGTCCTTACTTGATACTGAGTGGCAGGTATACTGCCTGATTGAATCTTTTGAGCAATTTCTTTAGATTCCAGAGTCCACCCACTGTCAGGCTCACTGCTACTGTGCTAAATTCACTTTGAAGTTTAATCTCACTTGAGTGGTCCTCAGGGCTCTGTCACTTGCAGCTGAATTATAGGGTCCTACCCGGCTTATATCAGTGAATAGGTCGTGCTACTCAAAAAATGACACTCCCTGGGAATCATTGGATCTGAATGAAGCTTGGACATCCATTCAATGAATTATTATCATTCATTCTTGTCTTTGGCCCTTGACTCCAAAAATATATCAAAATGAATTAATAGTAGGTAATTATTATATTTATGGGAAGGAAACACTTGTGACTTGAAATTATAATCTTATATTCACATTTAAGGAACTCTTTGCACATTTTTACTCCATTTGATCGAATATTTTCTTTCATATAATCGGGAAATGTCAGTAAAAATGTTGAAACTTGAAGTCATGTCAGTATGTTTTCCTGGGGGAAATATGTTTATGTTGCACTTGCTGATCCCCTTGAGTCTACTTCAGATGCGGTCAAGACAAGTTCACACTGAATCCTGATTGGGAGCATTTGTTGGTGTTGTTGGTGCATATAAGTTACCACTGTCCCAAATGTCTGTGTTAAAATCCTTGGCAGAATGGCAGTTGATCAGTCATTTCCCCTGTTCTGTTGTCAATTTAAATAAAGGCAGTTTCATGTTTAGTTATGGGAGGATTTGGATGAAGGGACATGCTCCTTCAAGAGAAAACAAATGGCTTTAACAGGCGAGTGGGATCTTCACACCTCGCTGCTGTGATTTTGTCAACAGAGGACAAGACAACGTGTTGGAAATCTATTGTGCTAAATGGAGAAGGTGCATGTCACTGTCTACTGTGTGACAAGACAACACATTCAAGTGCATTAAGGCTATTGAGCGTCAACTTTAGCCATGTTTGTTGCATTGACTCAGTGCAAAAAAGGGGCCTTGTGGAGGATTCTCAGTAGAGCTTAAACATGCATTTCAATTCTTGTTGCTTTTGGGAAAACAAGCATGTGCAGAGCTGCGTTCCAGCAGGGGGCTCCAAACTTCCCTTTCCCGCCACATTAACCAGCTCTGACTGGGGAGTCCCAAGGCGTTTCTAGGCCAGTGTGGACATGTAGTCACTCCACCTGGTCCTCTGTCTGCCCCGTGGCCTCCTCCACCTGGTCCTCTGTCTGCCCTGTGGCCTCCTCCACCTGGTCCTCTGTCTGCCCCGTGGCCTCCTCCACCTGGTCCTCTGTCTGCCCTGTGGCCTCCTCCACCTGGTCCTCTGTCTGCCCCGTGGCCTCCTCCACCTGGTCCTCTGTCTGCCCTGTGGCCTCCTCCACCTGGTCCTCTGTCTGCCCCGTGGCCTCCTCCACCTGGTCCTCTGTCTGCCCTGTGGCCTCCTCCACCTGGTCCTCTGTCTGCCCCGTGGCCTCCTCCACCTGGTCCTCTGTCTGCCCTGTGGCCTCCTCCAACTGGTCCTCTGTCTGCCCCGTGGCCTCCTCCACCTGGTCCTCTGTCTGCCCCGTGGCCTCCTCCACCTGGTCCTCTGTCTGCCCTGTGGCCTCCTCCACCTGGTCCTCTGTCTGCCCCGTGGCCTCCTCCACCTGGTCCTCTGTCTGCCCTGTGGCCTCCTCCACCTGGTCCTCTGTCTGCCCTGTGGCCTCCTCCACCTGGTCCTCTGTCTGCCCCGTGGCCTCCTCCAACTGGTCCTATGTCTGCCCCGTGGCCTCCTCCACCTGGTCCTCTGTCTGCCCCGTGGCTTCCTCCACCTGGTCCTCTGTCTGCCCCATGGCCTCCTCCACCTGGTCCTCTGTCTGCCCCGTGGCCTCCTCCACCTGGTCCTCTGTCTGCCCCGTGGCCTCCTCCACCTGGTCCTCTGTCTGCCCCGTGGCCTCCTCCACCTGGTCCTCTGTCTGCCCCGTGGCCTCCTCCACCTGGTCCTCTGTCTGCCCCATGACCTCCTCCACCTGGTCCTCTGTCCCGTGGCCTCCTCCACCTGGTCCTCTGTCTGCCCCGTGGCCTCCTCCACCTGGTCCTCTGTCTGCCCCGTGGCTTCCTCCACCTGGTCCTCTGTCTGCCCCGTGGCCTCCTCCACCTGGTCCTCTGTCTGCCCCGTGGCCTCCTCCACCTGGTCCTCTGTCTGCCCCGTGGCTTCCTCCACCTGGTCCTCTGTCTGCCCCGTGGCCTCCTCCACCTGGTCCTCTGTCTGCCCCGTGGCCTCCTCCACCTGGTCCTCTGTCTGCCCCGTGGCCTCCTCCACCTGGTCCTCTGTCTGCCCCGTGGCTTCCTCCACCTGGTCCTCTGTCTGCCCCGTGGCTTCCTCCACCTGGTCCTCTGTCTGCCCCGTGGCCTCCTCCACCTGGTCCTCTGTCTGCCCCGTGGCTTCCTCCACCTGGTCCTCTGTCTGCCCCGTGGCCTCCTCCACCTGGTCCTCTGTCTGCCCCGTGGCCTCCTCCACCTGGTCCTCTGTCTGTCCCGTGGCCTCCTCCACCTGGTCCTCTGTCTGCCCCGTGGCCTCCTCCACCTGGTCCTCTGTCTGCCCCGTGGCCTCCTCCACCTGGTCCTCTGTCTGCCCCGTGGCCTCCTCCACCTGGTCCTCTGTCTGCCCCGTGGCCTCCTCCACCTGGTCCTCTGTCTGCCCTGTGGCCTCCTCCACCTGGTCCTCTGTCTGCCCCATGGCCTCCTCCACCTGGTCCTCTGTCTGCCCCGTGGCCTCCTCCATGAAATTTGGGATGAAGATTGATTGACCAATGTAACTGATTAGCAAATATGTGTTACATTTACAATTGACAAGCTTTTTTCTTGTGCTTCAATCAGATTATGTTCTTTTTCATTCCTGCTATTGACCGGCCACTGATGGCCAAGTGAAGACGATGGAAAGGACAGCAGGCATATTGAAGGCCTTATTAAAGCCTCTTCTTGCAAAGTGAAATGCCACACTGCACGGTGGCTCAGTGGTTAGCACTGTTGCCTCACAGCAAGAAGGTCCCGGGTTCAAACCCTGGGCCGTCCCACGTCCTTTCTGTGTGGAGTTTGCATGTTCTCCACGTGTTCGTGTGGGTTTTCTCCGGGTGCTCTGGTTTCTTCCCACCATCAAAGACATGTATGTTAGGGTTAAGACTCCTGAATGCCCCTGACCAAGGCAATGGCAAAAGAACTGGAGTTGGTCCGCAGGTGCTGCACTGCAGCATGCCCACTGCTCCTAGTTCTAGGAATGTTCCTAGTAGAGGATGGCTCAAATGCAGATGATTAATTTCCCCATGGGGATAAATAAAGGATAACTTAACTTAACTTATTGTTTATTTGTGTTGCTACAAAGTTTGCTCGCGTCTGCAAGAACATTCATTTAGCATACTTTTGCAGAACTCTCTCAACGTCTTTGTCTGATGCAACACAGTCGATGCATTTTGCACTTGTTTCACAGTTTAGCAAAGAGGTTTTTTTCTGGGATTTGAATACAAATGGTTTAGATATGGACCGGCAGATGAATGGAAAGTATAAAGAAGAAATAGGAAAGGGAAGAAGTGGGAGAAGCATTCTTAGCCTACAGTATGTCTTTAATTATTGACGTTGGCTCACAGCTCTCTCAGACCTTTTCGTTTTTAGGTCATGGGGTCACAGTGTTAAAAGCCTCATACAGCCTGAGAAAGTTTCCTGGGTAAACCTGCCTAACTCTCGGCTGACTGTAAGAAACGCTCTGATCACACTAGGGATGAACTCACAGAGAGAACAAGCATGCATCACATTGTAATGGGGTTGCTTTGCAGCTTCACCCAGTTCAGTGATGGTAGAAGTGTGCCACTGCAACACAACCAAACCTGTTTTGTTGTTGTTGTTTGTCTATCTTTTAAAGGTGAAAACATGAAAATACAGACATGGGGCAGCATCTCTGCACATAAACACCACCTCACAATTATATGGGTCATAAGTGATGATTGAGGAGGAAAACTTTTGTATGAGTGTATATAATGTTTTTTTTTTTTCATAGTATACCTTTAAGGCGAGACATGGCAGGTGAATAGGGTAGGGCTCATACTCTGAGCCAGAAATCTCTACTTCATTAGCACTTACACCAAACTTGCCAGTTTTATTCCTAACTATATTTCTTAAGGTTTTTAGAGGGATTTGTTCATATCATTCATAGCCTGATTTATATAACATTTCATTCCTAAAAACATGGTGAAATCAATTTTTTTAATGACATTTTCTCATTGTTGGACTGATAAAAAAAGAGATATTGAAATTTCCTCTGTAAACCTTTGGCTCTAATATGTCAACGGAATGAAACAAGAATTTTGAACCTGGCTTTATATCCAATGTTCAGATTTCTGTTCTGGAAATGTATGCAAATTAGCGCATATTTAAGTAGATCATTCCTCATTTACATATTTAAACATACAATGTCAGAAAACTTGTAATACAAAAATAATTGTCTTAATGTAAGTCAACAACTGGGGAAGTTTCATGGTTATATCAATTAGTTACAAAAGATCACCCTATTCACCTATGCCAGGTCTCACCTCAACGCATTTTCAGCTATGATTCACAGCTCTTGCGCAGCAGAGGTTTGGTGTAGATATAGATAATATTGTGCTGATTTTGTGAAACCTTGTATTATGTAGTATTTTCTTAAACAGATTACTCTACAACATGGAGATAAAAAAAATGAAATCAACCATTTCTAGAGATAAGATCAGTGTTTTCCCTTCCATTCTACAGGCCTGCCGGGCCTGCCAGGCCAACGGCGCCCCCACCAGGCCAGAAAAAATTGTGCGAATGTTATTTTTTTTTGTTTTTTGAAGATTTTTTCCCCTGCTCTCCCCAAAATTTCAATAAACCTTTATGGCATATTATTACAATACAACAATACTGTTGTTGACAGTGTTGACAGTAATAGAAGATGCCAAATCATTAAAAACTATAAGCATTTTGCTTTTAGGAGCATCGTGCCAGCGTGCGGCACTGTTCCAAAATGTGTCAATGTGTGTCGTTGACTGGGAAAAACACACATCCCATAATGTTCGCATCGCATCCCATAATAGTATGATGATACTTGGGTTCCATTGCGAACATAGATGCGAACAGGTTAGCTAAAAGTTTAGCGTCGCCAGCGAGGGCCCCCACCTTTGCGGTCGGGGTACGTTTCGAAATCCCTCCAGGCCAGAAACATTTTCTAGGGGAAACACTGAAGATGGTACGTTTATCTCACAATATGATTCTATACGATATAGGGATGTTCATTTTGAATCAATTTCCATAATCGAAATTCGGGAAAATAAACAATCAATTATCGATTAAACCTGCCAATTTTCATACCAAAAAAAATCTTTAATCAATGGGATAAAACCCTCACAAATTTTATTTGGGGAGGAAGAAAACCTCGGATAAAATTGAAAACACTCAAATTAACCAAATTAAATGGGGGACTTGCTCTACCAAATTTAATTAATTACTATTATGCCGCTTTGATTAAACCAATCACCAACTGGCTATGTAATCAATCCATAGCAAAATGGAAACAAATGGAACTTCAACAGATGGGTAAATACTGGAACATGTATATATCTGCTAAAATGACAAAGAAGGAGATTGATAAAATTGAAAATACATGTGTAAAGAGCACAATAAAGGCTTGGACAGAAGTAACAAAAACGAAGGAAATTCAGAAGGACTTGATATTTTTAAGAGAAATCGCTATGGACAGGGAATTTACACCAACCCTCAATGATAACATTTTCAAAAACTGGGCAAGCAAAGGCTTGATTCGATATAATCAAATAGTTACAGATAAAGGAATAGATAGCTTCGAAAATCTATCAAAAATATATAATTTACCAAAAACGAACTTTTACAAGTATTTTCAAATTAGAAACTATCTGATCAAAGAAATGGGCTTAAACAAAACAACAAAGGAAATACATCCCTTAATAACCTGTGTAATAAAAACATCTAGTAAAGTTAACACCAAAAATATTCTTGGCCAGATTTATCGTATAATAGAAGAAAAACCTAGAAGGCATGAAATCAAGGCAATTTCCAATTGGGAGAAAGAACTTAACTTTACGCTAACCCCAGAAATATGGAAGGACATAAGCAATAACTCATGGAAAACAACAAGCTCTCTTATCTGGAGAGAGTATTCCTGAAAAATTCAGTTACGTTTTTTTATCACGCCTGTTATCCAAGCAAAATACTCTAAAGAAATAACCACAGACTGTTGGCGGAATTGTGGGGAGGCAGACGCCAACCACACACATATTTTTTTCTCCTGTCCGGTGTTAAAACAATTTTGGACCCAAATAGGCGAAACTATGGACAACATTTTCCAGTGCAAACTTAACTTGGGCCCTGAGCAACTCCTACTGGGTAGACCACCACAATTGCTTCTACAACAAGGGGATAAATACCTGTATAGAATCTTAAGAGTAGCAGCACTCAAGCAAATAACAAAAAACTGGCTGAAACCAGAACCACCTCAAATTACGAAATGGAAGAATACAATTAGCGACATTTATAAAATGGAGAGGATTAATCATAACATTAGAAACCTAACGGAACTGTTTAAGACAAGATGGAATATAATAAAAAGAGGGGATATAGAAATATAGAAAAACGCATATTTTAAGATGCTCCCCGAGTGAAACCCAACTATGTACCACTTATTTATTTATTTTTTTATTTTTTCTTGCTTTACTAACTTTTTTCTTCCCTTTCATTTACCTTTGTTGTCTTTGCTTTATTTTCTTTTGTTTTGTCCTTTTCATTCTCTGTGCTTACTTTGCTATATATATACATATATATGGGTGTGTGTGTACAGGGTGGATGAATGTGGGTACGTGAGGAGGTGGAAACGTAAGTATGAATGGAGGTGGCATGTGTGTGTATGGATGGATAGCTGTATATATGGGTGTGACTGTATAGGTATGTAGGAATGAGGACACTAACCATATGACCTGCAGCAATGTAAGAGTGCATTTAGGTGATAACACTTGTAGAATAGTAAGTAGATATGTATTCTACAATGTCCTATACATATAAAAATGAGGACCTATGTGAGTATGTGTATGTATGTATGTAGGTATGCACACATTAATGTATATGTTCCTTGTTTTGTTTTTGGGTTTTGTTTGTGATTGCTTTAATTTTTTTTTTTTTTTTAGGGTAATGTGTGGGGACTGAGGGGTGGGTGGGGGGACATGCAGTAGATATGATGATCAGCATATGTTCCTTTTGCTGTACCTTTACTCATTATTTGTGAGGACTACTGTAATGGACCATCTTCTATAAATAAAAAGTATCAAAAAAAATTATCGATTATCGATAGTGTAATAATAATAATAATAATACTGTTTTGTTTTGTTTTGTTTTTTTTGTAACTCTGGTCTGGTCTGGTACCGTTGCGTGTTCTCGGCCAGCTATAATGGCGATGCCGCTGTGTAGTAAGAATATCAGACACTAGCGCTGTGGCCAGGTAAACAAACATGTTACATGTCAGGTTACATGATGTAAGGCAATCGGCGTCTTCCAGCTTAGCTAACAGCACCTGAGCTCGGGGTGTCCTTATAACGTCATGAGCACGCCTGCGGTAACGTTGACAACCACAGTCACACAGCCTTACACTAGCTAGCTAGGCTACTGTACTCACATTTTGAAAGTAGGACTCAGGCAGCTCACCGGCCACGGCTTCCAGGCTTATAAACTCGCGACAAAAACCTCATCTGTCCTGATGGTCGAGTTCCATCCAGCTGCTCTCAGTCCGACGCGTGGATATTATTATTTGCCATGAGATGTGTGTGAATTGATTCAGGTGGGTGTTAGCAGCTAAAGGCTAGCTGAGTCCATGCTGACTGATGCTACTTCATAGTTCATAACTTTATAAACAAATAAAATGACTTGAATTCACTTAAACACGTGTACCGTTACTCACACTTTGTTGGAAATTAGGAGAGAAGTGTACGAAGTGTCATAGTTATAACAGCCTCGCTGAGGTCCGCAGACCGCTAGGTGTGTTTGTTTGTGTCCGCGGCGCATGCTGTTGTGAATTCCCCATGTTTAAAACAGTTTTGTTGGCACAAAGGCCCCCACCCAGCCAGAAAACTAGAGACTATATGAAGCTCCACCTCACGTTAGTCGGCTGTGCAATGGAGTGGGGCTGGGGCGAGGAGGAACGAATTCCACCCAAACCTAGCCCTCAAAAAAAATAAAAAAATAATAATCGATAAAAATTCCACGTGATCGAATTCATTCCTCAACGATCAATTATCGATTATCGATTATTGATGAACATCCCTAATACGATATGCTTCTGTATAAGCTAGGATAGAGAATCCCTGACCTGACAAGTAAAAATATTTAGGGATGGCGCGCGCTACCTTGATAGTCAGAGGGAGACTACTCCATAACAATACACCTGTATAATAAAAAGAGCTCTGAGCGGCAGTACTATTCACTCTAGCCACTGTGCGAGAGTGTACACTGGCTCTTGTATTATACTCATGCTGAGTGCACCATCTCTTGACTGCTCAGGTAAGCTCCGGGCAGTCCCGTTTATGGTCCTGAACATACGATTTAACTTGAGCTGTTCTACAGGAAACATGCTGACTGCTCTGAATTCAAGTTCCCCAACATGAGTTGTGGAGATGTGGCATTCAGCATGTAATGGATGATGTTATTTTGCATTACCTGTCAAGCAATACAACTAAATCAATATATATTATAGTCAGTACAGTAAATAATATGGACGTAGCCTATCCCGTTGGCTCTTGGACTCCCGTTTGGAAGCCTAGTGTAGCCTATGGCTATCTCAGGGTCCTTGCGCAGCTCACGCGAGATGGCACAAGGTGAGGGGTTTCCCAGAGCCGCAGCTCCGCCTGCTATTGGTCCGGGATCGGCAAGCTGCGTGATTATTGGACAGGCGACCTGTCAATCACACCCCAAAACAGTATTTTCTATCGTCTATTTTACTCTAAACAGGTGAGTTATATAAAAAGTTCACCCCCCCTACAGTTAAAGTAAAAGGTGAAATTAGCATATACATAGGCGAAAACCATGTTTTGGTCCATTCTGTAAACATGCTTAAAAGGGACATTTTAACATGGGGGTGAACGGGAAAGACTCCCTTTTGGGTTCAGCCTCAAGTGGCCATTCGAAGAACTACAGATTTCAGGATCACTTCCTCTGTAAAACCCGGAGCTAGCCCACTGGTTATAACCTTATCAAACTTGGCAGCCGTATTAGAGCAATACAAGTTAACCCCCCGAGTGTCCCAAAGCCAGCACGTTGTTCGCATTTGATGATAAGCCCCTGTGGTCATGCAAGTCAGACTATCTCAGTCAACCGACACTGTATCAGAACAGGTCACTTTACTGCCTGGGATTCTTATTGGGCGATAATGGCATCTGAGATACCCAGCAGGTGCCTGAATATACCCTCTAATAGAGCAATTATTCTCAAACAAAAGGTCACCTCAGCCATGACGACAGGCCCGGAAATCAATAAACCTCCCAATTACGAGCGAAGCACCGGGCCTATATTTGGTCTCCGGCTGCCAGCCATCCTGGAGAAGATCAGATTTCAAGGCGACCTCATTCCCTCAGTGCGTCTTTCAGATTGAGTTACCAAATTTTATTGCGGAGAGTCTTTGCTTCACCCCTTTAAAGATTCATAAATGACTCGGGGCCCCATCTGAAGTGGTCCCCCTGGAATCAGACTCCGGCTGAGGCCTGCTGGCCTTTCTTTTCATAGCTGACCTGAAAGATTATACTCCATTGTGTTTCATAGGAAACTAGTTGAGCCTTTTGACTGGTGAGTCTAACATGATTTTGTATCAGGTACGGGTTGAAATATTTAGAGCTGAACCAATTAATCAAAAACATACCGTGCTTGCAATATGAACCGTTGCAATTTCCAAATTGCAGAGGCTGCAATGCATTTCTTAAGATAGAGAATCGTCCAACTCCAAACTGGATTTCTAAACAAGGTATTTTAGCACTGCATGTTTTTTGGTCCAGGAATCAAGTAAAATATTGGTGTAAACCTATCATCAGACCCAAACTCATTAAATCAGTCTCTCCCTCCTCACCTGTGTGCACTTTTTAGTTCTGTTCTTTTGGTTTGTAGTAGTTTGTGTTGTTTAGTCCTTAGTTTTAGTTAATAAATTATTGCTAGAGTTGACATGCAGCCTCTCCACTCTATCCCAAGAGGGCTTACATAGTCCACTGGCTCTGCTCAGGTGTGCTCCATCAGTAGCTAACTAATGGAGCTCTCCATGGTACTGGACCTGTGTTCACTCATTTTGGCCACTAATTGTGTGTGTGTGTGTGTGTGTGTGTGTGTGTGTGTGTGTGTGTGTGTGTGTGTGTGTGTGTGTGTGTGTGTGTGTGTGTGTGTGTGTGCGTGCGTGCGTGTGCGTGTGCGTGTGCGTGTGCGTGCGCGTGTGTGTGTGTGTGTATGTGAGCTATGTATGCACCAACCAGCTTGCAACAAAAATTGCGTTCTCGGGATCTTCTCATTTTCTCGCCGGCATTTTTGAGTAGCACGAAGGTGTGATGTCATTTCACCGTGAGCGCTCACCCAGTGTTTTGTGAATCCACATCGCTCCCTGACCAGTAAACAAGGCATATTTATCTAAATGGACCTGAGAGTGGACAGGGAAGATGAACCTCCTCAGCTGCCAGTGTGTGTGATTCTGAATGACTGAAGGTAATGTACTGCCAACAACCCCCCCTCCCCCACCACCACCCTCCCCATCGCCAAGGCAACATTGATTTTGAGGGAATGGTTAGTAGACTGGCTGGTTGAACAAGCTATTACAGTTTCAGTGCAAGACTTTTCAGTCAAGGTCACGACCAAACTGAATTTGTGCTCAACTAAATCAAAAGAATACTCACGGGAAGGCAGTGTAAGATGTGAATTTCTGCAAAATCATTTAACTGGCAACCAACATTCTGGCGCAGTCTTTACATGACAGATTTACACCATCATAATGGGAGATAATGTTTTACTGGAGTGAAAATGTCATCATATCTCCAAAATGAGAGTTGTTAGGAGTGAATCAGATGTTTGAATTTCATATCCCATGAATCATTCATTGGTGTAGTGAAGAAATGTGGCCCAATGTGGCAGACAGCCAAGTGTGTAATATCATCTCTTCACTGTTTTTGTTTTTAGTTCAAGGCGAAAGCACACACTGTCTTAAGACCAAACACTACAGCAGTGATAGCACACACTGTCTTAAGACCAAAACACTACAGCAGTGATAGCACAAACTGTCTTGAGACCAAAACACTACAGCAGTGATAGCACACACTGTCTTAAGACCAAAACACTACAGCAGTGGTGGTTCTCAACGTGCTGCCCTGGCACCACCAGTGTCCCCAGCCAATTGATGTTAACACATTCACTGCCAGCCGTTTTTTCAATACTGTAGGTAGGTTCTGCCAAGGTTTTTTTTTGAGGATTCTGGCTCATCTTTCAAGAGCCGAGGATTCTTTTCTGCTAAGATTTTGTGAACACAAATGATCTCAAAAGAACTAATAGAATGTGTGCTTTCTCTGTCTAAAAGAGTTAGTTTGTAGAGTTAGTAGTTATGTAGGCATTAGCAGTAGAATACAGCATGGCTTCAGCGTCTGAAAATTTATTCTGAGATAAATGGCTTTTTGTGAAATTCGATAGAACAGTCACTTTAACCATTTATTTTTGGCGTAAGACGTCAGACATCTAAACAATAGTTTTGAACAGTAATTTCCTCCATAGCAGCAGGAAACCCCCCTCTCCTTCAAACTCCTCCCTCCGTGGGTGTGTCTCTGGTGGCTTTGCAGCGTTTGTCACAAGCGAGGCTCTGCCTGTCTGTGCTGCCTGGCTGCTGGCGGCTGCTCTTTGGGCGAGTCTGCATGAGTCGTTTCGGTTGTGAGCTCAGCTGCAATGAAGCTGCAATGAAGCTGCGTGCGATTGTGGGCTTTCTGCCGGTGTTTCAAAGTGTGTTGCACGCATAATCTATTATGCAAATTTGCAATCCCCCACCGCCAGCTCCCAGCGCGATAATGCGCGAAAGCGAAAGCGTTTTCGCCAATCCATTTTACAGTATGAGAATGGTTTCCTCGCGCGTTCCCCTGCAGTTTTGGCTTGGCTTTTTCTAGTCTGGAGAGCACTGTCGCCACTTAGTGGGTCGGTGGAATGGGTTGTACACGTTCGGTGGCTCCAATATTTTTATAGGAGACGTGGGGGGCGTTGATCCACGTCCCACCGTCAATTTTTTTTTTTTGACGAGTCAACTCGTCATTGGCAGTCAACCGTTGGATTTTTTTTGACGAGTCAACTCGTCATTGGCAGTGAACGTGTTAAACTTCAACATTATTTAATTTTCAATGAGTTAACACAATTAGAGAATGAAGAAGAATGGTGATTATTTTGATCCTAGTTTCACTGTTATTGCTCATCTTACAATACAGATAGTGGAATTCCAGACAAAAGCATGCAAAGAGGAAGTTTTGAGGTAGGCTGTGCTGTTTGTGCCCGTTAAGTTAGTGATGCGGTCTGTTGGACTTTGCTTGTTAGGTTAGTGATGTTAGGTTAGTGATGTTAAGTTAGTGATGCGGTCTGTTGGTCTTTGCTTGTTAGGTTAGTGATGTTAGGTTAGTGATGTTAAGTTAGTGATGTGCTCTGTTGGTCTTTGCTTGTTAGGTTAGTGATGTTAGGTTAGTGATGTTAAGTTAGTGATGCGGTCTGTTGGTCTTTGCTTGTTAGGTTAGTGATGTTAGGTTAGTGATGTTAAGTTAGTGATGCACTCTGTTGGTCTTTGCTTGTTAGGTTAGTGATGTTAGGTTAGTGATGTGGTCTGTTAGTCTTTGCTTGTTAGGTTAGTGATGTTAGGTTAGTGATGCGCTCTGTTGGACTTTGCTTGTTAGGTTAGTGATGTTAGGTTAGTGATGCGCTCTGTTGGTCTTTGCTTGTTAGTTTAGTGATGTTAGGTTAGTGATGCGCTCTGTTGGACTTTGCTTGTTAGTTTAGTGATGTTAGGTTAGTGATGCGCTCTGTTGGACTTTGCTTGTTAGTTTAGTGATGTTAGGTTAGTGATGCGCTCTGTTGGACTTTGCTTGTTAGTTTAGTGATGTTAGGTTAGTGATGCGCTCTGTTGGTCTTTACTTGTTGGGTTAGTGATGTTAGGTTAGTGATGCGCTCTGTTGGACTTTGCTTGTTAGTTTAGTGATGTTATGTTAGTGATGCGCTCTGTTGGACTTTGCTTGTTAGTTTAGTGATGTTAGGTTAGTGATGTTAGGTTAGTGATGCGCTCTGTTGGACTTTGCTTGTTAGTTTAGTGATGTTAGGTTAGTGATGCGCTCTGTTGGACTTTGCTTGTTAGTTTAGTGATGTTAGGTTAGTGATGCGCTCTGTTGGTCTTTACTTGTTAGGTTAGTGATGTTAGGTTAGTGATGCGCTCTGTTGGACTTTGCTTGTTAGTTTAGTGATGTTAGGTTAGTGATGCGCTCTGTTGGACTTTGCTTGTTAGGTTAGTGATGTTAGGTTAGTGATGCGCTCTGTTGGATTTTGCTTGTTAGTTTAGGGATGTTAGGTTAGTGATGCGCTCTGTTGGACTTTGCTTGTTAGTTAAGTGATGTTAGGTTAGTGATGCGCTCTGTTGGTCTTTACTTGTTAGGTTAGTGATGTTAGGTTAGTGATGCGCTCTGTTGGACTTTGCTTGTTAGTTTAGTGATGTTATGTTAGTGATGCGCTCTGTTGGACTTTGCTTGTTAGTTTAGTGATGTTAGGTTAGTGATGTTAGGTTAGTGATGCGCTCTGTTGGACTTTGCTTGTTAGTTTAGTGATGTTAGGTTAGTGATGCGCTCTGTTGGTCTTTGCTTGTTAGGTTAGTGATGTTAGGTTAGTGATGCGCTCTGTTGGTCTTTGCTTGTTAGGTTAGTGATGTTAGTTTAGTGATGTTAGGTTAGTGATGCGCTCTGTTGGACTTTGCTTGTTAGTTTAGTGATGTTAGGTTAGTGATGCGCTCTGTTGGTCTTTGCTTGTTAGGTTAGTGATGTTAGGTTAGTGATGCGCTCTGTTGGTCTTTGCTTGTTAGGTTAGTGATGTTAGGTTAGTGATGCGCTCTGTTGGACTTTGCTTGTTAGGTTAGTGATGTTAGGTTAGTGATGTTAGGTTAGTGATGCGCTCTGTTGGACTTTGCTTGTTAGGTTAGTGATGTTAGTTTAGTGATGTTAGGTTAGTGATGCGGTCTGTTGGACTTTGCTTGTTAGGTTAGTGATGTTAGGTTAGTGATGTTAGGTTAGTGATGCGCTCTGTTGGTCTTTGCTTGTTAGGCTAGTGATGTTAGTTTAGTGATGTTAGGTTAGTGATGCGGTCTGTTGGACTTTGCTTGTTAGGTTAGTGATGTTAGGTTAGTGATGCGCTCTGTTGGTCTTTGCGTGTTAGGTTAGTGATGTTAGGTTAGTGATGTGCTCTGTTGGACTTTGCTTGTTAGGTTAGTGATGTTAGGTTAGTGATGTTAGGTTAGTGATGCGCTCTGTTGGACTTTGCTTGTTAGGTTAGTGATGTTAGGTTAGTGATGTTAGGTTAGTGATGTGGTCTGTTAGTCTTTGCTTGTTAGGTTAGTGATGTTAGGTTAGTGATGCGCTCTGTTGGACTTTGCTTGTTAGGTTAGTGATGTTAGGTTAGTGATGCGCTCTGTTGGACTTTGCTTGTTAGGTTAGTGATGTTAGGTTAGTGATGTGCTCTGTTGGTCTTTGCTTGTTAGGTTAGTGATGTTAGGTTAGTGATGCGCTCTGTTGGACTTTGCTTGTTGTTAGGTTAGTGATGTAATGTTAGTGATGCGCTCTGTTGGTCTTTGCTTGATGGTTAGTGATGTTAGGTTAGTGATGTTAGGTTAATGATGCGGTCTGTTGGTCTTTGCTTGTTAGGTTAGTGATGTTATGTTAGTGATGCGCTCTGTTGGACTTTGCTTGTTGTTAGGTTAGTGATGTAATGTTAGTGATGCACTCTGTTGGTCTTTGCTTGATGGTTAGTGATGTAAGGTTAGTGATGTTATGTTAGTGATGCGCTGTTGGTCTTTGCTTGTTAGGTTAGTGATGCGGTCTGTTGCTCTTTGCTTGTTATGCGCTCTGTTGGTCTTTGCTTGATGGTTAGTGATGTAAGGTTAGTGATGTTATGTTAGTGATGCGCTGTTGGTCTTTGCTTGTTAGGTTAGTGATGCGGTCTGTTGCTCTTTGCTTGTTATGCGCTCTGTTGGTCTTTGCTTGGCTACAGAAGCCTGTGGTCCAGACAAAAGCTGAATGATCCGCCATTTAAATAGCAATGAGTCAAGGTGCAAGTGCCTGGCTTAGGGAATGAGAGATTACACTCAATTTGGTTGAGTTCATGTTACGCCCAAAACACACCTGGATGAATAATTAAAGGGATACAAGCCTTATACTGTACACCTTGCACCTTACTTTGCGCCCATATTGTGAGTCCTGTAACTAGCAAAAGTGGACTTGGACACACCCCCAAATGCACTTGTGCCATGCTTAGACCAGTGATTCCCAACCACTGACCTAAAAATATGGACAGAGCTATCCCATTGATTTTGGTCTCCCGTTTGGAGTTGAAGTGTTGGCCATCGCCATCTTGATTTTTCATCAGCAGAGTGGGAGGGAATGGGTTGAGTCCTTGCGCAGCTCACGTGAGATGGGGGTTTCCCAGAGCCACAGCCCCGCCTGCTATTGGTCCATGATCGGCAAGCTGCGCGATCACTGGACAGGCAATCTGTCAATCACCCCCTTTTCTATCATCCATTTTACTCCAAACGGGCAAGTTATATAAAAAAGTACCCCCCTACAGTTGTTATGAAAAGGTGAAATTAGCTATATAGACCAAAACCGTGTTTTGACCCTGACTGGAAGATGTTTAATCCTGTTACAAAGTCGGGCATTTTAACATGGGGGGAGAATGCCTACTGCCCCCGACCCACAAGTGGCCATTCAAGGACGCTTTTCACTTCACTTCCACATCATAATCACTGAAGCCTAGCGTTTGCCCACTGTTCCCAACCTGTGGGCCCTCTGGTGGGCCGTGGAGGTATTGCAAGTGGGCCGCCAATTCATTATTATTATTATTATTTTATTTGTTTTTTTACAATAAACAAAAGTAAATACCCTTTGCTGATGGGCAGCTCCTGGAAAATTGTAACACTGAAAATGCAACATTGGCAATGGGATTATGCAGTGACCAAAAAAGTGTTAAACAAATGAAAACGATTTTATAGCTGCCCTTTGCCTTGATGGGAAGGCAATGACTTTGAAAAGAAATGCATACATGGCATCAACTTCATTATGTATATTTTTGTCTAAGAAACACATTTCAAGCATTTAAGCCTTTACTTGTTTAGACCAAAACATATTTTGTTTAATGATGAAAAACACTTAAAGGAACACTCCGCCCATTTTCAACCAGCTTTGTATCATTAATCCGTAGTATATTAGAAAACTGTAAACGGTTTTGAAGTCTGTCATTTCATTTGACAGTTATTGAGTGTTAAAGTGTGGACCAGTGACATCACTGGTCCACACTAACTCAAATTAATAACTCATTAACTCAAATCAACTCTCAATAACTGTCAAACTATTCATCATTCATCTAGTTTGACAGTTATTGAGAGTTGTTTTGAGTTAATGAGTTAGTGTGGACCAGTGATGCCACTGGTCCACACTTTAACACTCAATAACTGTCAAATTAAATGACAGACTTCAAAACAGTTTACAGTTTTCTGATATACTACTGATGTTCTAATGATACAAAACTGGTTGAAAATGGGCAGAGTGTTCCTTTAATTTCAATCAGGTATGTCCAAATGTTTGACTGGTAGTGTATCGCTCCAGCTACCTTTGACTACTCATGTCAACATCTGAGGAAAAATCTTTCTGGATGTTTACTATTGGAAAATATATATCTTATCTATCAAAAAGTGGAATATATCAGTCACAATTCACAACCTGACATGGATCATGGGTGATGTTTGCATACAATATGTTATGTGACACAGTCTGTGAAAGCACTTGTTGACCAACTACTTTAGGGCGATTTTCTCTGAATGTTGCTTTTAAAGTATGAACATTCAAATAAGCATACCGTATTTCCCCAAATAATAGCCCGGCAGCAAATACGCGCCGGGCCCCTAATAGCCGCCGGGGGTCTGACCCCATTTTGCGTATTAAACGCCGGTCCGAGTAAACGCCGGGGCCATTATTTGCATTTTCTTAAGGTAACCCCGAAATTACTACGTTGCTGACAGCACTTGAAGGCAACACCAGTGTCGCGCAATACATGAAACAGCACGGAGAAACACATGAAAGAAAACGCTAATCGACGGAGCTCAACTTACGTTACCAAAAGCAATGCAGGGAAATTGATGGCATGGAAGCATTTCCACGATGTTTGGATTATGTAAAGAGTTCTGTTGACAACGGCTACCGCGGTCTTCACTTGAACTGAAGTCCCAGATGAGCTCAAGGGATAGGGGCTATTGGAAATAGACACGTCAATGGTAAGACTGAAATTGTGTTATATTTATACCGATTACGTGCGTAATGATTGTGTGTGACTATGTTTAATCAGCACCCGCCGTGGTGTGTGTAGTGTTTTTGCAAGTTGTTGTAGTGTTGACAACACTGTGTTGTGTTTGGGATGTGGCTATGTTCAGACTGGTCGTAGCCTATTTGCTGGTGTTGATAGAATTGCGTCGGTCAACGTCATCTTATTTGCAAGTGATTGTTGCAGTGCAGTGTGTGTGTGTGTGTGTGTGTGTGTGTGTGTGTGTGTGTGTGTGTGTGTGTGTGGGCTACAGGGTAGGTAGCCACGGCTGATTGCTGATTTTTGGTATCCTCCAATAAGGTGTGTGGGCTGACGGTGGCAGTTGATGGGAGTGAGGACCTTTGCACTAAAAAACATGCTGGAGAGGAACTGTCACCGAATAATGGCCTGGTGCAGGTCGGTGCAAAAATAAATAAACGCCTGCAGCAAATACCCGCCTGGTTCTTTTAAACGCCTGGGGTCCAAATCGATTTTGCGTATTAAACGCCCGGGCTACTATTTGGGGAAATACGGTAATTATCTTCTTCAACTATTTTCCAAAAAACTGAAAAATGACCTTGGCCTACTTGTTACCCAAAACACCAGTCCCTGTCACATACTGTATATTAAAAGGGACTTTCTAACAATAGCAGCAGGATAATAGGGAATGAATGGCCAACGGATTATGTAAAACAGAAGCATGATTTCAGAATAAGCCACAAATGGAAGTGGTTTTCTTTAATCTAATACCAAATCAACCTACTGCCACTTACTATGACACTTACTATGACACTTACTATGACTGCCCAGTGCTGTGCCATTGCCCATTGTTATGCAGTTTGGCATTATATGACAAATTGACAAAACAGCATCAATATCTCTCGCCTGCAGTAACATCCTCTATTGACTCCTGCTCAGGAAGGCATTTTCAGCATGAACAAAAACCTTGTTAAGCGTCTTGTCTCTGTATATATTGACATCGGCACACGCATGACTGCATATGCTATCCACCGGCTTACCTGTAATTGAGCGCCTTGTGCAAAACTCTTGATATCTCAGACTCGATACTGCCCAGCACTTCCAATTCATGACCTACCTTGCAATTCCCCCTTCACCTTCTCCTCCTCCTCTTTGTTGTAATAGCTAGAAGAGGAGAGGCGTTATACCCCCCCCCACCCCCGTCGCACGCACACACACGCACACATACGCACACGCACACACACACACACACACACACACACACACACACACACACACACACACACACACACACACACACACACACACACACCGCTCCCCAATCCAATGACTGACAACCAAGGTTTAGATTTCTTAAAAAAAATATATATATAATTATTTCAGCTATTGTAGCCTGTCTGAGGGAGAAAATTGGGCCGGGTGGTACTGTACTGAAGCTTTTGTGTTGCTAACTTATTCCCCTGTTCATCTTAGTCATGCCAGCATGTCCGCGACAACAATACACTAGACTAGGGTCTAGGTATGGAGTGGTGATATCAGTGGTGTAGTCTACCTTTTTTCAGAGGGTATACTGACTCTGACCCCCCCTGACATCAAAAATTACTTTTTTCTTATTTTAGATCACATCCCTGGGTATTCAGTGCACCTATATAATAATGTATGCAAAAAAATCACAAAAATCTAGATGTGATCATGGTCTCGCCTTCTTTAACACAGCACAGCAAAAAGTCCAGGTGTGCAGTGGGATTTTGTGACAACCAGGCGTTAAATTGAGAGAGCTATAGATTTAGTATGAAACAACATATACAATTATGTCACTATTCTAACTGATTAACCTCGAAATTACCTGCAAAAGGTTCAAAAACACTTACAAAAGAATCACATTCAATCTAGATAATCATATCATCCCATCACTATAATACACATTATAAGCTACTATTTGTGCTGAATGACTAACGTTGGATGTGCACTGAGTGCAGCGTATATATTCTATACGCTGCACTCTATACTATCACTCACTCACTGCGTCGACTCAGGCCAGGATGGCCACCAGGATGCACTCTATACTATACTATAGATAGAAGATATTGTTGCCCGTGTTGATTTCATGCTGTAGTACACAATGTACTTTCAACTCATCACTCATCAAATCATTCAGGTGGTGGTTTGCTCATTCTGTCCATCACTGCATTGCTATTAGAAACAACAAACACTATAGGTGTGCAGTTATCTAACACCTAAAAGGGCCTATGTATATGTATCCATATGTACAGTATGTTTGTCTGTTTCATTTTCCTCCAACGCCGTCGATCTGACAGCATTCATATTTGGCACGGTTACCGGCAGGGGTCCCAAGTGACGTGGACAGATTTTTTAATTAGGGCATTATGGCCAATTAAATGGCCAAATATGGCCAATTACTCATAGTACTACCCACAGCAGCCAGCAGGTGACACACACGTGCGTGCACACCCACAAATTAGTGATAGCACTACCCACATCAGCCAGCAGGCAGGTGACACAGACAGACAGACAGCGATTGCATGCTCCAACGGCTATCAGAATTAGTACATTAAATGATTGATGCACATGCTTCATTACAGAGGAACTGACCTGTGATTCTGTCTACCATGTGTTCACATTTGATACAAACACTATATGAGGCTAATGCACACATTTCTTTTCTCTCTGCAGTCTCGTGGGAAGACTTGCTGTCAACCTTTCATTGTGTTGTAGCCTGACAGGAGTGCAAAGCGCGCCCCGCTCATCAGGGAAGAGAGCACTTTCTCTGGCCTATTCTCAGGTGGAAGCAGCACAAAGGTAGAAGGCGGAGGGAAGGAGAGAAATAAAGACAGGGGGCCCTATCTTGGTATAGGCGATATCCCCTATTTGCCCTTAATAAATAAAAAAAGATTTACTCTAATTCGAGTGCTGTTGCCTACCTCTGATGCTGTAATTCTCCCCATGCGTAATTTGGATTGGTGTAGGGCAGTCCTATTGACTGTATATATTATCCCTGTCTCATAACGACACCATCACATCATATAGCCTACCTGTTAAAAACATCTGTGTTTTGATGCAATTCGGCTTATTTTGTTGACTGGGGTGGGACAATAGTAACATGTTTGCAGCGGGTAAACGGCGGAGACAAAAGAAAAGATTGGAGGATTTACAGTGGACTCAATTAAAACTCGGTGAAACATTGAGCTGCCGACTCGAGCCGAGGACAGAGAGAGATGGAGAGAGCTTGTGACAGATCGGCTGTGGTGCCAACGACCCTCCAGGTTATGGTGAAGGTGAATAGCCTATTGCAAGTAGGCTACAATGTACAAGTTTTCTCAATTCATTTACCATAACCCCTCCTTGCGATGTGATACAAGTTTCTCAGTGAATTGTAGTTGATTGCCTCACCGAATAATCTGCTGGTTACCCAATTTTAGCAGCAGAATTTGATGTCCTCGCGTGGCACGTCCGTGCGTAATGACGTTTCTGTGCTGCGCAGTGCGGAGATTATGATGCGCTCAAGCGCAGCGAGTATCTTCAAGATTCAAGATTCAAGATTCAAGATTCAAAAGATTTATTGCCATGTCAACAAAAGTTGATAGGAATTTGTCTTGGTTTCACTCTCAGAGACAAACAAAAACATAGCAGCCAGCGACAGGAACATACAGGAACAGTTCTCAGCTACAGCATATACAGTAGAAAGTGCATACAGTTTAAGGTGCATACAGTTTAAAGTGACAACGGTAATGTGTGTCAGTGCAAATTCAAGTGCCTTATGGCTTGGAGGTAGGTGCTATCTCTGAAGCGAGATGTTCTACTCTTCATACTCCTGTATCTCCTGCCTGATGGGAGGAGGTTAAATAGGTGGTGTGCCGGATGAGAATGGTCTGCAATGATTTTGTTAGCCTTCCTGATTATTCTTTCTGAGTAAAGTGATGACAGTGAGGGGAGACTACAGCCGATAATTTTAGCTGCTCGGCGTACTACTCTTTCCAGCCGAGTCTTGTCCTGAGTGGTTGCGTGACCAAACCAGACAAGCATGGAGAAAGTGAGCACACTCTCAATAGCCGACCTATAGAAGTGGGTCATGGCTACTTTACTGACCCTGAATTTTTTGATCTGCCGCAGAAAGTAGAGACGCTGGTGGGATTTGCTGATCTTGAGACTGGTGTTGAGATCCCATGATAGGGATTCATGGATGGTGGTCCCGAGGAACCGGAAAGAGGTGACCCTCTCTACCACTTCACCATTGATGAGAAGAGGGGGAAGGAGGCTAGTATTCTTCCTAAAATCAACGACCATCTCTTTGGTTTTTGAGATGTTAAGTATGAGGTTGTTGTTCTCGCACCACCTCACCAGCTCCTCTACCTCTCTGCGGTAGTCAGACTCATCGTTATTAGTAATAAGACCTACCACAGAAGTGTCATCTGCGAATTTAAACAGCAGAACGGATTTGGACTGTGATTGACAGAAAAATGTGTATACATCTTAGCACCTAAGAGGTGCTTTTCAAAGCTCTTAGCGCAAAGTAATTGCGTGCTGCTGACGATAGGATAATGCCATCTATCCCCACATTTTTGCGCTATGTCCAGTACAATTATAACAGGCATGCGCTTGGTGCACGCCCCCAATTTGCATTGCGCGTGGCGTTAAACGCTAAATTACCGCTTTTGCGAAGATAGGGCCCAGGAAGGTTTATCGAGAAGCCAATTCCTCACTGTACAGTAAATCACTTTATTTGTCTTCCTTTGTCCTATAGCTGCCATCCTTTGTGTGTGTGTGTGTGTGTGTGTGTGTGTGTGTGTGTGTGTGTGTGTGTGTGTGTGTGTGGGTGTGGGTGTGTGTGTGTGTGTGTGTGTGTGTGTGTGTGTGTGTGTATGTGTGTGTGTGTGTGTGTATGAGTTAGAGTTTATGTACCCTCCACTTGAAATATACCTTGACTGCATCTTTTCCCACTGACTTTTTTTTTGATTGTTTGTGTGGGAGTTGCTTTTATTAGCACGTTAGCCACATGCTTTGCATTGGACCCATTGTCTACTCTGATTTTCCTTCAGGAAAAGGAAAAAAATCTTCAAAGTGAAGCTGATCTTATCACACAGCTTAACAGCAAGATAAAGTAGGCATAATGTTATAGCCGTGTGCATTTGGTATGTGTGTTAGTCAGTCTGCGTCTGGTCAGCTCTGCTGTCTCACTGCTAATTCCCCAGCCTTGGCATCGGGCCTCGTTAGCATCGGGCCTCGTTAGCTGCAGCCCACCGAGCATATCCATCAAAGCCCACTGCCTCCTCCATCGGCCGGACCATGCCGATGCTTCTGGTGCGCCTGCAGCTGCGTTCAGGATCACCGGTTGTGTTCAATAATGATCTTTATTTCCATGTGTTTTCCACGGCAGTAATTGTCCGCTCGGCAATTGAAACTTTTCATCCAGACAGACAATGCTAAGGAGACTCGATGCAGGAGCGTTACGCTCTAACATGTTGAAACCGTGATTATTGTGATTGCTTGCCATCATTGTCAGTCGTGTGGTAGAATTGATGGGACCGCTTGATGATGAGTGTGACTGACTACCAAAGGAGAGGAGGAAACAGCCTCATTGGCTACACCAGCAGAGATCCACTGTTCAATTCTCAGTCTGGTTCTGTGAACACATTTTAAAATGTAAATCAGAAAGTCAGGCCTTTTCTTTTCCTAAGAAGTTTCATGGCACAGTCCAGACCATGACTTTCCTTTACCTTCACATTGTTTCTTTAATGTATTCACCATGCATTTCTTTAATGTGTGCATAGGGAAAAGCAGCCTCCAGCAACAATGGGCAGTTACAGTTGTTGCTCAGTACAACTGAGCAGATTACCACTGTAATACCACGGTAGCCTGGGTAAACCCAGCCTCCACGTTACCCTCTATGTCGATCAGTCACAAAGAAACTTACGCTGCAAGCATAGCCTGTGACGTCACGTTGAAGGCTGGTTTTACCCAGGCTAATACCACGGTGTTAATGCCGCCTAGAGTAGCATGCTTTTACCACGGCAACAGCACCGTGGTAACCCGGCAGTAAAGCTGCCAAACGAACTGTGTAACAACCGTACACAGGACATATATATACATTATGGAATGCTGAACAACGGACACATAAGCTAAAAATGTTTTTCTAGAAAATCCGCCTACCCTTGGCTGACAGACCTTCCTCAGGGAGGAGCAATCGCGGAAGTGCAGGCTGTAACACTAACTGCAGCAGGAAATCATATCACATTGGCTGATTATCTTGAACTGATTCACACCCTGAGGAATGTCTGCGTGCTGATTTTTTTTTTTTTTGGCCAAGAAAAATAATGTCTTTAACGAATAACGATTTGAGAATCTTTGCTTTTAATCTTCATTTTTTGGCAGACCCATTCTCCATTGAGGACCTCTTTATGATAAATTGAAGTCAAGGCGGCGGTATCCTTCCTCCCTGCTACTCGGTAGGAAAAGAAAGAATACATTCCAACCTTATGGCACTGAAAGCCTTTAAAACCTTGCAATAGAAGAAGAAAAAAAAACTTTTGTCAGCACTTTGATTTGAATCAGCTGTCCTGCACACTGAATTGAGATTTCACCACTGTAACTAAGCAATTTTGGAAGACTTTGAAGCTGAACTTTGCTGTTGGCCTGTTAGATAAATTATTAGCGCTAACAGACATTTTTTTTTCCCTCTCATTAGTAAGATATGTGGCTTGCTGCAGGATAAATCAGTTATAGCCCATCATCCAAATCAAGATCATTTCTGCAGGTTGTTTCCCCCCCTAAGTTCTGAGTTATGTAGGTACAATATCACATCGTCGGCGTACAAACTTATACGGTCTCAATGCCTCCGACCTTCAGGCCTGCAAGGTTTGGGTGACTACGTATTTTTTACATACTTTGTCCTTCTTAGAGCTAAATGTCATTCTGAGGAGAAGTGGGGCGAGAATGTTACAGAATTTCTTGTAAAATTCGGCACCAAATCCATCCGGTCCGGCATTTCCAATCTGTATTTAACCAGGGAACAGTAATGCATGCTCTTTTTAAGCAAGCTCTGCTGCACATTCACTCAGTTTTACCCATTTCCGTAAATCTGTCCAGTACAGTACACAGTAGACAGTCTTCTGCTGCTGGGCGGTGTGCAGCTCTGGTCGACCATTAGGGTTAAACATCTCTCTCCTCAGCCCCTCACCTGTAGCGCCTCAGGAGGGAACATAGTTTCTTTCTCATGCACTTTTTCTGCACGGTTTTAAATGTTCACAGTTGGTGCTGGATTTGAGTCAGTAAATGATTGGTTATGATGATTAGGTGTCCTAAAACGCAACAGAGCAGCATGCATTTGATTAGATTTGTGATATCTCAGTCTGTTAACCTTACATAGTCTGAATTTCCCCTCTTAGTATTGAGTGAAATGAAATGAGAACTGTCAGAAGAACCTGTTCAAATGTGACTCACTCCAAGTAATAATAATAACTGAAGGGAGAGAGTGTTTCATTTTGGTTCTATCTTCAGTCTTACGGCCTGTGATTTTATCCCTCTGTGGATTGTTGTACAACATTGCTTTTTATTAGCAGTCAAGCTACGTTTTGTAACAGTAACTCACTTGTAAGAGGTATTGTTCTGAAGTGTGACATAGTTTTCTGTCCCAAACAAGGGATTCTGGAGTGAAAATGAATAGGAGTGTAAAATGATTGCGTTGAACTACGTCTAACAGTATTTTTCTCAGTACTTTCTTTCTTATGTGTTTCTTTCTTTGTTGCGATGGCTTCATCTGATGGGTTTTCAAACTATAGTTTAAAACTGTAAAAATCTGTATCCCTACTTTACAGTAGACCGCCATATCATACATACCTAATAAATACATACCTACATACGTACATATACACCGTAGGTGAGGGTGCTGCAGTGAAATGGACTAGCGAACTGTATTAATTCAGATTGAGTTCACTCGGGTTACACCTGAAATACACTCACAGAAGCAACGCAAGTACCTCACCCACAATTCAGAATTGTACTGAATGGAGAACATAGCGTTGATGCAGGGGTGCCACCAGGGATTTTGGGCCCCATGACAGGACATAGCATGGGCCCCACTGATGCCGGAAAAATTTGGGCTGTTTGAAGCTGATTTAGAGGATAATATCGCATTTTAAATTATATTAGGATAACACTGTAGTGTTGTCATTATTCAGTCTTAACCATCAATATTTGCTCCTTTTCTCACTCACCTTCATTTCACCACCATCCCTGTTGAATCATCATACTCTCTCTCTGCTCTGAATACACCAGAGGGAACTTGATCAGCTTCAAGGGCCCCTAGAATCGTCCTAGGTTTCCCCCCCACTACGGCGCCCCTGCGTTGATGTAACCTGCATGTTAATATGCGTCCTTATGGGAGATTGGACCACTGGAACCACTAATTATAAATTTAATACAGTGTGTACAAAAATCTCTTTAAATTCTGTCTCTTACGGCCACTGTTATGCAAGGCATGCACTCCTGTTGGCAGGTGGATAGCATGAACAAAGGGGTCGCATCAGTAACTACAGGTGGCCAGATGGAGGGAAAGGGGGAAATTATGTTGCGCCTTTCACAGCGTTGCCATGGAAACGTGACAAAACAGGCACGCAAACAAAGCGATGTCCAATATAATTTAATATAGAGAAATGGAAATACCCCCCGGGGAATTCATCACAGAGTTTGATTATTCTGTTTGAATTTTTGGAATCTGCTGGTTCTTTATAGCTCGGCGAGTGTATTTGACTAGATAGTCACTGGGGTGCCTCAGTGTCCATAATACATTAAAGCACCCTTCACTTCTTCTGGCTCACACTTACTGTGACTGTGAAGTAGCTGCCCCAACAGTCACATTGTTGTTGTTAAGTTGCAGGAGTGGGTTGAAAGTAGACATTTTTCAGGGGGGAAAGAGATTTCTGTAAACAACCAGGCATTTTTCTTTTTCTTTTTTCATCAAGTTTTTATTTTATTTTCTCCCCAATTGTACCAATTCCCCCTGCTGTCCCGCTCCACCCCCTCTGCCAATCTGGTTAGAGTTGTAGACGACCACATGCTTCATCTGATACATGTGCAGTCGCCAGCCGCTTCTTTTCACCTGACAGCGAGGGGTTTCACCTGACAGCGAGGGGTTTCACCGGCAGGCCGGAGCTCGTGGGAGGATCACGCGCCCCGACCGACCAAAGGAGGCTCTAGTGCAGCAACCAGGACACATACTTCACCGGCTTCCCACCTGCAGACACGGGCAATTGTGCCTGTATGGACACCTGACCAAGCCGGAGGTAACACGGGGGATCGAACCTGCAAACCTCCTGTTGATATGCAGGGAATCTACAGTACCGCTCACTACACGGACGCCCCAACCAGACATCTTTTACACTTTTTTACACTGTTGTCTTGGACCCCAGGAAGACTAGCTCTTGTCTAGGTGTCAAAACATTATATCAATGAGAAGATAGGAAGTCCATTCTTTTTCATAGCCATTCATATATTTGGTGTGAGGAAGCGATTAAAAGCAGCAGGCCAGAATACATTAGCCTGGGTAAACATCATTGGGAGCCCAGCCTCTCGTTATTAGGCCCGTCTGTGGCCCTGGGAGCGGTGGGTCGTGTGCCTGGGAGCAGTGGGTCGTGTGCCTGGGAGCGGTGGGTCGTGTGCCTGGGAGCGGTGGGTCGTGTGCCTGGGAGCGGTGGGTCATGTGCCTGGGAGCGGTGGGTCGTGTGCCTGGGAGCAGTGGGTCGTGTGCCTGGGAGCAGTGGGTCGTGTGCCTGGGAGCGGTGGGTCGTGTGCCTGGGAGCAGTGGGTCGTGTGCCTGGGAGCAGTGGGTCGTGTGCCTGGGAGCAGTGGGTCGTGTGCCTGGGAGCAGTGGGTCGTGTGCCTGGGAGCGGTGGGTCGTGTGCCTGGGAGCAGTGGGTCGTGTGCCTGGGAGCAGTGGGTCGTGTGCCTGGGAGCAGTGGGTCGTGTGCCTGGGAGCAGTGGGTCGTGTGCCTGGGAGCAGTGGGTCGTGTGCCTGGGAGCAGTGGGCCGTGTGCCTGGGAGCAGTGTGCCTGGGGTGGGTCGTGTGCCTGGGAGCGGTGGGTCGTGTGCCTGGGAGCGGTGGGTCGTGTGCCTGGGAGCAGTGGGTCATGTGCCTGGGAGCAGTGGGTCGTGTGCCTGGGAGCAGTGGGTCGTGTGCCTGGGAGCAGTGGGTCGTGTGCCTGGGAGCAGTGGGTCGTGTGCCTGGGAGCAGTGGGTCGTGTGCCTGGGAGCAGTGGGTCATGTGCCTGGGAGCAGTGGGTCGTCGGGGCATTTAATTTCCAGGAAGCAAGTGTGTCTCTGCCGCTGCGTATTGTTTCCATGACTGCAATTCATTTCACCCGAGTGCCATGACGACAAGCGCGCGGCACAGAATGAAGGATGTTAGATAAGAAGAATGACTTTTCATTTCTTAATGTT